>NC_138889.1:98396810-98764974 GCF_965194825.1 Balaenoptera physalus | reverse complement strand
ATTGATAAACCAATCAGTTTCTGTCAGTTGACAATAAAAGCTATGGGAAAAAATAGATGAGTGTAAGGGAGGGCACTATTTTTCTTAATAGGGTGGCCAGGGATGTCTCACCCAGGAGCTGACATTTAAGCAGAGCCAGAGTCAATTGAAGAAGTGTGCTGAGCCAGTGTCTAAGGGAACAGTATTCCAGGTATAGGAAACAACAATTGCAAAGACACTGGAATCACAGCCTGCCTGGAATGTTTGAGGAGCAGCCTGAAGGCTAGAGTGTTTGGAATGAAGCAAAGAGAGTGTAATAGTTACTCCCTGTCCAATCCGTCATCAGCTCCTGTGAAGTATATGCCTCTAAAATATATCCTAAATCTGTCCATTTTGTTCTCCCTCTAATGCTATTACCTGAATTTGTTTCCATCCTCTCTCCTCCTCCACTTTCAGTCCTCCCTTCCATCCATTCTGTATACAACAGCCAGAGTGATCTTAGAGACAAGTTACTTGTAAATTGTATCTTTCCTCATCTTTCATTTCCTCATCTTTCATTCCTCATCTTTCCTCATCTTTCATTTCCTCCCTGTAAGAACTGTATACCCTTTGCAGTATGAATTTTCAGTACCTCCCATTAGAGTAGGCACAGTGTATTTCCTTGTCCTGTTGATGATGGGCTTGGTTCCAATGGAATGTTAATGGACATGATGCAAGCAATGGCTTTAAATGAACTTGTGTGTTTTGGCTTGGTCTTTTAAGTATCTACCATCTTCCATGAGGAGAGCATGCATTGGTAAACACTGGTCCCAGAAGGAGAAACATATGGAGAAGACCTAAAACCAACCATTTGTGTGAACTACAGCTACCCCTGCTGACTTGTAGACTTGGTGAGACACAAAATTAACTGTTGCTGAGAGCCACTGAGATTTGGGGGTGGGGGGGTTGTTTGTTATGCAGCATTATTGTAGCAATAGCTCACTTATTCACTTGCCATTATATTTAAAATAAAGTCCAAACTCTATACCATCGACCAGCTGCTGTACATTTTCTGGCTCTACCCTGCCCACCTCTCAGGTCTCATCTCGTGCCATCCTCTCTCCCTTACACAATATGTTTCAGCCACTTCAGCCTTCGTTTAGCTCTTGAACATACTACTGAACGTTACTCTCACCTCAGGCCTTTGAACATGCTATTGCCTCTACCTAGAAATCTCTTTTCCTAGATTTCTATATGATTAGCTCTTTCTTGTTTCTCAAGTCTCTGCTCAAATATCTCCACCTTAGAGTAAGCAGACAATCAAAAGTTGCTCCCAATTGCTCTATTTTCTTATTGTTTACTGCAATTTACTAAAACCTACTGCTTGCTGAAATTACTTATAAAAATTACGTTGGCTTGTTTATTGCCTCTTTTCCTCCTCTAATATGTAAAAAATACATGGGAACAGTGACACTGTTACATTCAACTTTTATCCCCAGTGCCTACAACAATGCCCAAGAAAAGTTAGTTCTTTGAAAAGGTTATTAAAATTGATAACCGTCTAGCAACACTGAATAAGAGGAAGAGAGAGCATAAATTATTACCACTATCTGAAATGAAAAAGGGACATCACTATACATCTTAGACACTTAAAAATAAATAATAAGAGGATATTCTGACAAATTTTATACCAATGAATGTAAAAATTTTAAAGAAATAAACAATTCCATGAAAAAACACAACTTACCAAAATGGACACAAAAAGAAACAGAAAATCTGCATGGTACATAGCTAGTCAAGATTGAATCCACAATTAAACATTTTTTCACCAAGGAAATTACAGGCTCATAAGGCTCCACTGTGGAATTCTTCCAAACATTTAAGAAAGAAGTACAAACTCTTCCAGGGAATATAAAAAAAGAGGGCACTTCTCAGTTTGCTTTTTGATGCCAGCATAACTTTGATACCCAAACCTGATAAAGATGTTGCAAATAGAATCCAGTGTTGCATAAAATGGATAATATATCACAACCCAGTTGGATTTATTCCAGGAATACATCTATTGGGATGAGCAGGTAGTTTTTTCTTTGTTCTATTAATATTATAAATTATGAAGATTGAATGTTAAACCAGCCTTGCATTCCTGGAATAAACCCAAACTCAGAGAAAAGTCAATTCTACATGGCCCCACAGTTTCTCTACTGCCTCTAGGATCCCACCTCCTACCCCTCTCTCCTGGTTCACTCTACTCCAGCCAGATGGTCTCCTGTTGCTCCAGGAACACCCAGGCATATTCCTGCCTCAGAGCCATTGTACATGCTGCTCCTCTGCCTGGAATGCCTTTCTCCCAGACAACTACCTGTCTAGCTCCCTCACTTCCTTTTCTCAGAAGCCACCTTCTCAGTGAGGCTTTCCTGACTACACTATCTAAAATGTCTATCCCTCTTCCACTCCTGATAACTTCTAGCCCCCTCTCCTGCTTCATTTTTTATCCTTAGCATTTACTACCATCTAACATACTATACATTTCATTTATTTTTCGTGTGTGATGGTGGATTTTATGTGTCAACTTGACTGGGTCATGCAATGCGCAGATAGTGGGTGAAATGTTATTTCTGGGCGTGTCTGTGAGAGTGTTTCTGGAGGAGGTTAACATTTGAATTGGTGGACTGAGGAAAGCAGATGGCCCTCTCCAACGTGGGTGGGCATCGTCCAGTCTGTTGAGGGCTTGGATAGAACAAAAAGGTGGAAGAAAATTAAATTCACTCTCTGCCTGACTGTTGAGCTGGGAAATTGTCTTCTGCCCTCAGAAATCCTAGTTCTCAGACCTTCAGACCCCAACTGGAATCTACACCATTGACTCTCTGGCTTTTGCACTGACACCAGCTTTCCTGTGTCTCCAGTTTGTAGACTGCAGATCATGGGACATCTCAGTCTCCATGGCATGTGCCAATACTTTATAATAAAGTTTGTTTTATATATATATATATATATATATATATATATATATATATATATATAGTTTTGGTTCTATCTTCTCTGAAGAACACTGACTAATACATTTCACTTATTGTATGTCTTCTCTAATTAGAGCAAAAACTCCATGAGAGTGGGGATTTTTGTATGTTTTTGTACTGCTGTATCTTCAGCATCTAAAACAGTGCCTGACACATAGTAGGCACTCTTAGTAAATACTAGCTGAATGAATGAATGAATGTTCTCAATGTCCTTCACAGCAAGTCATACATTCAGCAAACACTTACTAAGGACCTACTACATTCCTAGGGGTATGGGAATGTACAGATGACTCAGGCCCCATTTCTGCCCTCCAGCGTGTGGTGTAGGAGTGGCGTGGGAGAGACTCAGATACAGAAACAGTTCAACTCAGTGGGTCAAATAGTTGATTTTCATGATTTGAAGTAGTTATGCCCTATAAAGCCACCACAAACACCAAATTAAGGAATACTGGATCATTCTTCCTAGTGAAAATGCAGGGTTAGTTTCCCGTAGACCTCTGGTCACAATATTTTTGTCAACATTCAATACCTTATTTTATGTGTGTTTCTGTTTAAAGATATCTTAGTGAGCATCTATTGTTGATTCATTAACATTAAACTCATGGCCAACAGAACTATAATTCATGTCTTAATGAAACATATCTAACACACACATTTTCTCATTAAGGCACACCATGGTCTTCTTGCACTTAAGAACACCACTAGACAGTGTGCTTGGGGGCCATTTTAAACAGCAAAATCACCAACAAAATGCACAGAAATGTGACAAACGTGGCACAGCGTAGACCACGAAAGGACACTTGTTTACAGCATGAGAGCTGAAACCGGAAGGCAGAGCATTGCCTTGTTGGACCTCAGCTGAGAACATGGGTGTTGAACGACTCAAATTTTCCATCACTCTGTGCATGTCCATGAATGACTATTGATTCTGGGTTAAGTTTTAGCAAGGAGGTGAATTCACAGATGTGGAATCTGCTAATAATGAGGAGACGACTGTATCTAGTGGAGGATTTGCAACTCACTGGGCATGACCCCAGACCAGAATAAGGATAGAAAGAAAAGCAATTGACAAGGAGGAACAGGGCTGCTGCTGGAAACCTCATCTCAAAAGGAGACAAACACATTCCCAAAGTTCTGCCCTGAGACAATTCCTCCCTTACCGGTCCCTGCCACCCGCCTTTTACAAACATATTTGCAATCTTCTAACCATGGCTGGTCTGAGTGACGAGTTGTCAGGCCCGATTTTGTTCTCTGTAAGTCAATTTTTATTTTTAATTCCTCGTCACTCCACAGAGCTGACAGCTCCCCGCGGTGTGTGAGATGTGTCACAGCCAGGGAAGATCTTGGGGATAAAAGAAGACCCTTTTCAGGAATGAAGCAGCATATGTGGATTTCCTGACAGCCTAGACTAATTGTCTTTTCTTCTGTTCTCTACACTGAAAGTATTTACATGGGAACAACCCAGAGGCTGTAAGTTTCCAAGTCGATCCCTAGGGCTGATTAGCCCACCTGAAATCCTCATCCTGCATTGATGATGCCACAGTGGTTTCCAGAGCAACCGCGGGGGATGGCAGAGCAAGGGGGAGGGGTTCTGGTGGGGGAATCTCAGCAGGATCCCTTCTTAGTGAGCCCTTTCTCCAGTTACCCCCACAGCAGGAGCCAGATGAGAGGGAGGCAGAAAAGGGGAGAAGGGTATGTGTCCCTTACACAACAGCCTCTTCTGTCCTTCCCTTTTTTCACTAGTGGTTTCGGATATTTTTCTACATGGTCTGCAGAACGGAGAAGTGTTGATAATGCTGAGAGAACACGGATGGTTTCTGTATTATTTATTTTCTTCTTTATCCTCAAGGTCTTATACCATGAAAGCATTCAAGTATCTAGCCCATTAGTCAGCAAACACTTATTGAGCATCTACTATGTGCCCAGCCTTATGCTAGGTACTAGGGACACAGAACTGTGGTCGGATGTGGCTGCTTCTCCTGTTACATTGACATTCTAGAAGTGGAGATTAAGCAAATACTCTGACACGTGGCGTTCTAGCTGCCATCAAGGCAAGAGCTATGAAGGAGATATTTAGGGAGCAGGGGTAGGATATTATAAGAGAACCTAATCTAGGTTGGGGATTCTAAGAAGGCTTCCTGGTGGAGGTGATATTTACATTGAGATTGGAAGTGTGAACAGGAACTAGCCAGGTGGAAAGTGAGGGTTCCCAGTTGAGGGGAATAGCTTGTGCAAAGGTCCTGGGGCAAAGAGGCAAACTTGTGATCTTAGAGATCATTGTGACCTATCCCCTTTCCTATTTTATAGATGAAAAACCTGAAGGGGAGTGACTTGCCCAAGGTCACACAGTTAATTAGAAGCAAGACTGGGATTGGATCCTGAGAGCCCATTCCTTATCTAGGTCTTTTTCACAGGTTCCCATCAGGCCTGTCAGCTCCAAGCCTCTCCCGATTTGTTTCTTGGATCTACTTGACCTCTCTTCCCTCAATCCCCAGACCTGGATGCATTGACTTGGTGATGGGTCTCTAAGGAATTGTGAAATAATAAGAAATACACAATACATATTGGTCTCTGTCGCAGGTCCTGACACAGGGCTCCTAAAACCCTTGTAATTTTCTAAGTGATAAGAGCACTGAGAGCATCTTTTGTTCTAGTATTTGGTCTTTGACCCCAGTTCCTGACACAGGGCTTCTAAATCCTGGGTGTCTTTTGTTCTAATGAGGTGACTCTGGGTGAGCTCCTGGATGGCTCCTGAGTGGGGCTGGTCACCAGAAAGACCAAGTAATAATTACAAGTTTGGGATTTTCAGCTCCATCTCCCATTCTCCAGAAAAGGCAGAGGAATTGGAAATGAATGTAATAAATGATCAAGCCTATGTGATGAAGCCTCCATAAAAACCCCAATAGGATGGTGTTTGTAGTTCCAGGCTGGTGAACGAATCCATGTACTGGGAGGGTGATACATCCCAACTCCACGGGGACAGAAGCTCCTGCACTCAGGACCCTTCCAGACCTCACCCTATGTATCTCTTCATCTGGCAGTTCATCTGGATCCTTCATCATACCTTTAACTGGTAAACGTTAAGTAAGCATTTCCCTGAGTTCTGTGATCTGTTCTAGCAAATAATCGAATCCAAAGGGAGTAGAGCATGAGAACCTCCAATTTGCAGTCAGGTCGGACAGAAGCTGTGGGTCACTTGGGGACCTACTACTTGCGATTGGCACCTGAAGTGGGGGTGGGTGGGTGAGGATGGCAGTCTCATGGGACCGAGCCCTTAACTGAGCCCTTAACCTCTGGCGCTATCTCCAGGTAGATAGTGTCAGAATTGAGTTAAATTGTAGGACACCCAGTTGTTCTGCTTGGTGTGGGAAAAAAACCCTACACATCTGGTGTCAGAAGTGTTGTGAGAGTGATAGCAGTGTGAGAGTAATGAGAAACACATGGTTTTCTTCATGCAGGAATGTTCTTCAGGGGGTGAGACCTTTGCTCCTGGACATGTGCTGTCCAAGGCTGTGCACATTCCCCAGGCTGGTGACAACATGGGAAGTGGAACCGGGGGTGCATGTGAGACCATGTCCTTACAGCACCCGAGCTGACACCTCCCTGACCATGGCCCTGCTTAAGGCCCTGGGTGGGTCAGGGTTCCCAGCATCAATTCAGTGAAGAGTGTGGAGCCCCCTGATTGGAGGCCTTGCCAGAGCTACCCTATAGGACTTGGGGGTTCTGGATGCTGAAGGGTCTCCAGCAAAGGACAGACCCACATTGGAGCCATGGAACCCCTCAGAAGATTCTGCTAGATCTTAGACATCTTCCAGTCCTCCCTTTTTGTTCTACAGATGAGGAGCCTGAGGCCCAGAGAGAGGAAGACGTTTATCCAAGCCCACACAGTGACTCAGAGTCAGAGAGTCAGAGCAGGGGTCCTGCATCCTGCTCCAGGGCTCTGATCATCTTTGAAGCAAAGGACTATAGGAGACCTTGGAGACTCCGTTGACCATGGTGCTGACGGTGATGCCACCTTCCCTCCATATTTGCAATAGATAGAGACAGGCAATTCAGCAATTCAACCAGGTTCTGATCACACTGGAAAAGCAGAAGAGGCAACAGAAAATAAGAACTAGACTTAGGAGATAGCCCTATTGGCAGCATCCTCACCCTTTCTCCATAGAAACAAATATTATCCAGGGACAAGAGGCATGGAGTCACCAACTGTGTGTCCCTGGATAAATCACTTTTCTCAGCCTTGGTGACCTCATCTCTAAAATGGGAATAGGGACCCCTATTCTACAGTGTGGCTGTGAGGATGAAATGATACGTGAGCTTTCTCCACTTGCTCGCCACCATTTGGTCTACGGCTAGCAATGTCTTTCAACCTCTCTCTCTCCCTCTTCTCTGTGATCATTAATTTTATGTGTCAGTTCCATGGGGCCATGGAGGACCTAGACATTTGGTCAAACATTCTGGGTGTTCATGTGAGGGTGTTTCTGGATAAGATTCACATTTGGATGGGTAGACTGAGTAAAGCAGATTGCCCTCCCTAGTGCGAGTGGGCCTCATCCAATCAGTTGAAGGCTTAAATAGAACAAAAAGGCTGGGGAAGAGGGGACTCCTCCTCCCTGGCTTTCTTGAGCTACGACATCAGTCTTTTCCTGCCTTCAGACTTCAACTGGAACATCAACTTTTCTTGGGTCTCGAGCCTGCCGGCTTTCAGGTGAGAACTTACACCACTGGCTTTCCTGGGTCTCCAGCTTGCCGACAACAGATCTTGGGACTTCTCAGCCTCCATAATTGTGTGAATCAATTGCTTACAATAAATCTCTTTCTATGTGTATATATCCATCTTATCGGTTGTGTTTCTCTGTAGAACACTAATATATCCTCCTCTGGCCCCCCCCACTCCCCCAGGTTCAGTGATTTGGAAGTTACTGGGCCTCCAGGTCTGATACCTGCCAGGAGTCTTCCCTCAGGTGTCAGGGCCCCTGGCCTGACCTGCCTCAGTTGTGTCAAATATCCTTGTACCTCTCCCACAAGAGAAGAGAGGTCTTGGTGAAGCAGAACCAGGCCAGGGTCCTGGGTTCAAGCCCTGAGCCTTGCAGTCGTCATCTACGAACAGGGCTGATGGCCCCTCACTGCCCACCCCCCAGGACCGCTCACGAGGATGAAAGTGGGACCATGGATTTCCCCCCTCCCTGCCCCCTCCTGGACTTAAAGGTGTGTGTCTGCAGAGCCTGCACCTTTTTCTTCCTGTCCCAGGCCCCTGGCTCAGGACCTTGCTCCCATAAAGTTCCCCATGAATGTCTGATGACCAGCTGAAGGAGCGTATGAGGAATCTCTGTGTAATTACAGGAGACACCCGTCAGAGGCTCTGAGACACAGAGATGTCCAAAGGCATTCTATTAAATGAGATGGAAATTAAATGGCAAGCCAGGCCGGTGTTCCGGAGGCAGAGGGGGAGAGCGTTCCAGAAGCCAGGGTGGTCAGAGGGCTCTCTTCAAAGTGTGTTCCCAAATGAGTTTTCGAGCAAGCGGTGGAGCCCAGTGAACCCTGGACATGGAGCTCTTTCCAAATGAGTCTTTAATAATGTAGTTATACAAATTGGGCCTAATGAAGTTGTACCCGTTCAAAATGCACTGCTGTACATCTGAATGATGAAATCGGGATCAAAAAGCAGCCCAGAAAAGATACGAAGGTAATTTTCCACTTGTACTAAGCAAGCTGGGATCTTCAAATGGCAATTGCACTGAATGCCCTCCCTCCCCAGGGATTATTAAAGGGCCAGCCCCACAGGCCTATGGGTTCTCAAAGCCGGCACCATCTCTCTCTCTCTCTCTCTCTCTCTCTCTTTGCTGCCTCTTTGCAGGAGGCAGAGGAGGGCAGGAAGGGCTTGCGGGCCCCTGAGGTCATATCAGCTTCTCTCTGGTCCTTGAAAATACTGAGTGCGCTCCCTGCTAGTGGCCTCTGCTCTTGCTGTTCCCCCTGACGCGGCTGCCTTACTCTCACCGTCCACATGCGGGCTATGGACAAGCTCCTCCTGGACAAGCTCCTGGTGACCCGATCCAAAGTCCCCTGCTCTGCCACGCCCACTGGCATCACTTTTTCACCCCCCTGCCTTGTTTGCTTCAGAGCATATCATTCTCAGGGCAGCATCCCTTGTCTTGGGTTTCAGTCTTTCCACTGCTTCCCCCAACCCTACCCCCGTGCCCAGATGTAAATTCCAAAAGCTCAGGGACCTTTTCTGTCTGTCTGTCTTACTCCCTGCTCTCTCCCCAAGACCTTGACACGGAACGGATGCTAAGTGAGCACGTGTTGAATAAATGGGACCCTCAGAGCTAGAGGGTCCCGGAGGTTCAACAGCCAACCCCATGTTGAAGCCCAGAGACCGGAGGGGGCTTTCCAAGACCACCCAGTGAGTTCCAAGGCAGCGGGGGAGGCTTTGGCTCTTGGTCAAAACACCCTTCTCATTTCTCCTCTAATCTCCTGGGTGGTGTGGGAGATCGCCCAGATCACCCAGGGGGCGTGGCTCCAGAGCCAGACCACCTGTGCTCAAGTCCCCCCCTCTGACTTTATGAGATGTATTGACCCTGGGCAAGTTCCAGAACCCCAGTTTCCTCTTGTATAAAATGGAAATAACGGTGGTACCCTCCTCCACGTTGTTGTGTCACCACCCCTGCAAGGTGATTTTATTATCCCCCCATTCCTGCGGAGGAAGCGGACGCTCAGAGGCCTCAGTTACTCGCTCAAGGTAACACAGCGGCAGCAGCAGCCAAAACATCACTTAGGAACTCCGTCTCTGCCCTTGACCCCGCCCCAGGACTGCTGAATCCCTGCGGCCTGGAGTCCTCTGCTGCCCTCCCCCTGCTCCCACCTCCCGGTGGTCTGACTGATAAGAGCTGGGCTGCTGACTTCTCACCAGCCTCTCTCCTGAAGAGGCTGCCTCTTATCAGGTCTGAAAGGCAAGTCAGCAAGATAGATTTAAAAGCCTCCGGGACAGGGGAGCTGGTTTACATGCCTCCAGGGCTGATTCAGCTCTTGGCTTCTAATGAAAACGGACTCCTCCTTCCCCGCTGAGCTCAGAAGGGACACTCAGCTGATAGCCGTCGGCGGGTTTGCTCTAAGGAGGCACCGTGCTGTCCTCAATCTACGGGGCCCAGGACTTCTCCCCCCAGGACCCCTTCTGTCTGTTTCATCCTCTCTACCTGCTCTCTCTCCCCTTTCCAGAAATGCCAAAACAGGGGTCTTAAACTGGTGGGGTGTGAGTTGCTTTGGGCCAGTAGATGAGATGGGATGACCCAAAATAGTAATTTCTAAAAAGAATTGAACCAACATTTAAAAGTCAGATGATTTCTTATTTAAAAAAAAAATTGGATTTCTAGCCACCCCAGCACACACACACACACTCTCACACACTCACACACACTCACAACACTCTCACACACTCTCACACACACACACACACACACACACACACACACACACACTCACACACACTGCCTGCATGGCAACAGCCCCCTCTCTGAACAAGGCAAGACTTTTCCAGTTTCCCAGAATTGCCGCCTCTCTGAGGCTCCTCTGCCCCTTCCCTTATTTACATTTCCTGCTTGTTCTCTATAGGTACCTGAGTTTGAGAGCCCCATTGTGCTGCACAGCCTGGTGAGGACTTAAGCCAGTGTGCTCACTTTACAGATGAGGACACTGAGGTCCAGAAAGGGAAGGTGACTTGCCCAAAGTCGCCCAGATTGATCATGCAGCCAGGACTAGAGCCCAGAATGTCCTTTCCCAGGGAAGCATTCGCTGCCCCGAACACAGCCTGCACACTTGGGCTTCTGGGGGTTTCCCTTTTGATGTCCGGAGGCAGCTGTAGCCTCTTCCACGTGGCTCCCGCGCCATAGCACAGCTACCAAAGAGGGATTTGAACAGTCAGATCTGTTCTCATTATGTCACTCACTTCCCAGCTTTGAGAAAAAAGAACATTTTCCCCAGTGTCAGGATACAGCCAACCTCCTTGGGATGACATTCCGATCCTGCGCTATGTGGCCCCAGCCTACCTTTCCTGCCTCACCTGTCACTCTTCCATCCCTTCCCACAGCCTGTCTTGACAATTCTCTCTTCCCCGAACACCCCACTGTGTTCTTTCCTCAGGCTGCAGGCCACTCCCCTTCTGCAGATGAAACTGTGCTCAGCCTTCAAGGCCCCCACCACACCACTTCCTCCAAGAAGCTTTCCTGGACTCCTGATCCCACTCCGGGGTCTCCTGGTCAGAGTTAATGATGCCCTCCTCTCCTTCGTCACTCTGCTTATCCCCCTTATAGCACAGGTTGCTTTGTGTTCTTGCCCCAGCTGCTGTATTTGCCTTATTCACCTGCCAGCCTTACTCAACCTACCATAACTTACTGAGCACTTAGTGTGTCTCAGGCTGAGCCCTTCACATGGATTAGCTCATAAATTCAATAGTCCTTGGAGGTAGATAGATCTCCCTGTTTGTTCAGATGGAGAAACGAAGGCACAACTGGGTTAAGCAGCCTGTCTAAGGTCACTCAGCCAGCAAGTGGCCATGGTAGGACCCACCTGGGGTCCAGAGTCTCAGGTCCCACCCTCCAGGCTATTAGTGAGGGGTGCAGAGCAGGACTGTGTGTGTGACTCTGATCCAGGGCCCTGCACCCTGGTCAAATGAGCCCAGAGGGTGTCCTCGGGGTCAAGGCCAGGTGAGCAGCTCCTGGGGCAATGTCCTCCACTCTCAGTTCTCAAGCCCATTGCCCAACCCCCAACTCCAGCCCCTCCCCCAATATTTCCCCCATTTTTCTTTACCCACCCATGTCCCCCTCTCTCCAGTCTCATTGTCCTTTAATGGAAAATCCCCAAAGCAACTTTTCTTGTGGGACCACCATGGATCAGAATCAGCTACTGGAATTTCCCCATATAGCAAACCACCCCCCTCCCCGGGCCTTTGCTCATGCTGTTCCCTCCTGCCTGTGCTGAAGACCTTTCACACTCCTTCCTTCCTCTCTTCCAGAACTCTGTCCTGCCCTTTTAGAGGTAAACTCTGATCCTGGCCTGCCTACGCCTCTGATCCCACCTCCCCCTCGCCCACTCTGCCTCGGCCATGCTGGCCTCTCTCTGTTCCTCACACAAAGCCAAGTCCTTTCCTGCCCCAGGACTCTTGCCCTTCCTGTTCCTTCAGCCTGGAAGACCCTTTCCCTGCTTTTGCTCCTCCTTGTCATTCAGGTCACGGCTCCAGTGACACCACCTCTGGGGTGCCACGTGCCCTGTTTGCTCCCGTGTGACAGCAATGGCTGAGTTGTTATCTATTTCCCCTGAGTTTGAGCCTCAGGGGAGCAGAGTCTGCATCTGTGTTGCTCACAGTAACCCCAGCACCTGGCATGAGACCTGGCACATATTAGGTGATCAATAAATATTTGAGTAAATGCAAGAAAGGGAGGGAGGGGGAAAGAGAGTGCTGAGGAAAGGAAAGAAGGAAGGGAGGAGGGGAGCGGGGGAAGGGAAAATAAGAAAAGAGCACCCAGTTCTTCCAGCTCTTGCTGTATTGCCAGGTTGCACTTTAAAACTAACAAAGCATCTTGTCCCTGGCACAGCCTGTGTGTGCGGGGGGAACCAAGAACAGGAAGGGACAGATGTCTCTTTTTACCCTCCAAAGGCAGCATCTGGGTGAGGCTCATCTTAGCAATTGTTGTCCCACTGAGAGCCTCTCGCCCCTCCCCTCTCTCTGCCTATGAGGACAGGCACCCCAGATGTCAAGTTCACTGGGAAGGGCCAGATAATAGAAATGAGTGCCAGAGGTTGGGCCTGACCAGAGGCTGAATGGGGGACAAGAAAGATTAGAGCTCGAAGAAGACAGGGGTCCTAGTGAGCAGGGGGCAGGAGGGGGGTGCCTGTCGGGGTAGAGAACGGCTGCCCTCGGCCATGAAGCCATGTGTGAGCAGCCTTACTGCTGCCTGATAAAAACAGCTGTGACGCAGGTCATAAATTAGAATCAGGGTCCCAGATTAGCCTTGGAATTAAGTACCCTGAGAATTCAAAGGGAAAAAAAAAAAATCACATAAAATTCAATTTAAGGATTAAATAGTCATGATTTCTGGTGAAGCCATCTCCTGAGATTATTAAATTGCCCTGCATTTGAGCAGGAACTCTCACCTGAGGTCCCAAGCTGGCAGCGGGTTACACAGTGGGTTGACACATGGTGCCACTGGTCCCTAAGCCTTGGTCCTTGGGGAAGGAGTGGCTATGCCTGCTTGTCCCCCACCCATCAGTCAAGCCACCCTCCAATCATTCCCTGCTATTGGGTCAAAAAGAGAGAGAAAGGTCACAAAGGAGGTGAGGAGGGTGCCAGGCAAGCCCATTCCCACCGTGGGCAGCTAGGAGTTTGCAGATCGTAGACAGCACCATGCCACACGACAGCACTTGGAGCACGCAGTCTGTGTGCAGGCTGGAAGGTAAGACCCCAGAGGTCCTCAAGTCTACCCCTCCCCGGATGAGGAGAACAAGATCCAGAGAACAGAGGGACTCATCCAAGGCCACTTAGTTAAGTGTCAGGGCTGGAACTGGACCCTGGGGTCTCTTGACATCTGGGGTTCATTTCTTAATAACACCACAGGCCATTCAAGCAGGCAGTTAGAGCCAAGTAACATCTGCCCCAGGACTTTGGTTGCAGTTATCAAGAATAAGGTACTTTTTGGGAATTCCCTGGCAGTCCAGTGGTTAGAACTCCTTCCTTCCACTATAGGCAGCACAGTTCGATCCCTGGTCGGGGAACTAAGATCCCACATGCCTCGTGGCGTGGCCAAAAAAAAAAAAAAAAGAATAAGGTACAATACTTTCTTTCTCCTGAGGTTGCCCAGCTGGTCAGATGTAAGCCCAGATCTTCTGAAACTCATCTTTGTCACCAGTGAGACCGAGGCTACCTGAGGGTTAAGCCAGAGAAACCATAGCTGAAAGATGGAGGGAGATAGACTTCAGATGATATCGTTTGACACCTGGATCCAGCTATGCCTGAATGCAGTAACATGCAATGGTTTCAGTTACATGAGTCAAAACCTTTCAAGTCCGAGACCATTTGAATTGGGTTTCTGTCATATGAACCTATAAGAGTCCTGACTAATTCAGTGTCCCTCTTCTGGAGGAGAGAATCCAAGCTTCTAAGAATGGCTTGCAAAGCTTTGAGAACTCAGCACAGCTGCTCCACACCACAGTGTTTGTGGGGCCCATACTCATTCCACCCAATCCTTGTGCCTCCATGAATGCCTCTGTCTAGGATGCATTTTCCTCTTGTGTGCCTGGAAAACTCCTTTTCATTTCCCCAAATCCTTCCCAGTAGTAATTACTTTTCTGTTTGTTTGTTTGTTTTTTCTTTGTTCAGACTTCCCCAGAGGGACCATTTCCTCCCTTATGCCACGTCAAGCATTCGGTGTATTTCTGTTGTGCTTTCTCTCCTGGTTTGCAATGGCCGTTTATTCATTTGCTTCCCCTAGAGGAAAGGGATCAGTTTTCAAATGCGTTGGTATCTCCCAAGCTTAATACAGCTCTTAATATGTAGGATGGAGCAAAACTGAACAGAACATGGAACAGAGAGGCACTAAACCTGTACAACTGGCTAATGTCTTTCAAAGTCAGCCAATGGGAGTCCCTGTCCCCAAATATCTCCCAGCGTCAACTGCCAAACCTGGCCAGGGAAGCCTTTTGGAGAGATAAGCCTTTTGATGCACTTCTACCAATCCCTGACTTGGTTAAGAGGGTTCGTTCCAGAATCTTATCACTTGGATTCTAAGCCTGGCTCTGTCACTTCCTACCTGTGTGTCTGTAGGAAGGATCCTTAACCTCTCTGGGTCCCAGGCTTCTGGGTTGGACTTAGTGACATGGTGTGGTGTAAAGAGCTTGGAACGACGTCTGGCACATTGTAAGCACCCAATAAATGTGAGGTGTTATTATTCATTGCAGAGGAAACGAGGTGAAGATTAACAAGAACTTTGATGAAGACCTTTTGTACTTTTCACTATCACTCTGTTTCATATTAAACGGTATTTTATGTGAGTGCTTACCATGTCGCCCTGTTTAATTGATTTAGAAGCACTTCTGAAAGCTTGCCGCTGCCGAGAGCCCAGGTATGCCGTTTCAACTTGATTAACAAAGATGTTTGTGGTCATTTTATAAAATGTCGAGCATCAGGTATTTAGTGAGGAACATCATTATATCGTTTCCGTGGGAGAATTAGATTAGATTTAGATCATTTCGACTAATAAGCGCATTTTACAAGCCCAGGCTCTCCCAAGCCGGGCGGGAAAATAGCTCAGAAATGGAGGAATTCACTGCAGGCAGGAGCCTCCAGACCCTACTCACTTTCTGGCATTGGTCATCAGAACCAGGCAGAGAAGAAATTTCACCTCCCACCCTTGTGTAGCCAGATAATATTCTCAGCTCCTGGGAAAACAGCTCATTCCACAGGGCTCTTTCTAATGATTTAAAGCCTAGCCTATGTCGGCTCTGGGCTCCCCTTACAACAAAGGGTTCAAGAGGACTGGAGGGAGGGCCAGTGAGGGCTCAGTTACTGAAAGCCTCCTAAGTGCCAGGCATTGTGTTTTAGGGAATTATCTCATTAAACCCCACAGTATCCCTGGGAGAAATGTATAATTAGATCCATTTTACAGATGAGGAAACAAGGCCTAGAGAGGTGAGCTGACTTGTCCAAAGTCACACAGCATTGTAACATGGAGTAGAAGCCAGATGTCTCGCCCCAAGTCCTGTGTTCCTCCCATACCTCACCCCCTGTGTCCTGGGGTATCATGTCTGGGAGCCTTTCCCCAGCCTGACTCTGAGCCAGGCTCCGCCTTGTTTTCCACCCTGTGTTCTACTGATTCCTACTGTCAACGCTGTGGAAAATTCCAGCACAAGTTCTCTCTTGGGTAATATACAAATGACTACTTCTTTTTTTTTTTTTTAATTAATTAATTTATTTATTTTTGGCTGTGTTGGGTCTTCGTTTCTGTGCCAGGGCTTTCTCCAGTTGCGGCAAGCGGGGGCCACTCTTCATCGCGGTGTGCGGACCCCTCACCATCGCGGCCTCTCTTGTTGCGGAGCACAGGCTCCAGACGCGCAGGCTCAGCAATTGCGGCTCATGGGCCCAGTTGCTCCGCGGCATGTGGGATCCTCCCAGACCAGGGCTCGAACCCGTGTCCCCTGCACCGGCAGGCGGATTCCCAACCACTGCACCACCAGGGAAGCCCCAAATGACTACTTCTTGCAGTTTTTAAGTTATTGGAATCAACTTCCAACAGGGCCTATGCCATGGATAGAAGTGTTTCTAAGTAGGGGAATCACCCAACCTGGGGAAGAACAATTCACAATTCATATCCTACTATGATTTATTCCCAGGTAACGATGAATGGCAAGTGATCGATCTCTGTGACCGCTGACATGCTCCTCCAAGGGTATTTTTAGATGAACTCGGGACATGAGGTTCAGAGACCTCAGGGGCCAAGAGGAAAATGGTCATCTTGGGATTGGCCCCATGTTTGGGATCTGGCTCATCTCACGTGGACGAGGGACTGTATTGACATCAAGACAGGAGAGGGACTTCCCTAGTGGTCCAGTGGTTAAGAATCCGCCTGCCAATGCAGGCAACACGGGTTCGATCGCTGGTCAGGGAAGATCCCACATGCCGTGGGGCAACTAGCCCATGCGCCACAACTACTGAGCCCGCGCTCTAGAGCCCGCGAGCCACAACTACTGAACCCACGTGCTGCAACTACTGAACCTGCGTGCTGCACCTACTGAAGCCCTTGTACGCCTAGAGCCCATGGTCTGCAACAAGAGAAGCCACTGCAATGAGAAACCTGGGCACCACAACAAAGAGTAGCCCTTCCCACCGCAACTAGAGGAAGCCCGCATGCAGCAATGAAGACCCAATGCATCCAAGAAAAAAGAAAGTCAGGAGAGCCCCTGGGGACACTGAAGTGTGAAGTCTACTGCCCGTCAGCAAGAAAGGAAGTAAGCCCCTCTGTCCTAACTCCTTTACACCAACATACAGACCAAGGGTGTCCATAAAAGACTCCTGGGCTACTTCCCTCTGGATGGTGAGGACTCCAAGAACCTTGAGGGGAGCCAAGCTACAATGGATGGAGGGAGTCTGAGCCCCTGATGACTGCATGGAACAGTGCTCTCTCCCTTCCACTGAACTGCTTTGGACTTATGGCATGAGTAATTAAAAAAAAAAAATCTCTTCTGGAAATTAAGTGTCTGAGACTTGGGATTGTTTGTTACAGCAATTATGCTACACTGACTGATACACTCTCCCTTCACAGATTTAGTCCTGAGCCTCTCTCTCAATCTCCTCCTCTCCCTGAGCCTTGGGTTTTCCCATCTGTTTTCTGTTTTCTAACCTTTCTAACCTCATCTTGGGGTAATTCTTCTCCTGCTACCCTGATGCCTATGCTAGGGGTCAATGCTGCTCTCTGGTTCTTCTAGTCCTCCTGGGAAGTGACCGCTTACCTCCAAGGAGCAAGATCAGGAGGAAAAAACAAACTACATCTCTGGACTGAGATGTGAGCCTTTGACTCCAATCTGGGCTCTATTACAAACCTGCTGCGTGACTGTGGATAAGTCATTTCCCCCTCTGAGTTTCAATTGCTCCATCTATAAAAGATGGAAGAAAGATTTTTTAACCTTTAACAGTGGCAGTTAAGTTGGATTCAACTGCCAAATCAGACTCACAGGATCCCAGATGACAGTGCTCACAAACCTACAGTTTATTACAGGAAAAGGACACGACAGAATGACTGCATTCAAGTCAGGATGTACTTCACAGATAGGGGTTTGGAGAGGCGGGTGCAGGCTGCTACCATCCTCCCTCTGTGAGGGGAGTGGGCATGGAACACCTCTAAACTGGGGAGGAATCTCAGCTTAGGTATTTTTACATTTTGCTGGTCATGTGGGCATTTTCCTGCTACATTACCAGCCTCAACAGCAGAGCCCTTCAGGGGTCTCACCAAGGCCAGGTGCAAATCATTAATCCCACTGTTTTATGTTGGGCACGACCTGTGAAATCAGTCATTGGAAAAGTGCATATTGATCTTTAAATATTTTAGAGCACAGATAAACTCAATATATGATAAAAAAAAAAAAAAATCCCACTGTTTTCCATAAACAGTGTTGACAGGCTGGTCGGAGTTGCCCTGAAACTCCTCCACCCCTGATGACAGAGCGACACTATCACCCAATCATGCCCTGGGGTCAATGCCATGAGGGGGCTTTCGAAAAACAGCTCACAGCCCAGCCCCCCACCCCACCACTGCCTCCCCATCCTATGGACTAGATATTTTTATGACATCCTTAGTTTGACAGCAATTAAAACACTCACGTAAATGTCAAACATTTACAATAACCAGTGGGGGGTTGGTACAGATTTGAATAGACAACCGAACCATCCGATAACACAAAGTTTCTCATATTTTTGTACTCACTTTATGATTCTTTCGCCTCCCTGATCTACAAGCCATCTGCATTTAATGGTGTACATTTGTTGAGTGATTAAGAACTGTAATCAATTTATCATTAATCAAATCTAAATCTTCTTCAGGCCGATTCTCCTCCATAGGCGTAATGTCCGGAAGACGTTTTGATTCACTCTCCTAACACATTTGATCACAAGCATCAGTATCATCATAAATTCTATTAGTTTCTACAATATTAATTAGACCTATGAATCCCATATCATAGCAGATAGCAGTATCATGTGCTACCTTGGATATGTGGTTACAGGATAAATGAGACATAATTACAGTATAATTATTTTGGCCCTCCCAACAAAATCTACCTTTTCCCATAGGCCATGTATTATTTCTTGTAGGAATGTAGGTTAGAGATCACGTCTCTATTATTTCAGGACTCAGAACCTCTTGAGGACACATCCAAACTCTTTATCGCAGGTTGCTTGATTTGACAGCTACCGGTTCCCAGTGACAAGGATCCCCCAGGAGGGCTCGTCTATCCCTCAGGATGGAAACATTAAAAGTCCTTTGATCACAGTCTTGGGTCCTACAGTTCTTGGATACTTCGACTTGAAGAGAGGCAAGATTCTGGGTTGGGAAGGTGAGTTAAATCGGTAGATTGGGCACGCTGCTATCCAGACCTCGGAAGAGCAGTTATTCTTTCCTCCTTTTGTGCAAGAGGCCTCGGATCATAAACACATTGATTTCCTATCAGGCAGACAAGCTGGGTTGAGGCATGAACAAGCCGCTCAGCATAAAGGGGAGGCGGGGCAAAGCCCCCTGGTTTTGCTGAATCATCTTGGAAAATGCTAATGCCTGCCCGGGGAAAGGCCTCATTTGGCAGGGAGGCCGGAGCCCCCCCATTTCCCCGAGGTGGGCTGCGCCACAATCCCAACAGCCCTTGACTGTGTAACTTGACACCCCGGTACTCTTGCCCTTGGTGTTCTTTTGGCTTAAACCCTGCGCTGAGCTAGCCATTTTCTGAACACCTACTGTGTGCTTGGTCCTTCCACCTGCATTACTTGGCTTAATTCACACATCTCACCAGGTGGGGCAGGACTGTTTATCCTCTTTGAAAGATGACTCTGCGGCCCCCAGAGGGGAAGTGACTCACCCAAGCTACTGATTTTGCAAGTGCTGCAGCTGAGACTCAACTCAAACCCGGGTCTTTTGACTCCAACTTAAGCTCCCCATTCTGCAGGCCGTCCAACACTGGACTGTCCATGAGACTTAAGGCCTGCCCGTGGCACCAGCACAGCCTGAGCCAGACTGAATGCTCATACAGGGCTTGGGAGACCCCAGAGCTGGCAGAATGACCCCCTGATGAGGTTTCCATACACTTCTGATGCTAGACAGTCCTTTCCGATGCCCAACTTCTGTTGGCAAAAGCCTTTTACAAATAATAACACTCTGTTGGTAGGATGCGCACCACATCCTCCCATTTTACAGATGAACAAATGTAGACTGTGGGAAGTTGTGGCTTTCCCAGTGCCTGGTGTAGCCCCTTCCACATTAGCAGACCCTCAATTCTTTTGTCAAATGAATAAATGAACAAAGTACAGATTTTCCATTTCTTTACTTAGTTTTGGGACTTCTGAAATGATCATATCAAAGACTGTTGCCCGTTAGAGCAAGAAGGGGCTGCAGAGATCATTTAATCCCCTCACTGTACTGATGAAGAAACCAAGGCTCAGAGAGGGCCAGTGACTTGCCCACCATCACACAGCCAGTCAGAGGCAAAGCAAGCAGTAGACTCCTCATTCAGTGCTCTGGATGACCTGACCCATCTCAAAGGCTTCCCATCGTAGAGGGAACAATGATGCCTGGCTTTGCAAACAGCCTCTTTGGGTGGCAGGGGTCTGGTGGAGAGAGGTGACACCTTCTCCAAGCTACCTGTACCCAAAGGAAGAATGGGCAAAGCCAGAGATCAGCAAGCTTTCCTGTGACTCCACAGGAGCCTCCCAGGGGCTTCACCAAGGACCTTGTGGAGTTTCAGAACCTGAAGGAGCTCAAAGCCAGAAATCAGCCAGCCCAGTTCATTTCTGCAGACGCGGAAGGGGAAAAACTAGGGTCCCTACCCTCCTGGAGCTTGTGGCCTTGTGGGAAGAGAGACAGGCCACAGGGTCCCCTCATAAATGTGAAAGTTCAGGAGTGTAGCCCCCCCCCACCCTCCCCCGACCCCGAGGGTAGGTGCAAGGTTTCTCCAGCTCCCAGTTTGTCTGTTTCCCCTGTTGTCTCACCTCCGCCCCTCTGGGCCCTCTGGTCTGACTTCCCCAGCCTGCATTGCTTTCATGTATCTTCTACTGTCTCCATCCCCCGGCGCCGCCCCTCCCTCCCTCCTCAGCATCTCTCTCCTCTCTCTCCATCTCTCTGGGTTCTACCCGTCATCTCTTATCTCCTGCCCTGGTCTGTGTCCCCATCTCTCTCTCTCCTTCCTTCTCCCGTCCCATCCCGTGAAGCATACGGATCCCTCTGTCTGCCTACAGCCTCTGCATGATGCCTTTCATCCTTTTCGCTCTGACCGGGGTCTGACTCTCTCTGCTTCCCGCAGTCTCGCCCCCTCTCCCTCTCCTCTCCTTTCTCTCCCAAGACCGGAGCCAGAGCCCTTGTTCCCTGTGCCTCTGTCTGTCTCTGCCTCTGGAGGACCGTCCCCATGGCTGTGAAAACACTTGGGCCTCATAACCTGAAGGGCAGGATTAATGAGAAAATAAATTCCTGATTAGTGTTTTAATTTTAAGGATCTTTAGAGGGGACTAAACAGTAAGGGAGGCTGGTGGAGAAAGTCTGCATTATTAAAACCATAAATCCTCGGTGGGAGGGACAGGGAAAGGGGCTGAAAGGAAAGCAGAGGGGGGCAGACAGGGCTTCCTTTGGGATGGGGATGGTGAGGGTGTAGGAGGTGAAGGCCAAGGGCCTGGGTCGTCCCCTCCGTCCTCCACCCAAAGAGGCTTCCCTGGGGTGGGGGGGCCACAGGACCACCCCCCTTGGCCACTCCTCCCTCCTCCCTGAGTGCGCTGGGCTGCAGATGAGACTGACAGCTCCTGGGGCTGGAGGGCAGGGAGGTGGAAGCCTGCTAGTTCAAGCCTCTCTCCAACTGGCCTGCTCAGCATTGGGCAGAATAAGTGCCCTGTCAGCCGTGACCGGCGGGAGAGGCAAGAGAGTACAGAGGTAAAGCACGTGTGGGGTTAGACTGCCAGCGCTTAAAGCCTGGCTCTGCTCCCTGCCCCAGCTTCCCCTTCTGCTGGATGGAGAAAATCATAGCCACACCCCCCACCCGGCCCCTGCCACCTCACAGGTGTGTGTGACAATGAAATGAGATAATGCACAGATAGTGTTGGCACCCATTAAATGTTAGCTTTTGTTCCTGTTGCTGGCAGACAGCAGTTCCCCTCTGTAATTTCAGTTTGATTCTCAGCCCCTTTTACATATGGACAAAAGGAGGGCCAGAGAGCTAAACCCCTTGCCCAAGGCCACAAGGTTGTGAGTGCAGCTCTGCAGCCAGTTTCTCTCCAGGTTTCCCTGGGGCTGCTGTCAGAAGGGGGTCACACTTTATATGGGGGGGTGGGGAGACTGGGTCTGGCCAGCAGCCCTGCCTGGCAAGTGGGGAAAGCAGGGCCAGGAGGTGGGACCGCTTGACTTCACTGACAAGGCCCGGGACCTGCAGGCCAGGTGGCCTGGGGGAAGGATGGGGAGGTGGTCTACCCTCTGCTCTGCCCTGCCCTTGAGCGAGAGAATGAGGCCCTCAGCCCCAGGCCAGCAGCCAGGGGGTAAGTAAGCGTGACAGGCGGCACGGGAACATCTGCCTGCCCACCCCTCCCATGTACTTCTCCCCCTCTTCAGCCCTCCAGCCTCCCCACCTTCTTTTGGGTGACCTCTAAGTCCCAGGGGAGTCACTGGCATTACACACCCCCGGGGGCATCATTCCCATCGTGTAGAATGTGGATCGCATACTGTAGTGTGGGGAGGGCAGGGGAGGGATGGGTGACCCATCACGATGATGAGGAAGCAGTCCCTCCATGGGAATTTCTCGCCATGGGTCTTCAGGCCCCACTTCAGAGGCAGGAGGGCTGTCCCTCTT
Source organism: Balaenoptera physalus (assembly GCF_965194825.1). Lineage (NCBI taxonomy): Eukaryota > Metazoa > Chordata > Mammalia > Artiodactyla > Balaenopteridae > Balaenoptera > Balaenoptera physalus. The sequence continues at coordinate 98,742,430 of NC_138889.1, read as the reverse complement.
GAGAAGGGAGCCTGGAGCAGGGCCCTCAATGAGTAATTCAGAGGAAGGGGCTTAGCAGCCGTCTTGAGAGGAGGTGTGGGTGGTCTCTAGGGGTGAACAGGGCCACTGAGCCCCGCTGTACGAAAGAGGCATGCCATGGCTGGTAGAGGAAAGAAGAGGAGGAGAAAAAGTCCAGCCCCCTCCCCCTCCCCCCTCCCCCCAGGAAGCAGTCTCCGCGGGTCTGGGTGGCCTTTCCTCTCCCCTCCAGGGCGGCTCTCAACAGCCAGAGTCAGGACCTGGGTAGGACTCTGGGACCCCCTGAGGCACATTCCTGGCTGGTGGTGCTGATTTGGCCCCAACTCCCTTTACAAGCTGCCCAAGGCCCACGCACCTTGGCGTATTTTAATAAAGGGAGTTTGAGTGCCGAGGAATTGGGGCCTGTGGCCAGCCGCACCCCCGCAAGTTCAAGGGCCCAGGCCCTCTCTTGCTCTCAGTTAATTGTTTCGTCTCTTTGGTTTTTGCTAGGAATTGCCTTTGGAGCTCTGTCTTCTTTCTGGTGGCCCCAGGGCAGGTCAGAGAAAGGAAGAATTTGGCTCCCTGGCTGGAAGAGGGCTGGCTGGCCACTGGCCTAGTCTTCCTGCTTCCCTTGGGAATCTGACCACATCCTGACTCAGCTGGGGTCCAGGACGGAGCACATCATGACGTGGTAGTATGTCAGTTCAAACCCGTGGTGAACTGGCGTGGAGAGTATTTGCTTAAGAGACTGCTTGGGTTCTAATTCTGGTTTTGCTACTTTCTTGCTGGATCAACTTGGGAACGTTACTTACCCTCTCTGTGCCTCGCTTTCCTTGTCTGTAAAGTGGGGATGCAGAACTCCCCTCAGAGGGCTTTCGTGACTCTTTTGCCCAAACTTAGCCTGGCGACCAGGCCTGGTGTGGTGCCCACTGCCCACCGGCCGGGTGTCCCAGGCTGGGCCTCACCCATCCACCCGGCAGGGCACTTGGCCATTTCCTCTGGGAACCACCTGCTGCCCGCTGGCTAGAAGGCCCTATGGTCTGGTGTCACTTAGACATGGTCCTGGTCACCATTGGGAGTCCTTGCTCTAGCACCCAAGCCACACCATCCTGATGCTGTTCTGCCCAGGCCCTCATCCTGCCCTTGGTCTTGCTAGCAATCACCCCACCCCCATGCCACCAATATCACCATAACGCAGCACTGGACTGTCTTCCACACAATAGCTCTTCCAATTCCTCCAAATAACCCTCCAAAGCTGGTACTATCACCCTATTTGCAAAAGAGGAAGCAGGTTCAGTAAGCACTGTGACTTGTTCAAGTTCACACAGCACAAATAAGTTGTGGAAGGACTTGAACTTCCATCTACCTGCAATAGGCAGGATTCCGACGGGTGAAGATGAGGAGAGGGAGCGTGAACTCCACGAGGGTGATGCAGGTGGATGATGAGGGACAGTTGTGGCCCCAGTGTAGAAAGAACAGGGAGGAGACGGAGAAAACAGGAGGCTGGGTCGGCACAGGGTACCTTGATTTCACCACCACTGACAGCTTGAAATGGCTGTGAACCCTTCTGGAAAAAGACAGGCTGAGGGATGGAGCAATAGAGAGGAAGCCCAGATTGATGGGTTAAGTAGAACTCCCCCCTACCCCCAGCCCTCAGCGCTAGGTTTCCTGGGTGGTGGCAGTGGTGAGAGAATCCAGCTATTTTGGTGGGTGACCCTGGGTCCACAGACTCAATCTGTAGTAACTGATGATGCAGCAAAGAGAGAAGAGCCCTGGCTTAGGAGTGAGGACGGGCCTTGGCTTAAATCCCCAAACTATCGCTTTCTGTGTGACCTTGGGTAATCAAGTTTCCTTCTCTGTGCCTCAGTGCCTTCATCTGTAAAACGGGACTAACACCCACCTTGCAGGACTGGACTGAGTATTGGATGAACGTCAAGCAATTAGCATTGTTCTTTGCGTGTCCTAAGGCCCTTCAGTGGTGACGGTTTTCAAGGTTTGTCCTGACCCTGCTTTGAGCTCAGTGCTTTTGGGCAGAGGCTTGCCCCTGTTTGCATCTTCATTTCCTGGTCTGTGCAAAGGGGAAGGTGGGACAAGCTGATCTCAACAGTCCTTCCAGCCATGACAGTTGACTGCAGGCCGGGCCAGCCTTCATCTGGAGCTACAGGAATGTGGACAGAGTGTCACCTGGGGGCAAAGGGGTTTCCTGCAGTGGCGTGTTTCCTCTGCAAGCAGAGTGAAGGGAGGGGTCTGTCCTGGGCCTGATGAGACGGGAGCAGCAGGAAGATGCCTGGGGAAAAGGGACTGGCTGTGGGGAGGTCACTTTGACCTCCGAGCTGGAAAGAAAGCTGAGGCAGAAGACCTGGCTGCTCAGGCCCCTGCTTGTGGCCAGAGTCCTGAGACAGCTGTATGGGTAGAACTGTGCAGGGACTCTGGAACCACAGGCCTCGTTAGGCACGTTTCCCAAATAGCCAGGGACCTCTCAGCTCAGGCCGTGAAGTCAGGACACAACCCATGTTTCCCTGCTTTTAAATCCGGGGAGCTGGAGAGGGACCCGCAGGAGCAATTTACCAAAGCTACAGGCACGAATTCTGTAGCCCTGCTTGGGCCCACATCTCTCATCTACTATCAGGTGCTGTGTGACCTTATGCAGTTTGCTCAACCTATCTGAGCCTCAGTTTCTGAGTCTGTGAAATGGGGATAATAACAGTAGCTACTCCACAGACGGGTGTGCCCTGCATGGAAGAGTGGCTGACACATGGCAAAGGCTTAATAAACGTGAGCTAAGTGGTCTCATCCCTTCCTCACAACAGCTGTGCATACTGGTTGCTGCCCCCTTGCACAGATGCGAAAACTGAGGCTAGAGATGAGCATGATTGCCCAAGGACATGGGGCTCATGAGTGGTGGAGCAGGAGTGGGACCCAGGGCTGGCTGACTCCCAGGTCTGAGACCCATGCCCTCTCCATCCTTACTCCTATGACAGGTTCCTGAGGCTCTGAGTGGGGGTAGGAAGGGGGAGGGTCCCCCCCAAACACTTTCAGTAGATCTGAAAGAGGCTCTCAGGGTCCTGGCTGCCCTGGAGCTGTGCTGGGGTTAGGACATCTGCCCAGTCTCCTTTCCCCTTTTTTATAATTCATAACTTTTCCAATTTCCTGAGCGCCATCATACATAGAAACCATGCTAGGCGTGCCACTCATGTTAGCTCATTTAATCTTCACAATATCCCTACGGGGTAGGTGTAATTTCCCCCATTTCACAGTTGAGGAAACAGAGAGGGTAGTCCCTTGCCCCAAACCACACAGCTGGTTAGAGCTAGCGGGGCTGGGACTGGAGACCTCTGCACCTCTGCTTTCCACCCAGCTGTCGCGCTAGAGTGTGATGCCCACAGCCAGTTATGCACCTGTTCTGTGCCTCAGTTTCTCCATCTGTAAAATGGGAGTGTTAAGGATAGAAGCTATTGGGTTGGCCAAAAAGTTCGTTTGGGTTTCCGTACCCGAAGGAACTTTTTGGCCAACCCAGTGCATATCTTCCAGGAATATTATGAGGATTAACTTGATTAATTAACGTGCACCAAAAACATCTGGGAGAGTGTCTGACTCTGAGTGAGTTCTCCGTAAGCAAAAATGAGCTGCTGTCAGCTCTCCTGCTTAGCACAGGTCATGATGGCACACAGCCAGTGGCACTGGGCACCCTGAAACTCTTAGGACTCCTCAGTCATGCTTGGGAGGGCTCAGGTGGGTGCACCTACCCAACATTTATTTAACCAACATTCAGGGGGCATTGATTGGATGCAGGCACTTTACAAACAACTCATTTATCCTTATGACTCCCCTCCAAGATCAGTAGGGATTGTTCTAATCATCCCCTGTTTACAGATGAGCAAACCAGGGCACAGAGAGGTTAAGAAACTTGCCCAAGGTCACGCAGGATTTGAACCTAGGCACCTGGCTTCCAAGTCTGTGGTCTTAGCCCCTGTGCTCCACCACTGCATCTCACAGCTCTTCTCCCGCCCCCAGAGCCCAAGAACCTGGGCGAGAGAGGAGCCGCTTTCCTTTACAACCACCCCCAACTCTTCACCGTATAATTAATGATGATTATGTTATCTCTCGGTAATGAAATAGACACACCATGACTGTGAAGCCAGTTATTCTAGATCTGCATGCCCTTCTCCCGGGAGATAAGGGCTAAATAGGCTGCAACCAAGGTGGTGATCTCTAAATTTCGTACAGGAAGCAGAATTCGGGAGCAGTAGAAAGACTGTTGGCCCAATCTTGCTCATGTCCCAAACTATTTTCCTCATTGTTTATTTTTAAAACATCTAAATCAGGGTTTGACTGGAGAAGTGGGGTCAGGACTCGTCATCATGGGTCCCCGGCACGGTCCATGGCCAGAGAAACCTCAGCAGAGACCTACTGAGCGAACTCCATGAGTGAAAGCCCATTCCTGGACTCACCCAGGGAGGAGGGGTGTCTGGTCTAGCGTCTCTCTCTTTAAAGAGGCAGGAATCCAGGCCTAGAGAGGGGAAGTGACTTATGCAAGGTCACACAGCAAATTGATGGAGATCAGAACTTCAGGCTCCCTGGTCAGTCCTTGTGACCTTAACATTGACAGGATGCCTCACCTTGACCTGGACCCTCAGAGTAACAAGGAGAGGGCGTGGGAGATGGCTCAAGGGAACGCTTCCAGTTCCTGGGACTGTAAACTCCATGAGGATGGGAGCCCCCTGTGTCTTATTCTTTGCTGGATCCCTAGAGCCCAGCACGGAGCCAGGCTCACAGTAGTTGTTCATTAAATATCTTCAGAATGGCTGACTGACTGAATGACCCCATGTGCAGTGAAAGTGGATGAACAGAGGGCCAGTTCATGCACGCTAGGACAGTGGAATCCTTGATCAGAGTGGGAGCTACTGATGGTTTGGAAGACTTCAAACTGCTCACTGTGGTTTCTTTGTAGGAGCCAGCTGGGCACGTGCTCCTGGGAACCTTAGAGCTCTCATCTCGGGGCAAAAAGTGAGGGCCAGCTCTCTCTTCTGATAGGAAACCCCTTCCGACCTACCCCCTTGCGGGGTGGATTCAGGATGAGCCAGCAGGCTGCCAGGAGAGACAGGCCCTGCTGGCTGCAGGCAGTGCTGCCAGGGCTCTGCACCTCTAGTGCTCCAAGCTACCTGAGCCCAATCACAGTGGTGATGGCAGCTGTCACCTTTTATTGGAGCCGTTTTGTGCCAGGGTCTTTGCTCTGTGTTCTATGTATACGATCTCACGTAACCTCCCACCACTCACAGGGGCGGTGAGCCCCATTGCACAGATGATGAAATTGAGGCCCAGAGACGTGCAACACCCTGTCCAAGGTCACACAGCCAAAGGGACAGAGCTGGGGCTAAATGAGGTTCTGTCAGACCCCAGAGCCCCTGCTCTGGACCACTCAGCCTAGGACATGGCACTGGTGGCAGGGACCCCAGACCCAGCCCTGGGACCCAGGATGACCCAGCCAGGCCCTCTGCCCTGAGGAGGAGTGGGTGCTTTATCTAAGGCTGGCACAGGAGCTGCCTGGGACACATGTGAGTCTCATCATCTCAGCAGGGGAAGCTTTTTGGGAGAGGAGACACCCCTGGGGCCTCCACAGCACCATATCCAGGGCAGGCCACCGGTTCCAATCCTCATGGGTCTCACTGCTCAACTGGCTCAGGTTTGGGCTGCCTGGTGGATTGGAAACTGGAGCCAAAAGACCTGGTTCTCGTCTCAGCTTGGCCATTTTTTTTTAGCTCTGTAAACTTGGTGAGGTCTCTTTGAGGAGCCTTGGTTTCCTCATGGAGGTGTAATGAGTATCAACAGAGGGGTAGGCCCTCCCTGCATTTGTATGGTTTTGGAGTCAGCTGAGAGTATCCAGTATTGTGGCAGGGGAGGAATGTGGACGGCCTGGATGTTCCAAGTCCTAGCTCTTGGCCCCTTCTCTGGCTCTGGCTCTGGGCCTATGTATCAGTCAGCTACTGCTATGATAATGCTGCCAAACAAACATCCCGAAAGTCAGTGACTTACAGCAACAGGCATTTATTCTCACTTTCGTGGACCTGCAGGTTGACTGTGGTTCTCCTAATCTAGGATGGCTCAGTTGGGCACTGTTTCAGACTGCAAGTTGGGTTCAGGTAACTCCACATAAGGTCATTCTATGACCCTGGCTGAAGGGCAGCAGTCTCCCAGGGGAACCTCTTCTTACAGGCACCACCAGAGTGCAAAGGAGCAGGTCAATCCACAGAAGCACATTTTTAGCCTCTGCTCTGCCATGTCTGCTCATGAGTGAGCACATGGCTAAGCCCAACTTCAATGTAGGGAGTGCCCCCGCTGCACAGTGGGAGGGGAGAGTAATAAATATTTGCTGGATAATAATCCAGTCTATCATGGCTGGAAGACCCCCAAGTTAAATTCACAAGTAGGGAGAGGCCCATTTTGGCCACTGCTGGCTCCAGGCCTCTTTGGCTCAGGATTCAAGTACAGAGTGAAGAGGCAGACGGGGCCGGGAGAGGGGGCTGCAGACGGGGTCTGAACATGGGGTGTTGTTTTCACGGCGCAATTCTGGGTGAGCCGTTATCCTCTTGGTGCCTCTGTTTTCCACCTTCACATTCTCCAAGGCCCCTTCTAATGGCCCTGCCAGGCCCGGGCCCTTCCTCCCTGTCCTGTCGCCGGTCCACTTCCCCCTCACTGTGGCTGGCATCTTTGGAGTACAGAACAAACAACAAGGCCCCACACCGTACCCAACTGGCTGGCATTTCAGCTCACAAACACTTCTCCCTGGGAAGCAGATCTAATTTCCATCCCATGAAAAAATGGTTGTCTCGCACCCAGGCAGCCCCCGCCGCGGGGCAGCCAGCTGCTTCCATGGTGGGGACAAAGGTGGGTAGAAATCTGGATCAGGACTCGCTGCAGGCACACGGATGCCGACTCATGTGGAATAATCACCCTTCTTCCTGTGGCGTGGAGTCTGGCGGGTGAAAGCTGCAGGCAGACGGGGTGGCAAGGCTGTGATTGCACAGGCAGGGCCAGGCCAGTCTTTGAGACCATGAGTAACGTGCCCTCTCTAGTAGACCTCAGTTTCCTCATCTGTAGGTTCTGGAAGGCCCTTTCTAGCTCTTAAGCCCTATGGTTCTAAATGGCTCTACCTTTGTTCAAAGATGGATTTCTGTAGCACCAAAGTACAAATCAAATTCCCAAGACTTATCCTTCCCTCTCTTTTTCTGACCCTAGACAGACAGGATTGGAACCGTCACTCCTCTCTCCTCTGCTGCCAGGCGGGTCCTCTCTGCGACTACCTGGCTGCTGGGGCTGGTGGTGCCTTTCTGGAGCTTGACACAGGTGACAGGTGGGGCGGATGGGGTCCTGATTCCCTGGAAGGCACCCTTCATGGGGGCTGGCTCCAGAGGGCTCAGCTAGCCAGGGCCCTGGGGATGGAACAGGCTTTTCAAAGAAAAGGTCACTCCATTCCCAGACCAAGCCTCCCCGGATAATCCCGAGGAAGCTCCACGTGCCCTCCTGGGCCGTCTGAGAGCACAAAGTCAGGGCTGCTGAATGCACCGCTGGAGAAACCCCTGGAGGCAGGGCGGATGAGACCAACCAGCTGGTGGAATTCACCTCCAGGGAGGGCGAGTGCTCCCTCCACAGACCGGCAAACCTCGTTTCACAGTCCTCCAGCACCCTTTTGACAAAGGGGATGGAGTGAGTGAGTAACAACACGAAAGGGAGGCTCCAGCCCCATCTAGCCTGAGCTGCCCAGTTGGCTTCCCATCCTCTGAGGACTCCTAAATGTCAGCGTCCGCCTGAGCTTGGTCCCTGGGCGTCATCCTCTGCACTGTCCCAGGGTAACTCATCCATCCCTGTGATGACATTACCAGCGTTATAAGCTACCGCCTGCTGCCCTGTCTCCTGAGGTCCAGACCCCATAGACAGCTTCATATTTTAAAAAACCGGGTGCTGTCACCATACCCAGGCTTGAAAGGGCAAGAGAGGGAGCAGCTCCCAGAACCTGGAGAGAGCTGTCTAGAGAGGGCTGCCTGAGGAGCTGTGGTTGTCAGTAGAGGGACACAGCCCACCTGAGGCAGGGAGGCAGCAGGGGAATAAGGTTTCCCATACACTCTCCTCCTCCATCTGCTCTCCCACCCCAACGGTGGACCCAGCCAGATGCTAACGGGCACGGACCAGACAGCCTGCAGATGTCTCCCACGCAGCAGCCTCACGGGACATAGAGCAGGAGGCGGCAGAGGGCGGAATGTGGGTTTGGAGGGGCAAACGGAAGATGCCCAGCTCAGGGATGCTGAGGACGGAAGAAGTCGTAAGGACCTGCTGAGCTTGCTGCCCCACCTCTCTCTCCACCTTTGGGTCTTCTCAGCCTTGGGCATCAGGGTCTGAGAAGTATCAGGGCTCTGGATTCAGACAGACTAGGAGCTGAATCCTAACTCTGCACCTTACTGGCTGTGTGACCTTGACCAAGTCACTTAACCTCCTTGCATCTCAGTTTCCTCATGTGTAAGATGAGAACAAGAGTACCTAACTCAAAGCACTGATGAAGGTCAAGGAGGAAATGTACAGAAAGTGCTGGAAACATAGGAAGTGCTCAATAAATTGGTCACATTTTGATTTAGATCTGTCTGTTCTTTATCTCTTGGCTGGACTTGTAGAACCTCTGAGCTGGTCTCTGCCCCCCATCTTAGCCTCTTTAATTCATCCTCTACAATGTCCCCAGAAAGCAGTCCCCAAGACTCTGGCCAGATCATGTCACAACTGTCCTCAAAAACCAGTAATGGCTCCCCTGTGCCCAGAGGATAAACTTCAAGGTCTTTAGTGTAACAACCAAAGCCTGTCTTGACCCCCTGATCAGACCCTGCCAACCTCTCCCTTGGTCCCCTTGTCCACCGGACATCGATCTACTCTGTCCTTACTGTCCCCAGATAGCCTTTAGGTCTCCACACCTTTGCCCACGCTGTTCTCTCCACCCAGATGCCCCTTCTCCTTCTACCCCACTGCTGGGACTCACCTGCCCCCTCTTCCATGAAAATTCCCTCACCAACCCAAACGTTACTGCCCGCTGCGCGTTCTTATGCTTCCACACAGAACTTTTCCCATTTGCCCACCGTAGAAGCAGCTGTGGCATGTCTGTCCCTCTGCAGCCAGAGCACTTTGAAGGCAAGTCTTGCGGCACCTCGTTTGGCTCTGTGCGATTCCTAAGCCAGTGCCCCAGGGGGGCGGGGGCCGTCTGTACACTGCGGGGATCCTGACGCATGCGCGCTGATCCTCAGAGGAGCTTCACAACGGGCGAGTGTCATAATCCTTTTTTGAGTAATAAGGAGCAAAGCAATTTGCCTTGGGCTCCTTGGCCAGGAAGTGGAGAAGCGGGCTCTGAACCCGGGGTATCTGGACTCTGAAATCTGTGCTTTTCCCACTCCCTATGGTGTTCAAGAAGTATTTGAAAAACGGACGAATGAATGAATGAATGAATGAAAAGAAGATGGTGATAGCAACATGCCATGGGAGTTAAAAGCAGGAAGGACTTGGGTTCAAGTCCAACACTTATGACCATGGGGCAGTTGCTTATCTTCTCTGAGCAGAGAGTAGGTGCTCATGAAATATTTCTTTCCTGCCCTTCTCAACTTCCCCTAGCACCCTGTCTTTCCACACGATCCATTTTCCTGGGTCTGTAGGTGAAGCGGGCAGCTCTGGGCTCCTCCCCGGGGCTTTCCCAGTGGGGAGCAGAGAACCCCGTGACTGAGACTGATGTGGGGAGGTCCGCAGCCCGCGGGGAGCCCAGACAGCCGCACAAACAGCCCTTCAGCCCGCGTGATGAACATCCCAAGCCGGCTTTTCCAGCACCCGGAGCAGGACACGGGCCTGTTAAAGCTGTTTATATCCCGCCTGCCGCCGACTGACAGCTTAATCACAGCGCCTCCTCCCTTTGATTTTTATTTGTCAACCACAGTTTTACCTCCCAAGTGCCACAAAGAGTGACTCCAGGTGGCTTGGCTGGACAGCCCGGCTCTCCCAGTGAAGACTGGAGATTTACAAGAAGCCCCAGGGGGCCCACCATGGCTGCTCCCCTGCAGGTGGGCTTCTGGCGCTGGTTGCCAAAGAAGCCTCGTTGGACGGTTCTGGGCAGCCCAGGGGTCTGCAACCAGGGCTGGGCTTGCAGCATCTGTGGTCTGGGATTGGCCTGAGTGTCCAATGGCAGGGCAATGCCTCAGTAATTGAACAGACTGCGATTACCCTCCCCTGTGAGAGGTACCATCGCCTGGGCTATAAATCAACCACTTTAAATTCTCATCAGGGACAAGTTTGGCAAGAAGGTTGCTGGCTCCAGTGTGAATGGGATGAGTGGTCAATGAGCAAAGCTGGTTTAAATGGTGTCCTGCTCCGAGGCCCGGAATTGCCTGTTCACAGGGCCCAGGTCACCCTGTGGAATGTTCCTGCTACTGATGGAAGACCATGATGGAAGTTATTTAATATGTGAGACTCTGGCACTGACACCATTCAAGCCTCAAAAGGCACCACAGCCAGCTGTAAAGAGGTGGGAAATCCAGACCGAAAGATTGATCTTCCATTCATTCATTCATTCATTCAGTGATTCATCTGCTTAAGTACTCTGCCCTGAGATCTTTGCAAGTCTGACTCCTTCTCAACATTCAGGTCTCAGCCCCAAGGTCACCTCCTCAGAGAGGCTGCCTTGACCACCCTTTCTAATGGAGTCCCTCTTTCTCCATGCCACCCAGATGCTATGACATCTTTGTGTTTTATTTCTGTCACAGCACCTTCCAGTAGCTGAAGTTCTCTTGTTTATTTATTTGTTTGCTAGTCTGTTGTCAGCCATGCCCACTGGAAGTAAAATCCTTAAGAGGAGGGATCTTGCCTTCCTATCCACTGCTGTGTTCCCTAGTGGCTGGCACTGTGCCCGGTCCATAGTGGCCCCTCATCCATCCAACATTTGCCAAGAATCCCCCAGTTGCCAGGCCAGTGCTGAGGCTCAAGCATGGCTTGTTTGCTGCCCTCAGGAGAGTCTGGCTTTGGGGTAAGAGCCCTGTATTAACCACGTGTTTCTGATGCTTAGACATCTGGGGCCTTGTTGATCCTGGACTCCAGAGCCCGATTGAATTATTCAGTCTAGACTATCTACGTTGCCTTGCCTGTTCTTTCCCAGAAACTGCAATAAGGGTTCTTGCCCATGTTTTCCTCTCCCTCCCTCTGCCTCCTGACCAACCCTGGTGCTTCCCCAGGTGGTTCCCCGTGGCATGGCAGGCCCCTTCCTCTTGGGATCTATAAGTAACAAACTATCTTCTCAAAGGCAATTATCTCCTGATCTGTTGGCCTCTCCATACCTGAATAATAATAAAAACTGCATTTTAAGACAGGCCATGAGGGTGAAGGCAGACCCGAGGTGTATGGGGGAGGGGCACATAAGCCACACCTGCCATGTGGCATCTGCAGGGCTGGTAGTGGAATGACATCAGCTGGATGGGAGTGGGGGTGTTGGTGGGCCTTCTAAGTGAAGGGCACAATGTGGGCAAAGGCTTGGCAGCTAAGGAAGGGATGGAATTCTGCGGTAACTCAGATGGTCCCATATGGCTGGAGCAGAGTTGAGAGGAGGTGCAGGACAGGAGTCTTGGAGGACTTGGAATGAGGCCGGGTTTTGTTTGGGGCAGGCAACAGGCACACGGGGAGCTGTGGATGGAGCCCATCGGCTGTGGGGTCCCTTGGGGCATCTCCTGCAAGCAGGAGTCTACTTGGATGCCATGCTACGTGTGGGATGAAGTGGGTCACAGCCCTTGACTCCCCCTTGCTCAGCTCCAGTCCCGGCCGACACCAGCCCTCGCACCCCTACCACACCCCAGCTCTTCGCTGAGTCACGGAAACAGCTGCTCTTTCTGCTGGGGCCCTTTAGACTGAGTCACACCTGCCCATACGTTCCCATCTCCCACTCTTCCCTCCTCCAGCTCCCAAGGGTGGGGGCCGTGGGCCTGATTCAGTAGCTAGGGGAATCATCCTTGCATGTGGCGCCCAGGAGCTCGGATCCCTTGGGACTCTGGCTCCAGTACTAATTTCCTGAAAGAAACTGAGATGGAGCTGGAGTGAGGAGCAGGGCCACGCAGAAGGGGTGACAGCTGTGGACGTCCATCTCTGTTATCATCCCTCTTCCTCTCCTACGGCGTCCTTATGGGCCTGGCTGGTATCTAAGAACAAAGATAGGGGTCCCCTTTGCATTGGCTTGGAGGGAGCACATAATGCATGGGAAGAGGCCCAGCGCCCAAGGAGAAACCCCCAGGGCTGAGTGTCCTCAAGCCAAGGTTGGGATGGGAGAGGAACTGGACCTAACCCTTGATGTCTGCAGCCTTGGCCTGGAAGAAAATAACACAGACTCTCTGGAGAGATTGCTTGTAGCTGCGAACATTCATGGGCATTCACCCAATTCCTTTCTTCCTTCCTTCCTTCATTCACTCATTCAACCAATATTTTTCTACTGCTCTGAGTTAGTCATGTTCTAGACGTCAGACATACAGCAGTGCACAAAACATCCTGAGCCTCTGTCATCTGGGAGTTTAAATTCTGTCCGGGGAGGCAGTCAATAAGTGAACAAGGAAATAAATATAATGTCTATAAGTGATAAATATTAAGGAGAAAAATGAGAGCGGTTAAAAAAAAGAAGAAGAAAATGAAGGAAGGGTTGGGGAAACGAAAGGGAGGGCTTAGACAGGGTGTGTTAGATCTGACAGGACATAAAGTATACCTTTCACTGTGATCCATCAGCAGCTGGGAGGAAAAGCCAAGTGCCATGGTGGATAAAGAGAGGACTGACTGAGAGGTGGTGTCGCCTCCTCAGGGAGAAAATGGCCTGGCCGAGGGGGAGGTTCTTACCAAATACAATGGTCACCATGTAATGGGAATATATTATGTGCCAGCCCTTTACAAGGATTATCTCATTCAATCCCCACAGCCACCTCTTGATGTAAATATGATTATTTCCCCATTTTCTGGGTGAGTAAACTGAGGCTTGGAGCCATCAGCTCACTTGCTCAGGGTCGCAGCAGGTGCAGAGTGAGGATTCAGCAATTCAGTGTCTAACAATTTAGCAGCTGGGGCAAGGGGCTTGACCAGAGTGCCACAGCTGGGGCACAAAACACAGAGGTGCTCTTAGATAAGGGCCAACAGGAGCCACTGCATTCAGAGGAAGAGGGCTCTGGAAGGTCTGTGACACCAAGAGGCCTTATGGTGGGGTAGGACTTGGACAGGCAGTGATGCAGCCAGGGCATCCCAAGAAGAGGCACAGCATGAGCAAATGTGCAGAGGCTGGGAGAGCAAGATACGGCGTGCTGCAGGGAGGAAATAGACATAGGCTCGTATTGAGGAGGTGAGGGTCATTCTGGGGTGACCTTGACTGTGGGATAAACCATGACTCTTTAGCCATTTGGCAATGGGAGCCACTAAAGGGGTTTGAACAGAGGATTGACTCCAAATGAGGGCAGGAGCATAAATTGGTGCTAATGGGCAAAATGGTGGAAGAAAGGCATGTGATAGGCTTAAGAGAGGCAGGCCACCACATCATAGCTGGCAGAGCATGTGGTTAAAGGCATGGGCCCTGGACCCATGCTGCTTGGATTTGGTTCCAGTTCTACCCTTGTTGTGGGCACTGTTGGTTCCCTGCCCTGCATCCTTGGCCCTAACATTTGATTGCATAGGTCTGACTCCCAACTCCTAGCCCCAGTATTGCTTTGCTTTAGGGCTTTCTCAGACTGCTCGATCACATTCCACCTGTACCAGGAATGCCAGGAACTTAATGCCCCCAGGAACAGCCCTCAACCGTGGGCTAACAGAAATTGGTAATATCAATACCTCAGCTCCCTAGTGCATGTTTCCCAGGGTTCCCCAGAAGGATTAAGCTCCAGTTCCTGCAGTAGTAACTTGCTTGCTAAGACATTTCTTACTGCCTGCCTTCCCTGTCTCACTCCCTCACTCCCCTACCAGTGTTTCCTGGACTCAGTGCCCAAAGATACTTCTCGCAATGAAGCCTTTACTTGGAGTTGTTTTCTGGGGAAATCAGAATAAGACAACCAGTTTTTATCTATAGGATCTTGGGTGAATTATTTCACCTTTCCATGTTTCAGTTTCCTCATCAATCAAATGGGGATAATGATAATAATTCATCAAAGGGTCATTATGATGAGTAATTGAGTTCATAAACACAGAGAACTCAGAGTCTCTCATGTAGTAAGTTTTTAGCAAGTGTCTGCCAAGATTGTTTTAAAACCAGTGAGGTGGCTGAGGGAAAGAGGCTGGTGGCTGGGAGAAGGAGAGGGTGGTAGTGGTGGCAGATGTGAGAGAGTTGGCAGCTGAGCAGGGAAGAGAAGGAATCAGGACACAGCCAAGTTTGGAACCTGGAGAGCTGGAGAGAGTAGTGCCATTTACAGCAGCTGGTGGCCAGGAGGAGGAGCTGGGTTTGTGGAAAGATAGTGAGTGCAATTTTAGAGCACTTTCAGGAGTGAGACAGTCACATGCAAGCACCTAGCAGGCAGCTGGGACAGTGGGGCTGGGTGGGAGAGAGGGCAAACATGGCAGCCGTAAGGATTTGGGAGTTACTCGGAGGGAAATGAGTGCTGTTGCTATGGGAGTTGGGTGGGGAACAGGTGGGGTAGGTCAAGCAGAGTTGAAGGTGGCAGGGAGGGGAAGGTTGGTGAAGTGAGGTCCTCTGGGAGAGCAGGGAGATTGGGAGGGGATGGAAAGCAATTTACAGGTAAGGGGTAGTGTAGGGGAGCTCTTCTTCCCGAGGTTCGAAGGCAATGGGCATTTCTGAGACTTGAATCATGGAGAGCCTACATCTTGGGTCTGGGTCCCAGGAAGCAGAGCCTGAGGCAGGGATTCAGTGCACATGACTAATTGGGAAAAGAGAAGGGAAGCAAGGTGAGAGGACTAGGGCAGGGCAGGTCTCAGCTGGAGACTCACTTTAGCCTAATCCTGTGGGGAGTTCTGTAGTACAAACTAAACCACATGGTTGGTCCCAACTTGAGGCAAGGGAGCTGGCCTGTTGTATTCACGTGTCCCTCAGCCGTTGGCTCCTGTTGGGTCAAGGGCGAGTCTCCAGATTAGGGGGCATCTGTGAACCATTAGCAGCCAATACTCACAGTAAATGAGCAGTGGGGCACGGGCCCCAAAAAGCGATCTGGATGGGGCACCACCAACATCCACAACAGCCTGGCCTAAGTCTCACTCAGCCAGGCTCACCCTGGCCTGACTGAGGGTAACTGACATTTGATCTTCACTCAGATAGTTTGGCTAAGCAGGGGGCCCTGTGTGCCAAGTTTGACTATGACCAGTGTTCCATACCCCTGGCTACACGTGCCAGGCATTGTGCTAATGGCTTTGCTTGTACTATCTAATGGTCCATGAGAAAGATGCTTGATTACCCCCTTTTACAGGTGAAAAAATTGCAGCTTCCTTGCTCACAATTAAGCAGCCAATAAGAGAGAGTGGAATTGAACCCAAGTCTGTGTGACATCAGAGCCCAAGTTCTTAACCTCTTGCTGCTCAGTACAGCGGTGGGTGATGAAGGCTATAAACTGCATTTGCCTTGGCAGGACACAAGAGGGCCAGCAATCCCGGGCCCCCAGAAACCATCATCCAATCCTACACACCCCACCCTATCCCAGTCCTGATGTTTTAAAAGAAGCAAGCAAGAAAAGGAAGGAGAAAGAAAATTCCATCATGAACCCTCCATGCTGAGGACCCACACACCTGATCAATGCTGAACTGAGATGCCACCCACAGGTACCGACACTCCCCCCGCAACCCCCAGGGAGGAGCACTTGGGGTCAGCCTGGGTCCCAGAGGCAGACCATGGTCTGTGTGCAGACCTCATCCTGTAAAGCTTCTGGACACCATGCACAGCTTTTGCCTGGCCGGGCTTCCCTCAATCCTACTGACCCCCAGCCTCTGATGAGCATCCCTGAAACAGACCAGTTTGGGCTGTGGAAGGGCTACAACCAAGCACAGGGAACCTCCCAGCTCTCGCGGAAGAGCCCACAAGCCTGCCCCCTGGAAGGCTGGGAAGCTGTCCTGCTTTGAGCTCTGCTGGGCCCAAGCCCACAGCTGGCAGAGGAGGCCATTCTGAGCTGCAAAGACCCCTGACCAAGTGTCTGGAGCCCTGGATTCTGGACCCTCCTCTGTCTTAAATTCACTCCATGGCCCAGGACCAGCCACCTAACCCCTGGAGCTGCACTGCCCTCGTCTGGGAAAAGGGGGTCATTCGGGTGGTCTTCCTTGCAGGTGGTCACAGTGACCAGATGAGATCAGATGAGAAAGGACACAGTACGTGAACACTGCCTCTCTGTTGCTCCCTGAACCCAACAGCAAGCACAAGACCACCTCTGGGCATCCCTGCTGACTGTTCCCTCTGCCTAGAATGCTCTTCCAGGGATCTGCAGATTCGCTCCTGCACATGTCAGGTCCCTGCTCCAATGTCCTTTCTTCAGAGAGGTCTTGCCTGACCACCCATCTAAAAACAGCGTCCCCAGCTCTGTCCCCGACCTTGCTTTGCTCCTATTACCACCTGGTATATTTTTTATATTTATATATAAATGTAAAAAATACACACATATATATATTTCCTTTTTATCCGTCTCTTTTCGCAGAATAGGTCTCCTTGCGGGTAACAACTTCATCCCCCGCCATGCCCCGCAGCCGTACAGCACACTCTCTAACGATACTAAATGACTGTATTTCCCCTGAACTGACTGTTCCCTTGTGCTTCTGTGCCTTTGCTACTGCTGTTCCCTTACTACAGAGTAACTTTTCCGGCCTTCAAAACCTTCACCTGCTTTCTCAGATGTCTCTTCCTCTGGGCTAAATGTTGTCTTTCTGCTCTTGCAATGTCCTGGGCTCCCCAGTAACAGCGCTCTCCACGCAGCAATAACTGGAAGTTTGCCTGTGATCCTCCGGAGTTTGCTCCTGTCTTTATCGCTAAGCTGATGCCTGGGCTGGCACCAGAGAGTGAGCGGTCACAGAAAACAACGTGTGGCCTCGGCCTGGGTCCTCTTGGTGGTAATGGTAGCAGAGGGGACCCCTGCCCCTTGATTCCAGGGGCTGAGCTGCACCAGAGGGTGAGCAGGTTCTTTCCTCCTGTGGTTTGCATCCCAAACAAAGCTCCTTCTCCTGAAGAAGGTCTGTGTGCAGACCTCATCTGATCTCATCTGGCCCCATGCAGGGCAACCCCAGGTGACGTTCTCTCTAGAAAGGGTCTGGGTCTCGTGCAACAACTGGTGGTCCATGGGTGGTGGGCAAGGAATGAGCTGGTGAGAGATTGCTGGATGCTGATTAGGAGAATGAGGTCTAAGAAGACAGAGAATAAAGGGGCGAAGTCTAGGAAAGCCCTGGGATCAGCAGAAAGAGCAGTGCTGCCAGTTTCTGTCTGGCCACGGACCAGCCATGGTACCTTGGAAAAGCCACTGCATCTCTCTGGGATTCAGAGTTGGCTTTTGAGCTTCAAATAAAGTGTTTGTACAATAGGTTTTGTCTCACAAAAAATGAGATACCTGGAGTTGGGAAGGATTCCGAGGTAGACACTGAGCTTAATGGGACAGTACCATGATTGATTAGTAATGTCTGTCAGGGTATTGTCAAGGAGACGTGTGTCATTCCTGGTCCAGAATATCTTTCATACGCTGACATTTCATGATTCAATGACTCCATAGAGCTAAAGATGAAGAGTGTGCATACGTGTGTTGAAGGAAGAGGGATCTGAAAGGTTAAAAAAAAATGTAGGCTAAGAAACTTGGGTCAGACCCATACAGAGCTCCAAAATAGATGGAGAATGGAAGCAGCTTTGCACCCAAACACAGCACAATCTAGCACGGTGGTTTGTTTTTTCAAACTGAGTCCCTAACCATTAGTGAATTGTAATAAATTTAGTTGGCTACAAGCAATATTTTAAGAATGTACAGGGAATTCCCTGGCGGTCCAGTGGTTAGGACTCCATGCTTTCACTGCCAAGGGCCTGGGGTCAATCCCTGGTTGGGGAACTAAGATCCTACAAGCTGTGTGGTGCAGCCAAAAAAAAAAAAAAAAAAAAGAAAATAGAATGTACAGAGTAGAATAGATAAGTAAATTAAATTGAATGGAATGCTTTAGATTTCAACGTGAAGGGGTTCAAGACACACTACCTGAAAATAGGCATCTTGTCGTATTGCGTACTCTAGGCTGAAAGAGTTTGAGGCAATGGCAGAAGTAGGAAGGTCACTCTGAAACCCCTCCTCCGCCTTCTTCACGGAACAGGCTATAAAACCCTCATGTGAGAGGTGCCCATTCCTGTACCTGGAGGAAAGGAACGTTCTTATCCCTGAAGAAAACGGATCACCAAGAAGAGTCCTAACAAACAGAGTTTGCTAGGTCTCCCTGTTTACTACGTCACCTCACACTCCCTAAACCTATCACAGACCTCAACGACTGTCTACTCCCTTATCAAACCCAGCATAGAAATACATAGGTTGGACTATTTCTTTGGGTCTTCCTTTCTTTATGAAGTCTCCTGTGTCACATAAAACTTACATGAAATAAACATGTATGCTTTTCTCCTGTTAATCTGTCTTTGTCAGTTTAACTTTCAGATCCAGCCAGGGACCCTCAGAGGGGCAAGGAACACTTTTTCCTCTCCTAAAAATGCGCATGGCCAGGTTAAATGCTGCTTTGTGAACTTTTGTTTCAGTTGTATATGTATATGTGAAGAGGACATGATGGATTTTTAACTGTGGCTCACGGTCTGAACGTTTGAGAGGCCGTGAAGGAGTTGGGTGAACAAATGTACTTTGCACAGGACAGTCCTGGTTCAAGTCCATCAACCTGGTGTGATTAGATAGTATCTCCTTTCACTCACTGGTGATTTTATCTGTCAACACATTTTTGGACCCTCCATCCTTCAAAAGGTGGGACCTGATTCTCCTCCCCTTGAGTGTGGACTGGACTTAGTGACTTGCTTCTTGTGAATAGAACACGGTGTAAGTGGCAACGTGTCACTTTTAGGACTACGTCACAAAAGGCATTGTGGCTTCCTCCCTGTTCTTTCTTGGATCACTCACCCTGGTGAAAGCCCACTGCCACATCATGAGGTAAGTCGAGCTGTGCTACAGAGAAGCCCAGGTAGTGAGAAACTGAGGCCTCCTGCCAACAGCTACGTTAGCCATCCTGGGAATGGATCCTTCAGCCCAGGCCAGCCTTCAGATGACTGCAGCCTGGCCAGCATCCTGTATGTAACTTCCTGAGAGACCCAAACCCAGAACCTCCCAGCTAAGACCCTCCCAAATGCCTCACCCACAGAAACTGAGATAATCAATGTTTACCGTTTTAAGCTGCTAAGTTTGTTACCCAGCAATTGATAACTGATCCACTCTCAAAGTTACCTCCTTTGGTTGAAAAATTACATGGTTGCTCTCTACAGGAAAGACCTCCAAGACCCTGTGGGGTGTCCAAGAATCAGGGAGAATGACAAAATTCCAAGGAGACCAGAGAGGCACAAAGCTACCTTAGTTTGCCGAAAAAAGCAGGAAAGGTGGGAGACTGAATTCTGATCACGACAGAAACAGCCTAGACTGGCTGACTAGACGGAAAGCCCAGAGCATTTGGAAAAGAATGTGACATGGGGGGCTTCCCTGGTGGCGCAGTGGTTGAGAATCTGCCTGCTAATGCAGGGGACATGGGTTCGAGCCCTGGTCTGGGAAGATCCCACATGCCGCGGAGCAACTAGGCCCGTGCGCCACAACTACTGAGCCTGCGCGTCTGGAGCCTGTGCTCCGCAACAAGAGAGGCCACGATAGTGAGAGACCGGCGCACCGCAATGAAGAGTGGCCCCCGCTTGCCGCAGCTAGAGGAAGCCCTTGCACAGAAACGAAGACCCAACACAGCCAAAAAAATAAATAAATAATAATTAAAGGTGCTAATAATTAAAAAAAAAAAAAGAATGTGACATGGTCCAAGGGCCAGACTGGGCTCATCAAAGTCAAGTTTGCCCCAATGAAACATTTCCTCCCTTTTCCTAGGGTGACTAGATTAGCAGATCAGAGAATATAGTGCCAGTTTGTTGTGGTTTGAACAGCCCTCACCCAAGGAGTTTGTGTGGACTTGCAGTGCAAACATTACCCAAGTTCCAACCTGCAAAAATTTTGCCAGAGACTTGAATGAAGACACAAAAGATGTGTTCATCTGAACCTCGAAAGCACAAGTTATTTTCATACAGTCGATTTATGACCCAAAGCTCTCTTCCCAGGTGGAATACTCGGCCAAAATCAACATGAAGAAATTTAACAGTAATCGATGTAAAGTCAGGCCCTTTCCGACCAAAAAAATCAATAATCCAAGGAACAAGCCTAGGGTGTATAGGTGAGGCCAGCTTGGCAGAATTCCACCTGAAATGATCTGGTCGTTTTTCTTGACCCCCAAGGTCAATGTAAGCACAAACAATGTGATGTGGCTACTAAAACCGTGGACCTAGAGGTGGGTTCCTAACTAAATGGGGCCCTGGTGGTGGAACGGAGGTCCCTCTACCTGCTCCCTGCCCTGGTCAGCTACAGTGGGAGCTGTGGGTTCAAATATGGACCCCATACTTTATAGGCACAGAGTGTCCAGAGGAGGGACCCAGATGCGAACAGCAGGACCTAATGTCCTCAGGGGAGGAATTATGAATGGAATCTCAGGGGAAGCAGCGTGGAACAGGAGAGAAGGCTTAGCAGGGGCAATCTGGCTGCCTTGGAATGTCGACCCAGGAAGCAGGGAGGAGCTGAGACCAGTGGGTGGAAGAAACAGGGCAACTGCTTTGGGGTTACTCAGGGGAAGGGTGTTTTCATGGGCGGGCTTGTCTGTGGGTGATAGGGTGACACGAGCTTCCCATCACTGGGGTGAGTGAGCAGAGGCCAGCTGGAGCCCAGTCTGATCCAAACGGGAGACTGGACCGTAGGAGCCCAGAGCCCCTCCCCCTCCTCTGTCCAGATGCAGCCTCTGGTTTCCATGGGGGCTTTCACAATGGTAATGGATGGTCCTTGGTTGGGCAAGGGGGCAGGTGAGCAGAAGAGAGGGGGGCAGAGAGCGATGGCAAAACCTCCCCGGGCCACCCTGCAGGGCTACGTGGACACTCCCCGAGGCAAACAACATCGTTTCCTCCTGCATCTTACAGGCCAATCAGTGAGAGGAAGGGAGAAGCCGGGGAAGCTTGCAGGGGAACTCCCGCAGCCTCAAATGTCATCTCCCATAAGGCTCTGCGGAGCTGCAGTGAACACACTGACCATATGCATGCACACACACACACACATATACACACAATCCTGCCTACATGTGTCCAAACGTCCGCCCTCACACAAAGGTTCACACACCCATGTTCATACGCAATCACGTGTTTGCCCACCTAATCCTCACCTGCCTACACACTAACTCACCCTCACCTATGTGCACACACAACACACACACACAAGTGCACACGCACACGTAGACCCTGGACAGCAATCACAGAGAGATCAAGGTGGCCCAGGAAGAATAGAGGTGGCTTTTTTACCAGTCTCATCCTAAGAAATCTCTGCCCTCTCTCTTTCCCTTCTTTATACCCTTGATCTGGTTAAGGAGCCCAGGAATCATGGAACCAGTTCTCAAAATTATCCTCTGTGAAATCTCGGCCTCACTCTCTCTGGTGTCTGACATCTCTAGTCTCAGTGTCTCCCAGGCCAATGCTCAGTCAAATTTTTAGTTTACTATCTGGTTGCCCCAGTGTGGTTCAGAGCGCATCCCCAGAACAAGATCACCTCCGTTCAGATGCTTCCTCTGCCCTCTCTGCAGGTCCTTGGTCGGGTTGCGTGATGTCTCTGGGAGTCACTTGCCCCGTCTGCAAAATGGGTAATAAGTTCACAGCGTCGGCACCGGTAGTCCGCGCAGAACCGCCTGGGACAGTCAATGCTCCACGAGCTTCATGCCGTGGTTCTCTTCCAGCCCCTCCTTAATCTCGCTCAGCCCAGCTCAGAGCTCACCCCTCCCCACGCCTCCTTCCCTCCCCTTCTCACCCCCAGGCTCTGCTTGGCTCCTGGAATAGATCTTAGCAACTGTGGCCTTAATTGCGTGTGTTTGATAAATGGCTCTGCTGGATGTATTCAGGACACAGCTATAGACCTGAGTCAGGATGGAAATGGCCAGGAGGTAGGTTGGGAGTGCAGAGCCCAGGCTGGGCTGAGCACGCAGGGACCCTGTCCTGCCCTCCTCGAATCCAGCACACTGGGGACCAGCTGGCCCACTCCCTGCTCCTCTGCAATCACTCTTAGGGGTGGTGGTGGGAGGGTGATCCGAGAGCCTACAAGGATCCTTGGAGACCTGCCTCCCTGGTCCTTATTTTCACAAATGAGGATATCAGATATGAGGCTCAGAGCTGCTGGGTGACTTGCCCAGGGATACACAGCTGGTAAAAGGCAGACTTGAAAGTCTAACCTGGGCCTCCTGGCTCCCAGGCCAATGCCTGCCACTGGCCCACCCTACCTCATTCCGCAGCCCCCAGCCAACACACTTCCTCCTCTCTGCTGATTTATTTGCTGACGGTGTCTCATTGCCCTTTACCACTCTTCTCTCTTCTGAAATATCCTGAGTGGGAGGCGTTTTCTGTGGCACCCAATGATGGGAGCTCAAGCCTGGACCTTTCACTTATTTGCTGTGTGGCTTTAGGCAATTTGCTTAACATCATTGAGGCTCAGCTTCCTCATCTGTAAAACGGGGATGATGCAGATTACATCTACCTCACAAGATTGATGTGGTAAAGAAGAGAGTGCAAGCAGCATATTTAGCACAGTGGTGGCTCAGAGTAAACTAAATGTTGTATGTTACTATTCCTGTTGCCGAAACTCAGCCTCTGTGCACTGGAGCCAAATTGAATCTCGGAGACAGAGTTTGGGGGGAAGTAGAAAAGAATAGCTTTATTGCTTTGCCAGGCAAAGGGGGACACAGGGGGCTAATGCCCTCAAAACTGTGTGTCCCAACTTGGGGGTGATTTGGTGAGGGGTTTTATAGCAATGGTTCAAGGGCGGGGTCACTGATAAGGATCAGGGTGTGTGCAGGGCCTGCACTCCTTTAATCTGGTCTCAGGTGGTCTCCTTATGAGCTTCTGTGGTTCTCAAGGTTATCAAACTGTGACCTTCTCTCTGGAATGAAGAATGCTTCATCAAGTAGTTAACATCTTTCGTTTGTGGGGGGTTTTAGTTCTGCAGAAGAGCTCAAAGATATTGTTATGTGTATCCCCTGAAGCAGAACCAGGACCCTGTCCCAAGGCTGCACTGTTGTCTCTAGACTGCGCTGTCCCTTGTCTCTGCCTCCCCTCCCTTACCTGATTAGCAACTGTTTGAACCTGCCCCTTGGAACTCGGGGAAGGTCATGGAAGCTTGAAGTCTATTTCCTACAAACAAGAAGCAGGGGACACAGAAAAGCTTCTGTGGCCAGGAGCCCTACAGGGTCCTGCTCGGTTTTATTACTAGTCGAGGTCCCTGGGGCCACCTTGTACAGCCAGGCAGTTTGTGCATTGTACAAAGGCACTTGGCAGGAGTAAGTGCGGCCTGTGCTCACCCACAAGCTGTGTACCCTTGGAGCTGTGTCTGCCCCCAGAAAGTGCCATTGTCTAATTCACCTACGCAGAGGGGATATTTTTCCTAATTTGTGCAAAGAGGCTGTACAGTGTAGCCGCACTTGCCCTGACAGTAATTGAAGGGTACAGGGCAGGATTCCAAACTACTCTCATCTGGGAATCACAGTGCCTGAATTCCACCACTCAAGCTTTCCCCTGGGTCCCATGGTCATTTCTGATGTTCCAGAAATCCCCTTTAAAATGAAACATCCCCCGAAACAATAACACGCTAAAAATAATAACACCTTATCATCATTT
The DNA here is from genome assembly GCF_965194825.1 of Balaenoptera physalus. Classification (NCBI taxonomy): domain Eukaryota; kingdom Metazoa; phylum Chordata; class Mammalia; order Artiodactyla; family Balaenopteridae; genus Balaenoptera; species Balaenoptera physalus. Next base: position 98,718,531 of record NC_138889.1, on the reverse strand, counting down.
GCATTATCATCATGCCATTATTTTAAACCTTGAGTGGATTAGCCTTCATGCAGCTGAGATAAGCCCTCAGGAAGCAGTGGGGAAGGAGCCAGGAGCCGGGGCAAAGGCACTGTTTTCTGCCTTCATAATTTTGTCCAGGCCCAACTCCAGAGGGATGAACCCAGCCAACTGGTGTCACCATAGAGGCTGCAACAGCAAAAGGTTTCTGATTTACTGGGAAACCCCACTCCAAGAAGCAGTATTAACGCCAGTGATAAAGCTGATCTCCCAGGAGTAACTCCATTTTAAGAGGAGAGAGGGACACATTCTAAGGGAATGAATCTCAAATGGTGGGATTTCGGGCCCGGCAGAGGCACCGTGGAAGAGATTATGGGGCCCTTGGTCCTTCAAATCACTCCCCAGAGGCGGCTGCCAGCGTCACTGATACAAAAGATCTGCCTTGCATGTGGGGTTCAAATGACATTCCAGAGGTGGGGTGTCTGAGTCCAGCGCCCCAAAAGTAGACCTGACATGAGGATTCCTGTGCAAATCATTTATCAAGAAGGTGAAACAGTTGGGAAAACAGGAAGGAAAGGTGAAGAAAGCAAGCAAGGATGTGACCTCAGTCGATGTCCCGTGGAGTATGGCTTTAGCTGGCAGTGGTAGGGGACCTCTGGGTGGAAGTTACGCCCTGAAGTAAGGATGCTGGGGCTTTCATACCCCTAAACCCATCAGCCGCTGGTTAAGTGCAGCCCAGGGAGAGGCTGGAGGATGTAAATTCCCAGGCAATTCTGTCTCCTTGCCTTTGTAGAAAGCAGCTCTAGAAGCTGGAGGGCAGGCAGTCCTCCAGGAAGTCACAGGCACTGGTTACTGGAAAGTAAAGCACATAGAAGCTCACAGAGCTCTTTCCAGCTCCCATCTTCCTGCATAAACAGGGTAAAAGGTCACAGGGGGTCTGGACCGAGTGCCTACAATACCTGCCAGATGGGACAAAGGGAGGTGGAATCTTGAATGCCCTCCTCCTTCACCCATGGCGGAGTCTTATCTCTGGGGGTAAAAAGTTTTCTAATATTCCAGGCCCAGCCCTCTACTCTCCATGTGCCATTGGAAACATCCCATTTGATCCACTCCCTCCCTGTTGAAACCCAGGGTCAGTGGGTAGATGGATAGGTGGGTGCCCCCAAGGGTCCCAATGCCTGTTCCCGCTCCAGCCAGGAATTTCTACCTCTGACTTCTGGGTCCTAGGGCTACGGCAGCTCTCCCATTGTTTTTTTGTTTTTGTTTTTCCTAATGTCTATTTTTGCAAATATTATTGATTGGAGCTGGATTACTAATGCAAGTTTACAAACCCCCCAAAACAACAACAACAAAACCCCCCACAACCTCACATCAGCGAAAGGGGGTATTGCAGATACACATGCTCCAATTAATTTTCAATCCCTCGGACCCCGCTGCGGTGTGGGCTGCATTTTAAGACACCAGCAGATTCCCAGGCCAGCCTGGAAAGAAGCAGGATAAATAGAGCTGTCAAAGGTAAAGGATTGCTCTCCATTTGTCCTGGGGCTAAATTGCCCCCAAAACCTCCAACACAGGTGTATTGAGCTGAGCGGTGTCATCCCCAAATTCATGCCAACCCAGGACCTCAGAATGTGAACTGTTTTGGATGCAGGGTCTTTGCAGATGTAATTAGTTAAGATGAGGTCATACTGGTTGAGGGTAGGCTCTAAATCCAATATGACTGGTGTCCTTATAAGAAATAGAGGAGACACACAGCCAGGGTGAACCCATGACAGGACGGAGGCGGGGATTGGAGGGATGTGTCTACACACCAAGGAACGGCAAGGGTGGCTGGCATCTAGCACGAGCTAGCAGAGAGCCATGGAGCAGGTGCTCCCTCAGAGCCTCCAGAAGGAACCAGCCCTGCCAACACCTGGGTTTTGGACTTCTAGCCTCCAGAACTGTGAGAGAATACATTTCTGCCGATTAAAGCCACTCAGTTTGTGTAATATGTTAAGGCAGCCCCAGGAAACGAATACAAGAGGAGTGCAGAAGGATGGAGGTCAGCCCTCAGCCCCATGGTGGACCCACGTGCCTTCCTCCTGGTGGCACTGCAGGCCCCTCCAAGCTCTAGGAGGATGAGGAAAGGCGGGTCTGAGCCCCCCTCCCCACGGTGGCACCCCTTTGCTGGAAGCTGGAGAGGACTTTACACCCCCGGACCTCTCTGGGCCCTGAGACGCAGGTGCCTGTAATGGCTCCATTTTGACACCTGGATGTGTGGGTGCGTGGGAGTACTTAGCTCCTCACTGGATTTTCTGGGACCCTGTGAGTAGGGTGGGTGTGTTAGTTAGGATTCTCCAGAGAAACAGCACCAAAGAATGTATATAAATATACATACCTCCAGGGAAATATATAGAGTGTATATAAAAGAATGTGTGCATGTGTGTGTGTGTGTGTGTGTGTGTATACATATATATATATACAGAGAAGGGGAGAGAGAGTTATAAAAAAAAATAGTTGGCTCACACAGTTATGGAGGCTGGCAAGCCCAAAATCTGCAGGGCGGGTCAGGAGGCTGGAGACCCAGGGGAGAGCCAGTGTTGCAGTTCAAGTCCAAAGGCCACCTGCTAGCAGAATTTCCCCTTACCTGGGGGAAGTCAGTCTTTTGTTCTATTCAGGACTTCGACTGATTGGAAGAGGCCCACCCACCTTATGGAGGGCAATCTGTTCTACTCAGAGTCCGCTGCTTTAAATGTTACTCTCATCCAAAAGCACCCTCACAGAAACATCCAGAATAATGTTTGACCAAATATCTGGGCATTTTGGCCGAATCAAGCTGACACAAAAATCAATCATCACAGAGGGCAAGGATTATGATTGCCATTCTAGAAAGAGGAAAACTAAGGCCCAGAGAGGGTAAACAATTTGCCCAAAGTCACAAAGCAAATTTGTTGCCATGAGGAGTTGTGAAAAAGAGGCTGACAATAAGGAGAACTTGGATGCAATTCACATCCACCCTGGACCAGAGCTTTAAACCTCGTGGTACTCCTACACAGACATTGGATAAGGGATAAACATGCCCAGGAGGTATTTTCATTTATGTGGTGCATTTCACTTATAGGTTGCAAGGCAGTAAAGATACTGGCCACCATGGAATGATTGTCTTTTTGTGCCAGAAACCATCCTCATGACATCTAATCATCACAGTAACACTGAAGCGACTATCCTTGCCCCCACTTTGCTGATAAGAAGACTGAGGCTCAGAGCACTGAGGAAGCTGGCTAGGGTCACACAGCTAGTGAGTAGTCTGCTCCCTTATCCACGGCCCACGCTCCTCCTCAGCAGGCCCTGAGCAAGAGCTCTGGGCAGAGTGTGGCCACACGCATGGCTTCGTCTGCTTTTCCCAGCAGTCCTGTAGGGAAGAGGGATTGGTTCCACCTTTCAGAGCAGGAGCTGAGGTGTAAAGACGTTCACTGACTTGTCCATGGTTGCACAGCTAACCAGTGTCTTGCCCAGAATTGGAAATCTCTCCACAGCCCTGATGCTGGGGGTAAAAGAAATCACGGTTCCTTCATTTAGTTGAGTGTTTACTGTGCTTGAGGTATACATACCATCTTATTCTACCTTCCCCACAACTTAAATTTAATAGCTAACAGGGATTTAGCATCCTTCTATGCACTATGCCATTTAATCCTCCCTGCAAACCCATGAGGTAGGTAAAAATGTGACTCTCATTTTACAGATGAAGAAACTGGGGCACAGAGAGGTCAAGAAACTTGCCCAAGGTCACACAGCGACCAAGCGTATGGCTGAGATTTTAATGCAGGCAGCCTGATGCCAAAGCCCAAAGCCTCAACCATTGTCCTAGGATGTGTTCATTCATTCATTCATTCAATAATTTATTAAGTGTACTATGTGTCAGGTCCTCTTCTACACATAGGTGTCATGGTATTGTGACTGATATCGCCATACATTTTCTTCTTTTCTTTTCCCTTTTCCTTTACCATTCAGAGAGAATAAGAGACTGAGAGATAACCTAAGTCTAGTACTTTCCCAGCTTTAAACCTGTTGATCTCCTAGTAGAGGATAAAGATAAGAAACAAAACTTTTAGACAGTGGTAAAGGTGAAAATAAGATAAACGAGGGAGGGCTGAGGGCAAGCTCAGCTGTTGGGGAGGCCTCTTTGGGGTAGAATCTTTTGAGCAAAGCTCTGAGTGGCAAGGAAGATCCAAGTATGTGGATATCTGAAGAAAGAGTGTTCCAGGCAGAGAGAAAAGCAAGTGCAAAGGCCCTGAGGGAGGAACAAGGTGATATGTTCGAGAAGCAGAATGATGGCCAGTGAGGAGAAACCTACTGAGAAATGAGGTGCCTGGTCACGCAGGGCCTTTCTTCAGATGTTCTTGGGGGCCGGCAGCCATTTCTCTCCCCTTCATGGTAGCAGTAGTCCGTCCTTGTTCAGGTGCCCCCTCTCTCTTCATCCCACAGCTCAGGGGTTCACTGTCTAGTCTAAGCCAGGGGTCAGTAAACTTTTTCTATAAAGGACCGGACAGTAAATATTTTAGGCTTTGGGAGCCTTATGGTTTCTGGTGCCACGACTCAATTCAGCTCGTGTCCACGCTCTGGAGGTCGAAATTCTGCCTTAAGAGAAACATTCCACTACAGGGCTCTTTGTCTGATTTCCAAAGTACATAGTAACTTACAATGTAGGCACCCAAATGCCTGACACGTAGATGACCCTGACTAGCACAAGAGCAGGTGTAAGTGATGCAAAAACAAATGGGCATGACTATGTTCCAATAAAATTTTATTTACACAAGTTTGCCAGCCTCTGATCTAAATGAGAGGGATTGCTGGTGCTGATGGGCAGGTGGGTGCCTATGAGAGCAAATCCTTGAGAAGGTGACCGCCCACCCCACACTCCACACCGTCTCCCTCTGCTCTCACAGCTCAGGGTCTCTGTTCTCCAAGCATCCCCAACAGATGTGAGGGGCTACAGTGCCCTCCTCTTTAGGAATGATGGAGGTAACTCCATGTCACAACGCTTAGCCCTCCCGGAAAAAGAGCTGCTAAGGATGCCATGCCCACAGGAGTGGGAGGCGAGGGCCTGGGGTCTGCAAAGATTTCTTAAGATCCAAAGAAGTGGAGTGGTGGCTTGTATACCAGCACAGAGGCCATCCTTGGGACACATCTGGCTGTCTTCATTACCCACCTGTGGCCTCTCCCCTCTCTGACAAGTGAGAGGAAATAGAGTACAGAAGAAGGAAGGAAGGATGGAGGGAAGAGAGCCCCTCTCCCAGCTCTGGCAGCTCCCACAGTGAACCTTCCACACATGACAGATGCTTATGGCTTTAGACAATGAAATGAATCATCGCCTTCTATCTTAAGCTGGGGTCATTACCCCTCAATTCTGCAGAGGCGCATCCGAGGCCTCATTTTTTTGTTGTTTGCATATGAGATCATCTCAATTAAAGAGAATTGGAAACATTCCCCTCCATTTCTTTAGCAAACAGAGTCTTATTGCCTCCCACCCAAAAAAGAAAAACAAAAGCCAATATTGCAATTTTAAAAACAAAACAACTCTTAAGCAGAGATAGGCAGGTTCTGGGTGAAAAGACATTTGTATATATAGGGATTTTATGAGGAAAAACACAGCTGTCACCTTCTGCCACAGGTCACTGGACAGTGGAACTAATTGAAACAATCTAACACAGTGGGATTGCCCTTCTTTGCTTCTTGATGTTATTCAGATCTTCTGTCAGTCTGATTTGATGCCAGGCAGACTTTTCCACATGTGGAAGGTAAGTGATTGGGGGCAGTCACAGCCCCAATTGCTGGGTCACAAGAACAACTTGGGATGATTGCTTAAATATGGGTTCCTGAGCTCTGCCCATGAGAACAGAATCTCCAGGGAAGGGGGCCAGACAATCAGTATCTTTAACATTGCCCCTGACAAGTGTGAGGAGTTTGGTGTATGATGCAAAAAATGCACAGGCAGAACCAGGAGGTTGATTTGATTTCTGAGAGGTCAAGGGGAGCCAAAGTTATAAGGCAGCAAACCCATAAATAAGCAAATACCTCAAGGTAATAGAAAGAGAATAGAAGGTGCAAACGCCAGTTCATCATGAAAGGAGAAACAGATAGACCCATAAAAAGAAGCAGAGACTAAGAGTAGCCAAGACTCGTGAATGGAGAAGCCTCAGAAGGAAGGGTGTGGTGTGTTGGGAGCAAAGATTCCCGACCCTGAGGGTTTCACTCCGTAGCCTTCAGTCAGGGCACCAGTCAAGAGACCTCATCCCACCATGAATTAGGATAACTTTTTATCTCACGTTAGATTCCTTAGAAATAAGACACGGCAACTTCAGCTGCTCTCAGGCAAAAAGGATTTATCTTGTATGATTGTCATTGTAGATTCACAGCAAGTTCAAGCCAGAAGGCCCTGAGTGGTCATCTGGTACAGTTAAGATGACCAACTTCTCCCAGTTTATCTGGAACTTTCCTGATTTTAGCGCTGAAGTCCCACACTCCAGAAAACCTCTCAGTCTGAGCAAACCAGGACAGTTGGTACCCCTGGTTGTGATGTTCCTCAAACCCAGGTTTCATAGACCTGCCCTTGTTAGAATTACCCTGGGACATTTGTTAAGACACAGGTAGATCTCTGGACCCACATCCCTCACTCAGAATCACCAGGGCAGTCGTCCCAAAATTTGGACCCCATTTCCCCAGGTGACTCTGACACCCAGCCAGGTTTGGGAACACAAATGAGTACAACTGTTTCATTTTGTGGATGGCGAAACCGAAGTCCTAGTTAAAGGTCTCATGCTGAGATGATTATGGTGCCTCCTTCCTCATAATAATTCCGAATAACAACAGTATGAAAAGGTTTGTAATAAGTATAAGAATGTTAAACAAAGTTCTGAGGTTCCCTTTTAGGGTCTATTTCCATCTTTTTTTTTTTTCTTAATATAAAAAGTATTTTGTAGTGTTCTCTTCCTTTGTTGATGCCCAGAACCCATACTTGGTCTGTTTGTTGGGTGATTCAGCCTCAGGCAGAGACATGCCCAGGTGGGAGCCTGGACCCCGGTGCTTCACAATGAGAGGTGGTCCCTGCAGCCAGAGCTCTTTGGAGAGCTCTGGGCTCCTCTCCCAGACCTGGGAAGTGCCTAAGCACGGACAGCAGAACAAGAGGACCCTCCAGAAATGCTCGTGTGAGAGTAGAGGGTGGTGGTGAGAAGAGTGGAGAGACCCGGCTCCGCCAAATTCTCTGCTGTGGCTGGACACCACAGGTGAAATTTAGGACCTTTTGGTTACCAATTCATCGAAAAGAGAGTCATCTTTTGCAATACACAAGCCACTTACTGCATGTTCATTTCCTGCTCCATCCTGCTCAATCAAACCCAGGCCATATTCCCAACACCTGGACTCTGGGTTGCCAGATTTTTCTTTTCTTGGAATGGAAACAGCATGTAGCATGGAAACAGCTCCAGGTCTGGAGCTAGACAATCTGGATCCAAAGTCTGGCTTTGCCACCTACTAACAAGTCACTTTGCCCCTCTGGGCCTCAGAATTCCCCTGTGTGAATTGGGGTAATGGCACTGGACTTGCCGCATTGTTGTGAGGATTAAAGGTGATATATGTAAACATCTTGGGCACACAGTAGGAAGCCATAAATAATGACAACTGCATGATCAAAATAATATACATAAGGTGCTTGCTTTGCATTAAGGGCTCAGCTGGTGTCTCTGACACAGTCTCCACTCCCCAGAGACCCTGGGTCCCCAGTGGGAGGGTTCTACACGAATAAAAAGAAAAGTATGCTACCCGGAGAGAGAAGTAAGCAGATAAGCAAAGACATCCAGGAAGTTGGTATTTTCTGGCTGTGAGGGCTGCCCTAGTTTATTTTGGCAGCTGCCTCCACCATCAGTGATGGAGGGAGAAAGGAAAGAGAAATGGCAGTAAAACAAATGGATCAACCAAGGAGGGAGGATGGTTCCAGCTTCCAAAGGAGAACCCAGCTGTCCCAGTGATGGAGATGTGATGTGTCCCTGGATTCTGGTCTGGCCTTTGCATGCTTGCCCTCAACATGGAGAGATGTTTCTGGAATAACTGGATTGGGAGGAGTTCAGCTCCTGTGTTTTTGTTTTTTAAGAAACAGGTATATCCTTTTTTTTATTTTAATAAATTTATTTTATTTATTTATTTTTGGCTGCACTGGGTCTTTGTCGCTATGTGCAGGCTTTCTCTAGTTGTGGTGAGTGGGGGCCACTCTTCATTGCGGTGCCCGGGCTTCTCATTGCGGTGGCATCTCTTGTTGTGGAGCATGGGCTCCAGGCGCATGGGCTTCAGTAGTTGTGGCGCTCAGTTAAGATGACTTAGTTGCTCCACAGCATGTGGGATCTTCCCGGACCAGGGCTCGAACCCATGTCCCCTGCATTGGCAGGCGGATTCTTAACCACTGCGCCACCAAGGAAGCCCCAGGTCCTAGACTTGCTCCAAATGGCAACTGTTTTAGTAAGAGTTGCTGTGTGACAAACCACCCTAAAACTTAATGGCTTAAAACAGCGACAGCCATTTATTTGCTGAGCATTCTGCGATCAGGGCTGGGTGCAGCTGTTCCACGAGGGGTCAGCTGGAGTCACTCCTGGGTGGCTGCAGTCAAGTGGCAGTTTGGGACAAAGATCCAAGATGGGCTCACGCACGTGTCTGGCGCTTCACGGTGCTTGGGCTGAGATGGCTGAGGTGGCTGGGAGAGGGAGTGACTCTTCCCCACGTGGCCTCGCATCCTGAACGAGCCTAGCCCGTGGGTCCTCATGCAGAGTCTCAGGGCAGCAGGAGACTGAGATTGGAAACTGCACACTTCTTAAAGTCTGGACTCTGGAACTCTCATGGGGCCACTCCTGCCATATTGTATCGGCCAAAGCAGTCACAGGTCAACCCAGATTCAAGAACTGGGGGAATGGACTCCACCTCGTGAAGGAAGGAGGGGTGATCCACACCGCAAAGGGTGTGGATGCTGGGAGAGGTGATTCATCAGGGGCCGTCGTTATAACAATCTACACAGCAACATAGAACACTGTCTAGGGCATGACATTCAAGGCTTTTGTCCTCTGGCTCCAATGCCCTTTCACCCCCCTGGTGAGCTTCTACACTCCAACTTCCTTCTCTGAGCAACTTGGGGACCCTTTCCCTCCATGGGGTCTTTGCTGGTGGGTCTCCTTCGGCAGGGCTCAGTGTGAACAAAATCCAAGTCCTAGAGTCAGCCAGCCCTGGGTGGCAACCTGGTTCCATCACTCACGCCCAGCTGTGGGATCTCGGGCAAATCTCTCAGTGTGTCTGAGCCTCATTTCCTCCCTTGTTAACTAGGATGCTGAGGCCTTCCCCCGATCAGGCTGCCGTGAAGGTGAAGTGAGAGACAGCAGGTCACGTGCCTGACATAGAGCCTGCCTGGCACTGAGGGTGACCGCTGAGTATTGGTCCTGATCTCCCTCCATCCTCCACTGCGCCCACTTCTCTGCCTGGGAGACACCTACTTGTTTTTCTATGGCACATTCTTTGAAAAGTTTTCCCTGGATTCCCCTAACCCTTACCCCAAGGAGAACTAGTCACTCCCTCCTTTTATCTCCCATAGCCTTTTGCAACACCTTACTGAGGTCCAAGGTCACAGCGACATAAACATGTGTGTCTCTCCCAAGGTGGAAATTCTTGCATTCATCCTTTTATCTTCAGGGCCCAGAACACAGTGGTGCTCTGTGCATTCATTTGGTGAATGAATGAGTGAAGGCCTGGGCTCCCCAGAACTCAGAGACACCCTTCATTTTTCTAGGACCCTTGTCTCGTACCCCCAATTGCCCCAGAAGAGGAGTGGAAGGAAAACAGGCATCAGGCTTTCGTCCCTTTAGACGTGTGGTGCTTTTACACATGTGATCCAGTGCCATGACGTCTGCTCCGGGGTAGAAGGCCCAGCAGTTGCTGCAGCCGCATCTGCCACCCCGATCTAATGGGGGCTGTCCATCCCAAAGGAAGGAGAGGCATGCTCTTCCTGCAGGGTCATTATGCATGAAAAATTAAGGCGTCAAGCAGGAAGCTTAGCTCAGTACTCATGAGATAAACACGCATACCTCGTCCGCACAGATTGAGCACCCTGGCTCCTGTCGGCCTGGTGGGACCAGGGAGGCTGGCCTCAGACGGCAGGCCCTGTGGCTCAGCAGAAAATACCTGCAACTGAGGCTTGCAGGGGTAGGAGAGACGGGGTTCAAATCCCAGCTCTGTCACTTGAGGTTGTGCAAACCTGAGCCAACCTCCTCACATTTCTGAACTTCCATTTGTTCGTCAGTAAGATGGAGATAAAGAGAACTCTCGAGAAAGACCACTGTGAGGATTAAATAAGGTAACGTAGGTCCCTGGCCCTTTTGCTGCTCCCAAACCATCTGGGTCTCAGATCTGTGACCACTGCTCTAGCAGTTACATTGTTCCATAAAGTAAATAACTGAACTTGTTCACTGCCTTTCTGGACCCTTAAGGAATATTATTGGAGTTTGGAAAATGACAAAATGTAGGTGCTGGGCAGCTGCTAGTTTCACTGACTGGGCAGTAAACACCAATCCTAATAATAGTAGAGCTAACAGATGAGCATTTCACGCGTGTCAGGGACTGTCCTAAGCATTTTACACACATTCATTCGTTTAATCTCGTCGACAATACTGTGAGGCTGATGTATTATTTTCCCCATTTTACAGAGGGAGAAATTGAGGCCCAGAGAGGTTGAGCAACACGCGCGGTTATACAGCTGGTTAGTGGCAGAGTTGGGGTTTAAACTCAACTGGTCACACACCACAGCCTGTGCTCTGAACCATGAGGCTCTCCTGCCTGGAAGTGGCTCATTGCGCTTTACCAAGCCGATGGCATTTACGGCTCTGACTGCTGTAGCAAACGACCACAGAATACCCGGTGCTCGGGGAGCACTTACCGTGCAGGACACACCTTGCTGAGACTTTTCTTTGAATTGTTCCAACAGTCTTATGAGACCAGGACTATTATTTGGATCTTCTAGATGAGGAAACCCAGATACAGTGAAGGCAAGGATCCCTTCCAAAGTGACACAGAGAATGGGTGGCGGAGTTGAGATCTGAAATTCAGCAGAAACCAAACTTAACCTTCACCCAGGTTATTACAAGTAGAGGATGGTGTGGGTGCATGAGTATTTGAAACTGACCAAGCTTAAGTCCCGGATGTCAGTTACTACTCAACTGCTATAACTCAAGTCCAGGACACTGAGCAGTGCATCTGTCCAGACCTCACAGCTCTCCCCTGCTCCCCAGCAGCCGCTTGAGGTCGGGGCTCCTTCCTGATCCCCTGCAGTTCCTCCTGCATGGCCTTCAGCCTCATACCCCTCCTCCCCTTAACCAGAGGCTCTCCCTGGGGCAGGACTTAGCCACCTGGGTCCACAGCCTCCAGCAGGGCCTTTGGTTGGAATTCAGGAGGTCAGAGAAATTGGAAGGGAAAATTACATCTCTGTGCTCACTGATCTTAACTGAAATCAGGCATTTCCTTTAGTTGTAGGTCACCCATGGAAATAACTGATAAATTCCTTATCACTTTATATAGTTCCAATGGTATTTCCAGAATACCATTCACACCTATCATCACTTTGAAATTATGGTGCTTATTAGACCTGCCGTTGCATCTTCTTATTTAGTGCCTTAATAAAGAAGCATGTATATTGCTAAACTATAAATGTGTTTTTGATACTATTTTAAATATAACTAGTACACTTTGTAATCTGTGTATTTTTGTCCTGTGCCTTGAAAACAATATCCCCAAAAGGAGTCTATAGGCTTCAGTAGACTTCCAGAGTCCCTGGTTCATGAAATATTTATAGCAATACTTTGAGATAGGACTCTATTATTGTCTCTTACAATTCCCATTATATTGAAGAGAAAACTCAGGCACAGAGAGGGCAGGAAAACTGCCCAAGGACACACAGCCAGTAGGTGAAGAGCAAGGATTAGAATCCAAGGCAATCTATGTCAAAGCCTGCCCTCTTGGCCAGCACTTTGGGTCAGGTCCCCTAAGCCCCCTTGCAGGCCTCCAGACCATCCCTCCATCTGGCACTTTCTTCACTGGAATGTAATTATTGCTTTATCTCCTGGCAATCCCTGAAGGACCCTTGAGGGCTGGGACTGGTTTCATTCATCTCTGAATCCCTGGAAACTAACCCAACACTCAGCCCAGAAAATGTTCCGAATAAAAGGTTTGAATGAATGTGTCTCCAACCCATAAAGCCTCATACATGGTTGGTGCAAAGACCCTTTTTTTCCTGACAGAATTTTACAGCATTAAAAAAAAAAAAACCACCCAAATAATTTGTCCACATTTTATAATGACATTATTACAGAGTCGTACATTTTTAGAGCACTTTTGATGTTGCCAACAATTTTTATATCCCTTTGACTTGAACCTCAAGAGTAAATTAGTCTGGACAGGGATGAGGAACTTAGTTTCACAGAGAAGTCAACGGAGGCTCCAGGCAGTAAAGCACAAGGCTGAAGGGCATAGGCTGCGGAGGCCGGCGGTGGCCCGGGTTCAAGCCCAGCTCCACCACTCACTCCCTGGCTGACCTCCTGCAAGAGCCTCAAATCTCTGAGCCCAGTGGTCTCATCCATAGAATGGGTCAGTAATAGCTACCTTATGGAATTGTTGTTAGGATTACCAGAGAGGATGGGTACCGTTTAGAACGAGTTTCTGGAACACTGTCAGGACACAGTAAACTGTAGCTCTCCTCCAATACCAGTGGAAGATGTTCCAGTGCTGGCATTATCACAGGGCTAATGTGTGTGAGATCGCACACTGTGGTGGCATTAGAACTGGATTCTGGTTCTGGCTCAGCCACATGCCTGGAACAAGATTCTAAACTTCTCTGGAACTTATTTTCCTGATGTGCAAAATGAGGAGGCAGGATGGGGTCAGGTGCAGGGGCTCACAATTCCTTCTTCACCTGTGCACAATCCATTAGAAAGTCCAGTTTACTTATTTTTTTAATGTATATTTTATTTTATTTTTGACCACACTGCGTGACTTGCGAGATGTTAGTTCCCTGACCAGGGATTGAATCTGCGGCCTCGGTAGTGAAAGCACGGTCCTAACCACTGGACAAACAGGGAATTCCCTAGAAAGTTCAGGTTAGAGAGAGGGTGGGATCCCTTGCCCTGAGCCCCGAGGAGCTTTTGGGGCACTGCTTGAAGACAGAACAACTGGTTTAGCCACAGGTCAGCACCAGGGAGAATGAGGGCAGGATTAGGCCTGTAGGCTTGTTTCCTTTGGGGTGTGTGTGTGTGTGTGTGTGTGTGTGTGTGTGATGTGAGAGGTGAGAGGAGTTAGCGGATTTCAGTGTCTTTAGATGGGGTCCCCCTCTAGAAGGTAACCGAGTTTGATCCACGTTCAAGCTTCTCCAACCCAACTCTTGCAGTGTATAATTCTTTAAGGAGAGGCAGAATCTCCCCCATTCATCCTCCACTGCAGCCCCCTTCCCAGCCCTGATCTGCTTCCTTCTTCCCCCCCAACCTCTTATGATTATGAGCCTTAGAGACTCCCGCTAGCATAACACTGCTGCAAAGGGCTGACTACCCAGGGCCTCTCTGCCAAGGGGCTCTCTTGGGAGCCAGCCTTGACCAGAACTGGTGGAAGCCTGTCCTGTAGTTGCATCCATGAGCCCCCATATAAACGGCCTCCTGAACTTTATATTGTTAACCGTGACAGGGGAGACCAGAAGTGTGGGAGAGGAGAAGGGGGTCATCCCAGGCCATAACAATACTGGAGAAAACCTATTGAATAGACCTACTTCCCCAAATGACTTTCCTCGTGCAAAATTGTCTTCTATCATTGCTGGAAAAAAGGTTTTTAAAAGAGGTTAACATGTGATTTAATGAATATGGTGTAATAATGTTCCTTGTATCAAATTAAAATTCTAAGATGGCCACATGAAACAAGTGCATTTTGAGTATCCAACGTTATGCATTATTATTATTGGGCTGCTTGATTGCCCTACATACTTGGGAATGAAAGAAACAGCTCCAAGTCCTGCATTTGAATTGGTAAGCATCACCTTCAGAAAGCAAATCTGAGCAGACCAGGAGTGGGCCCACCCAGCTAAGAAAGGTCCTGGGATATTAAGAAATAACTTTATAATAAAGCAGAGGTATAATGGAGCAGAGAGACAACAGCACTGGTTTCGTGGGCACAGCAGATAACAAGGGGTATGTCTGAGTCTGGATTCTAGTGGCTTTATCCTTTCGCTATGCTACTTTAGGCAAGTCACTTCACCTTTCTGAGCCTCCGTTTCTTCACAGTGTTATTTAGTCTGGATAAAGGACTGTTGTGAGTGTAGGACCACTGTGTTGTTGAGCTGGTGTGAAGATAAGTTGAGGTTATAGATGTGAAAGCACTTTGTAAAGTATGGGCCATTGAGTTCCAGGATTGAAGATAACTGAAAGATCTTATGTTGATTTCTTCCTTATTCCCACCCCTCCCCCACTTCTGAAGCCCAGCTGCTGTCTATAATATTTAATAAGAGTAAGCCACATTTATTTAGCACTTACTAAGGGCCAGGTGTTATTTCACTCAGTTCCAGTGTAACTTTATAAGTATTATTATTAACTCCATTTTATAGACTAGGAAACAGAGGCTCAAAATGGCTCGTAAGCTGCCCAAGGTCACAGGACCAGTAAGTGGCAGGGATTTTTTTTTTTTTTTAATGTAGTGGAAAGAGCACCGGTGTGAAGGCAGCTTAGGGTTTGAATTCCAGGGCTTATGCTCTCTGTGGCCTGGGCAGGTTACTTTTTTTAAAAAAATTAATTAACTAATTTATTTATTTATGGCTGTGTTGGGCCTTCGTTTCTGTGCGAGGACTTTCTCTAGTTGCGGCAAGTGGGGGCCACTCCTCATCGCGGTGCGCAGGCCTCTCACTATCGCGGCCTCTCTTGTTGCGGAGCACAGGCTCCAGATGCGCAGGCTCAGTAGTTGTGGCTCACGGGCTTAGTTGCTCCGCGGCGTGTGGGATCTTCCCAGACCGGGGCTCGAACCCGTGTCCCCTGCATTGGCAGGCAGATTCTCAACCACTGCGCCACCAGGGAAGCCCCAGTGGCAGGGATTTAAACCCAAGTCTTTCTGACTCTAAAACCTCTTAGTTCTTAGGCTGTATTTGCCTCTAAATATGCCTGACAAGCTGCTTCCAAACTGTGCTTGAATACCTCCAAGGAAGAGGGGCTCACTCACCCCTGTTCCCATCCGCACAGTCAGTGCTCTCCCCGACACATAAAGCATTATTGCGGTGATCTGTAAAACAGAGCGATTGGAGAGGATGCTTGCTTAAGATCTATTCCAGAAACATCATTTTAAGAGCACGTGCATTTACAGACAAATTCAGCCTGGCTACAGAAGAAAGGATTAAAAATCTGTATGAAAATGGAACACAGCGAGTAAGAGGTGTGTGTGAATGGGGGCAATTAATCCTCTTTTGCCAATCGCTGTAAAAAAAAAAAACATTGGCTGGACAGGAGGCATTTATTCCCTGCAGACACATAGTGTGATTTTGAAATATCTCCACAGAAGGAAAGATGACTGAGGAAATACAAATCTAATAAATGTGCAGGGCAAAAGAAAAAAGGGGCTTCCATAAAAGGATTTCTAAACCATATCAAAGGCTTGTGAGGTCAGGGAGGGCTGTCGGAACATTACCAATTAGAGCTAAATGGGAAACCGGCTTAAATCTCAAAATTAAAGATGAAGAGCAGCAATTAACCTGTCTTCTAACAGCAAACGCAGCCCTTAATGCTCAGGGTAATTTAATATTTCAAAATCATGACCACAAGCATCTAAGGCTCCTGTTCAACAATATAACATGGACAATAAAAGGCTCAGCAGGACTTTGGCTAGCATGGGTGAGATGGCACAGGGATAATGCCGGTCCAGGGTGACTCTGAAGTCACAATGGCACAGACACAGTTAGAACTCACCCCAGGACATGAGTCCACAAGGCTCGGCTCTGTTTTGCGAAGACCCATTCTCTGGCCAGCAGGAACCTTTTGATTTGTGTTTCTTGTGTTTCTTGGGCTTTAATAGGGTGGATTGTGCTGATGTGAGTGGGCACACATGACGTACACCCACCGTGCTCAGAGGGTCCACAGACTATTCCAGTGGATTTCTCTAAAGCAATGTTCTTACCCTTGGGGAGCTTTGAAAATGCCTTACCCCAGGGCCTTCACACAGACCAGAAGGCCGGGGCATCAGTATTTTCTAAGGCTCCCGGTTAATTTTCATTGGTACCCAGGGCTGAGAACTGCTGCTCTGAAAGATTGTGGGCCCAACAAAGAAGAGAAAGTGGATGTTTGCAACATGGTCAAGCCTTGATTAGACTCCAACCAACGGGACGGCACCTGATATACTGACCGTGAGCTGTGCAGATGAGAAAATGGGTCCACGGAAAATTTTCCAACAGGCAGGCAGGAAAATAGGGAGCTAAATAGGACAACCACATAGAGTTCAGCCCCTGACAGTCTCAGAGCATAAAATCTACGGCTGAGAGTCTGGGTTTCCTTGCTGCCAATGGATATTTGTGGCCACTCCGAATGTGCGAGGCCCCAGTGAGTGGCTGGCCTTCCACAAGAAGGATGAAGCTGAAACGCCCCGCCGGAGGGCTCCAAGCCCCGGGGCCTGGTCCCCAGCCAGCTTCCCCTTCCTTCTTCATTGCCTGGGTGACAGCATGGGGCGCTGGGAAGGTCACCAGCTCTGCAGACAGATGGACTCCACCGATGCCCAGAGACACCATGAGAGTGATCTTGGGCAAGGAGCTCCACTCTCTGAGCGTGCACAGTTTCCTCATTTATGAAATGCAGGTAATAATAGGACTCACAGGCGTGGTGTGAGGAGTGCATGAGATCAGCTATGAGAGCCCTCAGCGTGGTGCCCGGCACGCTAGGCCACACATACGCGAGGCACCGCAGAACACCCCTTCATGGACCCTCTTGCCACATGGACCAGGTATGTGCCCTTCCGTGTACCACCCCACGCTTCCCGTCTCCATGCTTTTGCCCAGCCAGGTCCCTCCTCCTGGAGCACCTTTCCTCCTCATCCCTTCCTGTCCAATCCTACATTATTTGCCCTGAGGCTGCATTAGGCTCCACCTCTTTTCTCCTTTTGTACCTTCCTCATCCCAGAATTTTAGGTTTTAAACCCTCCAGTGGGACTGTTCTCTCCTCTGACCATTTACCTGGGCCCCTACTCTGCAATGACCATCGTCTTCCTGATACACACCATCACTCTCACCTACACTGAGAATTCCCCTGGGATAACATCTGTGATGTTTCATCCCCCGGAGGACAGTGTGGAGTCCCAGAAGAAGTGTGGGCTTTGGTACCCAATCTTCTCCACAAGCCTAGGAGGTAGGTCCTACTATTATTCCCACTTTACAGATGAGGAAACTGAGGTGTAGGTTAAGTCACTTGCCTCAAGTCAAATAGCTAGTTCATGAGTGGGACCCAAATCCAGCAGCCTGGCTCCAGAGTCCTGGCTCTTAGCCACTTTGGGATATATCCTTGCAGAGTGAGATTCGCCCTGTGCATGAGAATGAATAGGAGGGAGGGAGGACCAAGGAGACTGGGAGGTGGAGACACTGTGAGTTCTAGCTGGAGCAGGGAGGCCTGTCACCAGCATCAGGGGGCCTCAAGGTAGACACAGGAGCACTGAGTTTCCCTTTCCATTCCCGTCAGTGTGAACCACCAGGGGGACAGGGTCAGAGGCCATTGGTCAAGCATCCAGTCTGGAGTGACACCCACTGGAGCCCAGAGACTGCCCAGCCCTCCTCCAACCCACCCCAAACCCTTCCCCCAACCAGAGGGAAGGGGCCCCGGACATCTAGAGTGATGGGGGTGGTGACATGAAGGGGAGGACCACACCCTGACCAAGGCCAGACCGGAAAGAAGAAAGCCCCTGTCCAGCAGGGTGGCCGTGGGACACAAGCAGGGACGCACCGTGTGGTCAGTGATTCTGTGGGCCAGAGCTCTGCTACAACACCCTCCGCCGTCGTCCTCCCTCCGTTCTCACGGCCGGGCTCCGACAGCCTCCCCCGATGCCCCGGCCGTGCTCCTCTTGACCGCGGCCCTCCACACATCTCTGTAACAGCACTGCCCGCCCAGTGTTATGCTTACTCCCATGGCCTGTTTTACCCTCTGGGCTGTGCTCTTCCTGAGGACGGGTCTGCTCTGCTCATCCCTACCTCCCCCGTGTCAGCGCAGTCGGGCCTCAATAAGCCACGGCCGGCGGCATGGATGGTACTTTCCGTTGGTCAGCTGGGCCTGCTGATTCAGATCACCTTGACCTGAGGGGCACAGGAATCCTGAGACCCGGCCCGGCCCCTGTGTACCCCCTTCCCAGTGTCTCCTGGCTCCATCATAGTCATTAGTTGTGGGGTCATGGGTTAACTTCTCTGAGCCTCCATTTCCCCATCTGTAGAAGGCAGCAATCACACTTGCCTTCCCGAGCCATCCCAGGATATAATGAGCTACCACTTAGCAGGGGCTTGCACAGGCCTGGCAAGAGAGACCCTGGGCAGTCACCGGTTCCCTGCTGGGTCTTCCCTCCCAAACTGCCATAAGCGAGTGGCTTCCATTTGGCCCTGCTGGTGTCCCTCTCGCAGTTTCTGGGTGCAGGGCTCCAGGCCCATCCTGCAGGCCCCCTCTCCCAGCCCCCTTCACTATGAGGGGCGTGAGAATTAAGCCCAGCCCTTATGGGTGTCCCTGGACCCCTGCAGCGGGACTCAATTCCTCCACGGGCCCCCCCGCCCAGTGAGGGCCCTTTGCCGCCCCACTGTCACCTCCTCCAGGAAGGCTGGCTTCTTGGAAGGGCATCCAGGGAGGGGGACACCTGGGCAGAACCCCAAACTGCTGCTGCTGGTGGCCAGGTGCTCCCGTCCTGCTCTGAACCCCAGCAAAGCTCCTGAGGGGCCTCCGAGCTACAGCCCCAGTGGCTGGAACCACTCCTGTGTGGAAACAGGCAGCACAGACAAAACCAGAACAGGGACAGATTGGAAACTCAGAGCGGCTTTAGGCCCAGGAACCCAATGTTCAGAACAGAGCGCAGAGCAGGCTCGGCTCCACAGAGCGGGGAGGGAAAGCATTTGTCTTTTTTCTTTTCCCAAGCCAAACAGAAGCAGTTTTTTTCCAGGGCTTGGCCTCCTCACCAGTTAATGGATATAGGTCTGCTTCTGCCACCTATAACCTTAGAAAAAGCAAAAGGACACAAAACTCAACAAGGTGTTTTTCCAATTCCCAGGACAGCCCCTTGGGGCTTGTTTTTTTTTTTTTTTTTTTTTTAATTAACATCTTTATTGAAGTATAATTGCCTTACAATGGTGTGTTAGCTTCTGCTTTATAACAAAGTGAATCACCATACATATACAATATGTTCCCATCTCTCTTCCCTCTTGCATCTCCCTCCCCCCCACCCTCCCCATCCCACCCCTCCAGGTGGTCACAAAGCACAGAGCTGATCTCCCCGTGCCATGCGGCCGCCTCCCACTAGTTATCTATTTTACATTTGGTAGTGTATATATGTCCATGACACTCTCCCACCCTGTCACATCTCACCCCACCCCCTCCCCACATCCCCAAGTCCACTCTCCAGCAGGTCTGCGTCTCCACTCTTGGGGCTTGTTTTTACATTCACAAATTCCTTCTGTCTTCATGGCAACACAGAGGTAGGTGAAGATGATTGTTTTCCTTGTCTAATAGATGACTAACTGGAAGCTTAGAGAGGCTAAGTGACTTGTCCCTGGTGACCCAGCTAGCGAGGGCTGGGCTGGAATTTAAACCCATCTCTCCACCAACCAGGAATTTTCCCATTGTGTCCTGGGGGTTCTGGGGGTTCTGGGGGAGGGGAAGGGAGTTGCCGGGAAGAAGAAGGAGCAGTTTTGGGTTGCAGTGATTGCTCACACAGATCAGAGCCCTTGAAAGGCTGTCCAGAAAGCAGGAAGCGCGGGACGGGAGGAGATGCAATATTCACACATGGGTTAATTTCTGTTCCTGTTACACATTAGAGATATTTTTCCTCTGACATATCAATTGGGCTTCCACATAAGATTTCATTTGAAGAAAGGGATAAACAGCTTATAAATAATTGGAAACCAGTGCACCGAACCAAGTCAGGTCTGCGGCTTGTGCCTGCTGTATTGGTTTGTGATGAGGTGATTTTCTGCACGATGGTGTAACAATAAACTTAAAGATCTAGAGAGGAGGCTGCATGGTGGAGGAGAAGGTCCGCATGAGTTGGGTAGGGGCAGGGCCTCTTCACTGAATTTGAATTTAAAATCTTTAGCTATTAAAAAGTGGGCAAGAGTCCCCTAGATGTTGGCCAGACCCAAGCAGCCACTTCCCAGGACAAAGCTCAGGGGAAGGTTTTGTAAGATTTGGGCTGCGAGGCGTGGCCCTCCAGGCAGGTCAGCTCCCTAGCCCCTGCCCATGTCTCTGAGCTCCTGGCCGGGCTAAGAGGCAGAACTGGTACCAGCCAACACCCAGCCATTGAGCCCTGACCCTCAGGCAGTGGGTAACGGGGTTTCCCTCATCCAAGCAAAACACCTCAGACTCCTTGGGCACCTCGGGTCAGCTGGGCAGATGATCTGGCAAGGCAACTTAAGAAGTTCAAGGAAGTCTCTGAAGTTGCTCAGACATCTGCAGAGGCTAAAACAGCAATTTCCTCTCGGTGGCTGGACATGGCGTTCCCAGAGGAACACGTGGCCCCCAGGTGCCCGTGGGTAGCCCCTGTCGCTCCTGACCCTTTTCCTGCTGCCTGACCTGCTCCAGAGCTGATGGTTCACACAGCAGGAAGGACCAGGGCCAGAGTCACCGAGATCAATAAGGCATGGTCCCTGCCCCTGAAGATCAGGGGCCATGCCAGGAACATCTGTCCCACCAGCCAGTGGCTCCTGGAAGTAATGACTATAGTAATGAGTACAGTAATGACTACAATTTATTGAAGTCATTTGTATGCATTACCTCATTGAATTATCATTACCCTCCAATGTAAGGTGAGTCCTGTTTCTAGCTCCATTTAACAGATGAGGAGACTGAGATACAGAGAGTTTAACTCAAACAGTAAGTAAAAGAATGGAGACTTGAATCCAAGTCAGAGGCCCAACCTTTACTCTTGACCAAGCTCCACTGTCCAGACCCAGGGTGTCTGGAGTGAGACCCCACCCCCACCAAGTCCATATGTCTTAGTTTCTCTACATCAGACATTCTCAGTGGGGGCAATGTCATCCCCAAGCGGGCAACAATTGAATTGCAGGAGGTTGCAAAAAATTTACTTTTTTACATATAAAGCACACATATGGATACATCATATACCGGTAGGATTAAAAATTAATGTGGAGTGCAGTTAAGAACTAAGTGCCTGGAATATAATAGGTGCTCAGTAAATGGTCACTCCCTCCTTTTGCTGCCCACTGGAGCCAAATGTGAATTGGTCCCACTGGGAGCTTTTGTGTATCAGCCCCAGTCTCCACCTAGTCCCACCCAGCTCCCCCTTCCGTCCTTCAGCCCTTGAGGCTGAGACCCTGGCATGCTCCAAGCCCGAGTCTGCACCCAGTAGGACCCGAGTTCATTCCCAACACCCCTGGTTCCTCCTTGGAAACCCCAGCTCCCCAGAGTTCCCTGTTGGGACTTGTTATAGGTTAAACAGGTACAGGCTTAGCTCAGCTCAAATGAAACTTGAACACTTTAGGTCGTTGTTGTCAATTCTCCCAACACAGGGAAAAAGGTAATTGTCAATTAACAAGCCCATCAACTGAGGCGGGAGGAAAATCAATAACATGGACCAATACAGAGCGTTCTAATGCCAGTCAGGATTCCAGGAACCGGAGACTTTCAAATAGGTACATGGAGTAATTGGCTTCTCCCTTGTGACCCATCCCGCGGACTCTACAACTCTCCAATTAACATGTACCATTGACAGACACACAATTATTTGGGTTCACTGTGCCCCAGCCAGTGTTTGTTCAATCAGAACTTGCAAATACGTGGGAAGTGCACAGAATAGCAAATGCAGGATGGCTCTGGGGGAAGCCAAACAGTGAGTGGGTCTTAAAGGAACCCTGGACTTGGGATTTCTCTTTCAGAGAGCTGCCCTGAGTCTCAGCTCTGATGCTGGCTCAACCCCCCATTCTGGCCAGTCCCTAACTAGACCTGTCCCCGTCCCCACTGACAAACTCAAAGGGGGTTGCCCATGACTTAGAAGGTATTTTCCCCTCCAGTCTAACAGAGAGGAGACCATCCCACTCCCAGTCCCATTAAATAGCTGGGTCTGTGCCTATACACAGGAGGCTCCTTCTGCCTGGAAGATCATTCTGACCCATCCATAACAGCCTCTACATCCTCAGAGATTTTTCCTGGACCTCCCTAGGCTAGTTCTGGGGCCCTTCCCCCATTCAGCCATAGCACCACGGGCTCACTTTGATCTTAGTACTTACACCATTGGGTTACCCCACTGATTTGTCTCCCGGTTTCCCCTCACAAAAGAGTAAGCCATTTGATGTCAGAGACTGTCATTCATTCTAAACATCAGCACTTAACATAGAAGGTGCTTAGTAAACGGTTGTTGAATGGATGGATGGGTAGGTAGTGTAAAAGTGAGTGGGCAAGTGGATGGATGGATTTGTGGGTACATGGCACAGGTAGGGAAAGAGATAACTGGTTGGGAATGAAGATGGGTGAGAGGGTAGAGGATAAGTGGAGGGCATGCATTGGGTTGGGTGGAGAGAGTGGGAGGGTAGGTGGGTGGTGGATGGAAGGATGGGTAAAAACTCTAATGAGGGGTTGGATGGATAGTATGTGGGTAAGTATTTAAGGCCATTTAAAAGTGCAGTGTTTAGGTGTGTGGGTTCTGAAGCCAGATCTCTTGGGTTGAATCTTAGCCCTGGTATTTCCTGGCTGTAGGGCCATGAGCAAATGAATCATTCTCTTTGGGCCTCAGTTTTCTTATCTGTAAAGTGGAAATAAGAAGAGACCTCTTAAGCTTGCTGTGAGGACTAAATTATACCTATGAAAAACTTAAAACAGTGACTGGCACAAAAAAGGACTGAATAAACATTAGCCACTATAATTTTTACTATTATCATTATTACTATTAATAAGATGAGAAGTGAATGGATGCATGGAAGGATGGATGAATGTGCAGATGGTTGGGTGGATGGATAGACGGAGGGATGATTTGACAGGAGAATGGGTAGATGGATGAGTTAATGCATGTATAGATGGGTGATGGATGAATGGATGGATGGTGAGGGAGGGAGAGAATGGAAAGAGGGATGGATAGAGGAATGGATCTCTGTGCCAAGGGTAGTGGATGGAGTTGTTGCATGGGAAGCCCCCCTCTGAACTCACCCCGAAGGTATCAGAGACTGCTGTCTACTGAACTCTCTCCACTTATCCAAGTTTAATTGTTCCCACTGGGAAGTCCTACTGGATTCCTCATTCCCAAACACACAGGCCAGCTCCTGGTATGGTTCTTGATAATTCACAAATGCAAGCTGTCTCTCTCTGAGGGTCCTCCTGGTACTGATCAGCTGAAAACTCATAGAGCCATGCCCCACAGCTCAGACTGATTCTCCTCCTAAATGCTGACACCCCATGAGCCTGGTCTGAATGTGCTGGAAGTCCAAGTTTGAACCCGAGGGAGCAGGATACAGCTTTGCCTCTATCACTCCGTATTACTTTTAGGTCATGTAATTGCCCGCAGACTCCCAGGCAATTGAAGGAATTGACTGAGCATCTACTATGTACCAGACTCTTGGCCCTTATTATCATATTTAATCCTTATTACAACCCCAGAAGGTAGAGTGTAATTATCTCTGTTTTACCCACAGAGTCAAGGACTCACAGTCACAGAGATTAAGTGGAAGAGTGAGGGTTTGAACCTGGGTCTCGTACTCCAAAGCCCAGCTCTTTCTACAATCCCAGCCTTCTTGGGGTCCTCAGAAGGTCTCACCCCCATTTCCAGGGTGCATACAAACTGCTGCTTGGGGACAAAAGCTGGAACTGTGCCACAATTCTAGACAAAACAAAAAATGCCTTCTAGGGATAAAATCATATTTCTTATTGATTTTATGTTAGAACAACTTGGCCGGAAGACATTCTGTTTATCAGTTTAAAGAGTTCAACTATCACCCTCTCCCCCTAAACCTACTCCATATGATGGTGATGGACATGAACATATATCCCCTTTAGTTGCCAAGGATACCACTCTCTGGTGTGTTATCTCCCCAGTGGAAGTGGTCCTTGTACTGGTAAAGTGGGTGAATCAGCTCTTCTCTGCCCTGTCTCATGGGTTGACGGCTAATCCTGAAATTAGCTTCAGTCGTGACCCACTCTCAGGGCTTCTGAGGCCTTAATGGGACTCTTGAGGACCAAAGACCCTCAGAAATCATGGGTGAATCCTGAACTGTTGAATTCCAGGCACTGTGCCAGCCAGGTGCCTCTCACATTGTCTCATGTATAGAGTCTAATACACCTTCTGGCCAGGCAGAGCCTCCTCCCTGAGCAAGACTAGAGACTCTTTGAGGTAATTATTAAATATCTAAAAATTTGGAGTGCTATATGATGTTCAGAGCACCATGTCACCAGATCCTCAAGATAGCCCCAATACAAAAAAGAAAATTATAGACCTGTCTCACTTATGAACTTAAGCAGGAAAATTCTAAATGAAATATTAGCTAATGGGATTCAGCAATACATTTTTAAAAATACATCATGATCAAGTAAGGAGTAACTCAGGAATTCAAGGTTAGTTCAATATCAGAAAATTTATTATATAATACAGCATACTAACAGATTAAAGGAGAAAAATCAGAGGATCATCTCAAAAGATGCAGAATGCACTTAATAAAATTCAACACATATTCATGATTTAAAAAAACAAAAACAAAAATTCTTGGAAAAGTAGGAAAAGAAGGGAATTTTCCTAATCTGATCAAGTGTATCTACATTAAAAAAAAAGTAAGCAAACATTGTACTCAATTATAAAGTTTTAGGCATAGGTCCACTAAAGTCAGGAACAAGATAAAGATGCCCTCTATCACTGATTCTGTTCAACATTGAACTAGAGACCCTAATCAGTGCAATCAGAAAGAAAACATAAGCAAATTGCATATGAATTGGAAAGAAGGAAACATAACCGTCTTTACATTTCTATATAGAAAATCCCAAAGAAAACACAGTCTTCTAGAATGAGTAAGAGAGTTCGCTATGGTTGCCCAGTATAAGTTCAATATCTAGATATCAGTTGTATTTCCATTCACTTCCAATAACCAATTCAAAGCTCTAATAGGGCTGGGGACTTGGAGGGTGGAGGGTAGAGCCCCAAATAGAAAAGAAGAGAAGATGCTTCAGCTGAAGACCAGGCTTAGCGTGATGCAATTGCCATTATTTCTTCATGGAACCCATCCTGCAGAATATCTGTTCAGGTGTTGTGGAGTGTTAAACCTTAGCTGGGTTTTGGCCAGGAGTCCCCATTCCTGGCAGAGTGCTCTAACCTTGCTGAGGATGTGGGGCATCTGAAGTCAGTCAATCAATGTCACGATACATCTTTTTAGCATAACTGCCAGCCAGAAACTAGGAAACGCTCCCTCAGTTTTTGCTTGGAGGCTGCTTTGTGGAAGTTAACTTGCTCCTGGCCCTTTTCAGCCCTCTTCTCACTGAATCACAGGGTTTTAGCAATGCGAGGGAATCCAGAAGCTATGTCCTTCGTCACTGGAGAAGTTGAAGCACAAAGTAGTGAGGTGACCAACCCAAGTTCCTATAGCCAGGAGCAGCAGAGCCTGGATTACCCATCCATCCACCCATCCATCCATCCATCCTTCCATCCACATATACGTGCATGTGACCCCTTCAATACACACGCACACCCACCAAGTGCTAGGCACTATGCTAAATCCTGGGGTAACCGTTGTGAGTAAGACAGACCCCATCCCTGATCTCTTAAACTGCACAGTCCTGAAGAAAAGACAGCCATGAACAAACACATTGCATTAATAAAATGTGCACAAAAAAGAAATTAAATGACCCAGAATGAAAACTGTGAGAGTTGTGAAGGAGACATTCATGGTGCTGGGAGGCATTGCGGGGGCAGTCAGACGTTGCTCCAAGATGGGCTTAACATATAAGCTGTGACCCAAAGAAGCCTCCACTAAAAGACAAACAAACAAACCAAGCTGTAATAGAAAAAAAAAAAGACTCCTTTGAAAATAGCAAGCCAACCTGAAAGATACCTGGGGATAAATCTAGCAAAAGATGGGCCTGACTTTTATGGAGAAATTTATAAAGCATTACAGAAGGAAATAAAAGAGCTGGGAAGACTGAGGGGACGATGGGAAATGAGGAGGAGGGAGAAAAGGCAGGCAGGAGGGCTCCCCGATGCCCACGCCAGGTGGACTCTGTATGCACTGAGATAAAAGTCAATGGAAAAAGCAAAGAACAATTTGGATTCTGGACTCTGGGCTCTTGAGGAAGATTTTCTTTCCGGTAATGGGCTGTACTTTCATGCCTGCTTGTTACAAGCATAGCTAATGCACAGGCGATTTTGTAACCAGCTTTCTTCCCACTTAACAATATAGCGTGGATATTTCCCATATCATTAAATAGCATTTGATGAAAAACCATAAGAACGGTTCCCCAAGGCAGACAAGCATGGGTGTTTCCTCTATTCCAGAGATGAAGAGGACCCGGAGGGGTGGAGGAAGGAGGCTAACATTCGTGCAGCATCTATTACATGCCATCTAATTCTCACACCACACTGGGATACAGAGCTTTTCCCTTCATCTTGCAAAGGAGGAAAAGGGGGGCAGGGTGCAGGTTCCAGCTGCTCGGTCACAGGGCCGGGACTTGAACCTGGGTCTCCAGGAGTCTTGGCTCTGTGCTCTTTCCCAAGCTGAGGGAGCGGACACACCATGCCAGTCCTTCTTTGTCTCCCTTAGAGTGCTGTCACCCTGCTGGGTGAATGGACGCTTGTTCAGTCACTCAACACGTGAGTGAAGA
Organism: Balaenoptera physalus; assembly: GCF_965194825.1. Classification (NCBI taxonomy): domain Eukaryota; kingdom Metazoa; phylum Chordata; class Mammalia; order Artiodactyla; family Balaenopteridae; genus Balaenoptera; species Balaenoptera physalus. The sequence continues at coordinate 98,691,484 of NC_138889.1, read as the reverse complement.
GGGTCTACTCTGCCTGGCATTGTGCTAAAACTGGGGATGCAGCGGGGAACGAAACCAAGATCCCGCCTAAGGTTCCTAGGACTGATACAATCAATTACCACAAGCTTGGCAGCTTAAGACAAGGGAAATTTATTGTCTCGTAGCTCTGGAGGCAAGCACTCTGAAGTCAAGGTGTTGGCAGGGTCTTGCTCCCACTGCAGGCTCTAGGGGAGAACCTTCCTTGTCTCTTCCAGCTTCTGGTGGCTCCTGGAATCTCTTGATTTTTCCCAGCATCACCTCCTCTCTGCCTCCATTTTCATGTGGGCTTCTTCCCGGTGTCTCCATGCCTCAAATCTCTCTCTCTTTTCTCGGATGTGGCATCAATCATTGGATTTAGGGTCCACCCTAATTCCAGAATGATTTCGTCTCGAGACCCTTAACTTAATTATATTTGTAAAGACTGTTTCCAGATAAGGTCAAATCCCAGCTATAGGGGTCAGGACTTGGACATATCTTTTGGGGAGACAAAATTCAACTCATTACACAGACCCACATTCTAGTGGAGGGAAATGAAGCACAAGTAAATATATAGCATGTTAGATGGCAAGAAGTGCTATGCCAAAGAGGGGGGAGAAGAGAGAAAGAAGACAGAATACGTGGGGGAGGGCGTTGCCGTTCTAAATGGATGCTTAGGGCATCCATTTAGATGGATGGTAACATTTGAAGCAATGATGTGAAGGTGGTGACAGAAAAAGCCATCTGCTTGGAAGGTGTTCCAGGGAGAAAGAATAGCAAGTTTAAAAAGCCCCAGGGAGAGAAGAGATCTGGAAAGAATCAAGCACGGAGAAGAGAAGGAGGGAGGAAGTCCAAGCAGTCGTGGGACCAGCACCAGGGAGGGTCTGTGGAGCTTGGTTACTCCAAGTGAGATGGGGCCACTGCAGGGTTTGGAGTCGAGGTTGATATAACTGGCGTGGAGACCAGTGAGGAGGCAACTATAAAAATCTGGACGAGAGAGGCTGACTTGGACCGGGGTGGCAGGAGTGGGGGTGGGGAGGGTTGGTGGGGTTCCGGGTACCTTTTGGAGGTAAGGTCAACAGGATTTCCTGACAGATGTGAAATCTGCAAAAAAGAGAGGAGTCCAGATAACAGCAAGGTGTTTTGGTCTGAGCAACTCAAGGATGGAGTTGCCATTAACTGAGTTGGAGAAAGTCTGCGGGTGGGGCAGAATTGTGGGAATGATTAGGACCTGAGTTGTGGATGTACTGAGTGTGAAGTGTCAGTTAAGAAGAGACGCTGGTTGGGGAGTCGGATATTTGAAGCTGGGGTTTGGGACAAGGTCTGGTCTGGAGCTAGAAAGGTGGGCGTGGTCAGCCAAGAGACACAGTTTAAAGTCACCCCAGCATGAAGAGACTGAAGAGGGGAACCAACAAGGGAGGCGGGAAGGCATGACCAGTGAGGTGGGAAGAAAGCCCGGGAGGTACGGCACCTTGGAAACCAAACGAAGAATGATTTCAAGAGGAGGAGGTGATCAATTATGTCAAACGCTGCTGCCGGGTCAAGGGAGATGAGTGCAGGGGAGTGGCTCTTGGGGTCTTAGAGGTCTTTGGGGTCTTTACTGAGAGCAGTTCCACTGGAGTGGTGGGGTGGAAGCTGATTGGAGCGGGATTAAAGGGAGTGCAGGAAAGAAACTGGAGAGAGCCCACAGAGACAGCTTTCATAGTGTTCTGATGAAAAGAGGAAGAGGGAAATGAAATAGTACCAGAGAAAGGAGTGAGGTTCAGAGATGTTTTATAATTTTTTAGGAAGGGAGAAATAACAGCCTGTTTGTATGCTGGTGGCAGTGATCCAGCAGAGAGCGGAAATTGGCTACAGAGGATAAAACAGAAAATCTCCGAACGATGTGCTCCAGGGAGCCAGAGTGGGTGGGATCCGGGACACAGAGAGGGGTGGCCTTAGACTCAGAGACAGTCCGTGCTGGTAATGGGGGGAGAGGGGGAGGCAGAGGGCTCGGGCTCGTGTGCTGGAAAGTGGGTACATGGGAGGCAGGAGCTTGTGGAAAGTCTCTTTTTCGATCGCTTTTATTTTCTAAGGGAACCAAAGTAAGACCTTCTGCTGAGGATGGGGATGGAGGAGGAAGTGCTGGGGGTCTGAGGCAAGAGGAGATGGCGGGTCTAGGAGAGGGGATAGGGGAACGTGATGGGGAAATAAATAACTCGATCACAGGTAGCATCAAGGGCCCGCTTGAGAGTTGTTTTCTATGTGCTGGTTGGAAGAATAAGTGAATGAAAGAGTGATTTTGAGATCCACGAGGACAGGAAACCCTCTCCTTTTTTTTTTTTTCTTTTTCTAAACATCTTTATTGGAGTATAATTGCTTTACAATGGTGTGTTAGTTTCTGCTTTATAAAAAGTGAATCAGTTATACATATACATATGTTCCCATATCTCTTCCCTCTTGCATCTCCCTCCCTCCCACTCTCCCTATCCCACCCCTCTAGGTGGTCACAAAGCACTGAGCTGATCTCCCTGTGCTATGAGGTTGCTTCGCACTAGCTATCTATTTTACATTTGGTAGTGTATATATGTCTATGCCACTTTCTCACCCTGTCACATCTTACCCCTCCCCCTCCCCATATCCTCAAGTCCATTCTCTAGTAGGTCTGTGTCTTTATTCCCGTCTTGCCACTAGGTTCTTCATGACCTTTATTTTCCCTTAGATTCCATATATATGTGTTAGCATACTGTATTTGTTTTTCTCTTTCTGACTTACTTCACTCTGTATGACAGACTCTAACTCCATCCACCTCACTACAAATACCTCCATTTCGTTTCTTTATATGGCTGAGTGATATTCCATTGTATATATGTGCCACATCTTCTTTATCCATTCATCTGATGATGGACACTTAGGTTGCTTCCATGTCCTGGCTATTGTAAATAGAGCTGCAATGAACATTTTGGTACATGACTCTTTTTGAATTATGGTTTTCTCAGGGTATATGCCCAGTAGTGGGATTGCTGGGTCATATGGTAGTACTATTTTTAGTTTTTAAAGGAACCTCCATACTGTTCTCCATAGTGGCTGTATCAATTTACATTCCCACCAACAGTGCAAGAGGGTTCCCTTTTCTCCACACCCTCTCCAGCATTTATTGTTTCTAGATTTTTTGATGATGGCCATTCTGACTGGTGTGAGATAATATCTCATTGTAGTTTTGATTTGCATTTCTCTAATTATTAATGATGTTGAGCATTCTTTCATGTGTTTGTTGGCAATCTGTATAGGTTCTTTGGAGAAATGTCTATTTAGGTCTTCTGTCCATTTTTGGATTGGGTTGTTTGTTTTTTTCATATCGAGCTGCATGAGCTGCTTGTAAATCTTGCAGATTAATCCTTTGTCAGTTGCTTCATTTGCAAATATTTTCTCCCATTCTGAGGGTTGTCTTTTGGTCTTGTTTATAGTTTCCTTTGCTGTGCAAAAGCTTTTAAGTTTCATTAGGTCCCATTTGTTTATTTGTGTTTTTATTTCCATTTCTCTAGGAGCTGGGTCAAAAAGGATCTTGCTGTGATTTATGTCATAGAGTGTTCTGCCTATGTTTTCCTCTAAGAGTTTGATAGTGTCTGGCCTTACACTTAGGTCTTTAATCCATTTTGAGTTTATTTTTGTGTATGGTGTCAGGGAGTGTTCTAATTTCATACTTTTACATGTATCTGTCCAATTTTTCCAGCACCACTTATTGAAGAGGCTGTCTTTTCTCCACTGTATATGCTTGCCTCCTTTATCAATGATAAGGTGACCATATGTGCGTGGGTTTATCTCTGGGCTTTCTATCCTGTTCCATTGATCTATATTTCTGTTTTTGTGCCAGTACCAAACTGTCTTGATTACTGTAGCTTTGTAATATAGTCTGATGTCAGGGAGCCTGATTCCTCCAGCTCCATTTTTCGTTCTCAAGATTGCTTTGGCGAAACCCTCTCCTTTGATCACTGCTATATATGTTTCCAGCCCCCAGCACACAACATGGCGCTTGATTCACGTTTATTCATGATTGAACAGGTGAACAAGCATGTGACTGGCGAAAGGAAGGGGCTGTTCTGTTTGAGAGTGTTTTTCTCTTGACCACAATAATCTCCTCTTAGAAGATGGAGTGAGACCCTGGGCAGCTGTAAGACCCATGGCACCAGCGATCTTGCAAGAAGTTAATTACCTCTGGGGTGTTTCTCCTTTCTGTTCTTCGTGGTGGAGAGTGAGCCTTTGTTCCTGGCAACCTCAATTAGCTCCTGCTTCTCCTGAGTTCCCCTCCTTGACTAGAAGACTGATGCTGTGGTCGCCAGCCTGTTTCTGGGCAAGTGAGGTAGCCTGGCTTTCCCTGAGGCTAACCCACCCTCTCAGACCCGAGACACCGCTTGTACTGGGTGTGCTCAGGGATGACAGCAAGATGGTGCCTGACCCCTCCTACTCCATCCCCGTGGATCAATGGTTTGGACAGTGAGGGACTGACCTGGGCTCACTCCGAAGCCCAGGCTCCAGGCCCCGCCCACAGTCCTCCCCACCCCTGAGGAAGCTCCTCTCCTGGGCTCTTCCCCCAAGGCAACCAGGTCCTGCCTGGGCATCTGCTTCTTCAGCACCTTGGGCAGCAGTTCCCATCCTGTCCAGACAGGGGGCCTTTGACCAAACACACTGGGGCTAAACCCCAGGAAGAGTCTGGGGGGTGGGTCTCCAGCATCTGTAGTTTAAAAAGTTCTCCAGGTGTTTTTGAAACACAGTCATGATTGAGAACCACTTCATCATCCATAAAATACCTTTTTCATTATGAGTAAAAAGCAAAGCAGTGTGGACACTATTTATCCAGCAGTCATGATGTGTCCAGAACGTTAGTTATACCTTCTTTAACCTCCATAGCTGTTCTATGAGGTAGGTATCATTAGTCCCATTTTACAGATGGGGAAGCAGGTTCAAAGAGGTGAATGAACTTGCCCTTGGGTATTGAGCTGGTAAGTGGCAGAGCAAGGGTTTGAACCCAGATCCATATGCCTCCAAGGTAGCTTCCCATCTGTACCTGGCACGTGGTGGGCCTTTATTCACAGGGGCTATTTATCTGTCTTCTATCAAGTATATAGATAATGATAATCCCAGGCAGAAAGAGTGAAGTGGGTTTTTTACTGGACTATAGACATAGTCGTATAGTGGTCAGATAGATGATGTAGTCCATCCTACCTGGAAGGTGTGAGGAGGGCTTTGTGAAGGAGGGGAGAGAGTATTTGAACTGGGAATTTAGGAGCCACTGAAGGCCTAGGAGGAGGAAAGGGATGTGATCAGAGCCAGACGAATCAAATTGGGGGAGGAAAGGAGAACAGGCGGTAGGGAGACCAGTTGGGAGCCTACTGCATGGAGAGGCTACTGCAATGGTGCAGGCGGAGAAGAGGGGACAGGCAGGAGTCCAGCTGCAAACAGGCCAGCAGAAGGCATACAGGGCAGGCCCCTGTGCCTGGTTGCCTCTCTGCTGGAAAGCCAAGCTGTTTTCACAAGGCAGCTGGAAGCGCTCTTGGCCAATCTCATCTCCAAACGACAGCATTTCATTATCATTTTAGCTTTTCTTGGGCTTCATCAAAGGCTACGAGTGTCTTGAAAAAGAGAAGCATCTCTTTCCTCAGGTGAGGGGAAAACACGCCAGAGCTTTCTCTTCTAATATAACCTAGACAAGGAGATGCAGCTGAACTTGGCAGAGCCTGCTGGAGAAGGCTAATAGACTCGACGAGAAGAGAATTATAGGAAGAGACAGCTCCAGAGGGTGGTGGGGTAGGGAGAGAAAGAGGCCCTAGGACTGCCAGCCCCAGGTGGGCGCATAGGGAGCTGGGATCAGTGTCGGCAGGAGAAGTAGCCCCAGGGCCTGGCTGGGCTCAGCTTCTCACCCGGCTAGAAGCTTCTCCATCCGAAGAGCAGAGACATAAGACCCCTCGCCCCCAGCATCCTCTTGGTGGCTTTCCAGTGATCCCATTAATTATGGAGGCTGAGGGACTAGAATGGAATCCATAGCGTTTCCTGCATGGGAGTTCTCCGTGGGGGAGGATGGAAATGACCTAGAAACATTTTGCCAGGAAAAAACCAACCAACCAACCCACGCAGCTTTGACACTCCCACCAGAGGCGGGGAAGGGGGCGGAGGCTCTCATGTGTATATGCGGTGCTGTAAAATATCATCTCAGGCAGTTAGCTGTCCCATGGAACATTTGGCTTAGACCACGGTGCTTTGCGTTTATAAAATCAGGTTATTTTCCTTCTGCCTTTCATAAAAACCAGCACTGGTCTCCGACTCACAGGCTCAAAACAGCCTGCGCTGGTTGCAGAGGCCAGGAATTCAGCGGTGGCACAGGCTGGAACTGTTCTCAAATAGGAAATCGAAGACTGGGAGACAAAGGAGGGGAGAGGGAGGGGGAAGGGAAGGCAGAGCAGGAAATAGATGCCGAGTTAATGTTCAGCCAGGACTGAGGCTGGCTCCTGGGTGCCCCTGAAAGGCTTCTCAGACCCAGGAGCGAGGAGGGCAGGGCGTCGGCCCCCCACCGGCACCACCAGGCTGCTCGTCCCAGCTCCTGAGTTTTAGGCCTTTGCCCTGTCGCGCTGAGCGAGGGGCTGTCACCTCCACTGGGAGGGTGCCATCACTCACAGTTGATATGGTGGCAGCAGGGCTGCGGGTCAGCTGGGGCTGTGGAGGCAGGGCTGGTGGGGGCAGAGGCCAGGGGAGACCAGGGGAGGCTGCTGAGAGAGGTGTTCCGTGTTCTGACTTGCCTCTCTCTCCCCCTGCCCTCCTTTGCTTTGTCTTCCTTTTTCTATCTTCCTTTGAGTCTCTGGCTCATTTGATCTCGTTGCCTCTGTCATTCTTTGTCTCCACCCCTCTTCTTCTGAATCTCTGACTCTCTGAAGAAAAATGGCTGAACTTGTTAAACCAGAGACCAAACACCCCAAAGGGCCGGATGTATGAGAAGGGAGCACGGCTTTCACCTCTGGGCTCTTCCTCTGCCGCGCAGTGGGTTCCCGTGGAGAGGAAGGGCAGGGAGGGAATGGGGGTGGCTGAGAAAATCGATGCAAACCATGTCATTTTCCAGGTCTGGTGACAGGGGCTGGAGGGCTGAGAAGGGCAGGGAAACCGAGTAGGGCCAGACACTGGCTCCAACCAAGGCCGGACAACTAGTGTGGCCACCACCCTGCAGGAGGAAGCAGCCTGGGACAGGCCACGATGCCCCAGTGAAGTCAGGAGGCGCTGAAGCTGCAGCCTGACAACCAGCGGGACCCCTCTGCCTTTGCATGGAGTGAAACGGGGCATTTCTGGGGGTGAAGCACAAGGACAGAAGGACAAGGAAAGAAGGCGCCAGAAGTAGGGGCGTTAGGAATGTCATTTCATCAATCCTCCTAACTGCCCCGTGAGGGGTATTCTTCTCATCCTAAAGGTCAGGGAGGCTCAGACAGGTCACGGACTGTGTCCAATGCACCCAGCTGGGAGGAGCAGGGCCAGTTCCTCGGCCTGGGCTTTTTCTAGTAGTACTTCTTCCTGTAGCTGATGGAAACCCAGCCCGTGGTAGGTTCAGAGTAAAGGCAATCAGGTGAGGATGAGCCCAAAGGCGGGGAAGATGGAGGGAGGAGGGGGAAGGGAGGAAAATGCTGTGGAGACTTGTGTCAAGAGACCTGTCCTCCAGAGCTCACCTTTCAGAGGCCGCTCGGGAATGCAGTTCATTGTGCCCATGTCCATTTTGAGAGGTGGAAATGTTCTGTTGCTCTGAGGAAAGCAGAGGGGGGAGGAGGGAAGAACTGACAGAGGGAGACAGAGAGAGGGAAGCAGAGTCTTTCCCGCTTTCTCCCGCGCCGTCCTCCCCTCCCTGGAATGCGGGCTTGTGGGCAGCCAGGACAGACAGAAGACAACATTTACTGAGCCTATTATGTGCCTGTGCTATGCTAGGTGTGGTCACAGAGGCGCTCTTTTCACTGTCATAACACCTTCGTCCTTATTTTACAGAGAAGTAAACTGAGGCACAGAGAGGTTGAGCAATTTGCTCAAGATCACACAGTTAGTAAGTGGCAGAGCCAGAGCTGACCCCCTCTATTTTCCATGGCCCCAAGCTCTGTCTTTCTGTCTCTCTCTCTCATTTCCAAGCATGGAGCTGGGGGCAGGTGGTCAGGGTGAAGGAACACATCAGCCAATCTACTCAGCCCCTAGGCTGGTTGGGAACAGCAGAGCCTGAGCCAGGCCTGCTGGGGCGGTGCCCACCACTGGGAGAGGAGGAGACAAATGACAGAGCCAGCCCAGGGGCAGCCCAAGCCGCCTCCTTCCCGGCACCCCGTGCAGTCCAATGAACTATAATTTGTAATAGCGGCAGGCCTGTCTGGGCCCCTCCTTGGCCGGCTGGAGGAGCAGGCTGTGCCGGGCATCTTCTCCAGGGAGCGGGACCGAGGTCACGCGTGGCCGTGGCAGGCGGGGCGGCTGAGCGTGGGAGGGCTCTGCAGTGGGCAGGGCCCCAGCGAGTCTGTGCTACAGTCCCCGGCTGAGAGCTGTACGCCTTCCTACCCTGGGCTAGGATGCAGGGTGTGCTTTGGGCCCCCAACCCCATGGGCTGGAGGGACAAAGTGGGAGCTTCCACAGCTCCACCTGGACAGGCTCCGAGAGGGAGAGGGTACCATCTGTGAGGGGTGCAGAGAGCCAGACGAGCAGCTGGCTCCAGGCAGGCCCGAGGCACATGTTCCTTGCACCTCCATGTGAGCTGACATCTGACCCTGAGACATTCGTGTGACGTAGTGGCACTCACCACGTGGCTCTAACATGAGCCCGTCGCGTAGCGCTAACATATGGCTGCTATACCCCTAGCATCACGCCCAGCCCGAGCGACATGCACCCAACTCTGACACGCTGGTAAGAATGAAACTCGAATATGTGCTCCTGACATTCAACGCTGTTTATTTCACCCATGACTTATATATGGCTCTCACCTATGTTAAAAATTTTGGAACCAATTTTTCAAAATCAGGAGATTCACGTACAAATTGGAAGCTCTGGCTCTCTCGGGTGCCTGTTCCCACGGGGCTACACTGGCTGATGCTGAGCATGGCGCCCCCTCCAGGCAGGGCAGGGCTCTCACGGCTGACCAGGAACTCTGCCCTGCCCACTTCTCTCATTCCCACTGCCCTCTGGCCCCGCAAAGCCCAGGGCCTGGGGTCTGGGTCTACCACATGCCTGTGGTGGCCCCCATAACACAATCCTTCTGGTCCTTGACAAAAATGCAGCCACTTCCTAGCTCAGGAAAGGATGGAGGCAGACTGCTACAAGCTAGGAAGCCTTATCCTGGGTCCTTCATTACTATCACTCTGCAGATGAAAGATGATGTATTTCTCCAAGGGACACCCGATTGGACATGCAGAGCCTGTCATGGTAACAGATGGAGTCCCCATTTCCTGCCCCTGAGCTGCCAGGGAAGCCTCTTGGCCTGTCCATCATGCTCAGAGAGTCAGATCAGGCCATCCTGGGCCTAAGGAGGTGGTTGCCATGGGAACCAGGGTTGGGGCTGGGCTGAGGAAGGCACGGTCTTATCCCTTCCCAGGTTGCATCTCCTTTTTCACTTCTGCTTCAAGGAATGTTTGTTGAGCACCAGTGATGTGCCAGGCCCTGTATGAGAAATGGAAAGGGGACTAAGATTCAGACCCTTGCCTTAAGAAACTCATGGTCCGATAAATTAGGAGCTTGGGATACACACTACTGCATATAAAATAGATAAGCAACAAGGACCTACTATATAGCACAGAGAACTACATTCAGTATCTTGTAATAACCTATAATGAGAAAGAATTGGAAAAAGTTATATACACATATATATGTATATATATAACTGATTCACTTTGCTGTACACCTGAAACTAACACAACATTGTAAATCAACTATACTTCAATCAAAAAGAAAGAAAGAAAGAAAGAAACACATGGTTCAAGGAAGAGACAAGAACAGACCACATGTGCCCACACAGCCTGGCTGGCTTTACAGTTCAAGGTCAGGGAGAAGCCCAAGTCGAGCGCTGAGGTTGAGAAAAGCCCTTCAGCGGGGGCAAAATCAGGATGATTTCATGGGGAGTGTGGCTTTTGAGTTGGGCCTTGAAATGTTTCACTAGGGAGAGGGGGTGAGAGAGGGTGTTTGGGCAGGGGCTGGGAATCGGGGGAGGGAGAACAGGAGAAAGGTGTGGAGGTAGGCAAGTACGGGGTAGGGAGGGCCCATCTGGCTACAGGAGCATGTTCAAAGGGGCTGATCTGCAGGATGTTAAGATCCTCCCTGGTCAGATACATATGGGGAAGATTGGGTTCATTTCCAGGAAGGCGTAGCGAATACAGAATCTTCCAAGTTTATTTGCCCACAGGCCCTCCCTCTGCCCCCTCTCTTTATATTTGCAGCTGGGGGAGCACCCACTGGGTAGGGGAAGGGGGTGGCAGAGGAGGTAACGTGCAGAAGCCTGGAAAGGAGGCAAAGCCAGGTCGTGCAGGGCCTCGGGTGCCAGGTAGCAGCTTTGCTCTGCAGGAAATGGGAACATGAAAGGTTTCTAGGCAGAAGGTGACATTAGCAGGTTTGCTAACGTTTTAGAAAGATCAGGGACCACTGGAAGAGGAAGAAGAGCAAGGAAGGGGGGTGAAAGGGGAGGGGATGAGGAAGAAGGCTTCGGCCCTGGACCAGCAAGAGGACGGGAGAGTGACAAGGTAGGTGGCAGTGGACGTGCGGAGGGGCTGGAAGGGAGAAGCATTTGCTGGCATCTCCGTGGGGTGGCAGGGCTTGCTGGCTTTCCTCGGGGAGGAGAGTGGCCAGTGGTTCCCTTCTTAGCGATGTGGAGCATTCCAAGCCTCTGAGAAAGCTGGCCACCCGCATGGGAGAGGCATCCTCCAAGGCAGGGGAGCCCGCGTTCTCTGCGGGAACGGAAAAGCCAACAAGAAGGACGCCCTAGTTGTGCGTACTTGAACTCCTGTACCTCCATCTCTTCAACTGAAAAGGGGATAGAGACAAACTGGGGTGCGGGGTGGCTTCGAGGGTCAAGGAGCCGTGTAGCACCTTGTAGATATTCAGGGAAAGTTATTCCCACGATGCTCAGGACAGCGGCTTCTTAGGAGCTAAGGTTCTGGAGTGGGGCAGATTTGGGATCACACTTTAGCTTTACTCTGTGCTAACTGCATGGCCTTGACCAAGTCACCTCCTCCGTAAACCTCAGCCTCCTCATCTGAAAACAGGGCCAATCACAGTATTCCCCTTGGGAGTGGTAAGGATTAAGTGAGAGATTGCACTATCGTATAAGGTGCTAAATGGTGCCTGACGCAGTAAGCGCTCAATAAATATTAGCTATTATTAATTTTTAATATTAATGAAGAGTTATACTATTTGTCATTAAAGTCCAATTTGGATTTATATTACAGAACTTTTAAATGCGGTTGTATTACTTTCAGGTACAAACAGTGACCCCTGTTGGGCTACTGCAATATTGGCAAGGAGAGTCTTTGGGGGCTGCCTTAGCCCCTTTGGGCTGCTATTATAGAACACCACAGACTGGGTGGCTTACAAGTAACAGAAGTTTATTTCTGACAGTTTTGGAGGCTGGGAGGTCCAGGCTCAAGATGCTGGCAGATGCAGCCTCTGGTGAGGTCCCGCATCCTGGTTCATAGATGGTGCCTTCTAGCTTTAAACTCACAGCGGGGAGGGGGCAAGGGATCTCTTCCGGGTCTCATTTATAAGGGCACTAATCCCTAAAGGCCCACCTCCTAATACCATCAGAATGGGCATTAGGGTTCAATCTATGAATTTGCAGGGGGACACGGACATTCAGTCCAGGGGTCTATGTTAATCAATGGATAATAATAATTTGAAATGAATGACTCATTCCTATATCTTAAAAGGTGCTTCTCAAGTGCTTAAAAGTTTCTCCTGTTGGGGGCTTCCCTGGTGGCGCAGTGGTTGAGAATCTGCCTGCCAATGCAGGGGACACGGATTCGAGCCCTGGTCTGGGAAGATCCCACATGCCGCGGAGCAACTAGGCCCGTGAGCCACAACTACTGAGCCTGCGCATCTGGAGCGTGTGCTCCGCAACAAGAGAGGCCGCGATAGTGAGAGGCCCGCGCACCGCGATGAAGAGTGGACCCCACTTGCCGCAACTAGAGAAAGCCCTTGCACAGGAACGAAGACCCAACACAGCCATAAATAAATAAATAAATAAATAAATAAAAGTTTCTCCTGTTACATAGTTCCAGTGAGCCCTTAGAATATGGACCCCTATGCTTACTTGCTGCTCGGGGCTCTTTAGGGAGTAGTAGGGCCAAGGTCCAGGTCTGGCCCAGAGTCATCACCAGCCAGGAATGAGTGTCAGGCAGGAGAGGGGCTGAGGAAAGGCCCGACCTCTGACAGCATCGTTCAGAAAAAGGAGCAGACTGAGGTCAGGGGAACCCCAGTGGCCTCTTCCTGGCAGCCAGGGACAGGGCCAGAGTTCGTGGCTCCACTCCCTGAGTGATGAAAGCACGAGGGACCTGGGGTCACCCACCAGCCAAGCCTCCAGCCGCCTGCTCCTGGTGAACTGGAGTTTCCTGCAGGTCCCTCTGCTAGCTTTCCACTAGATTCCATTCTTGCTTCCTTCAGAGCAGCAGAATCATAGGTGGGTACCTTGTCACCCGGCTAGACTACCCTTCTTGGCCCTCTTTGCAGTAAGGTCAAGTTCTTGCCAATGGGATGTCAGCCAAAGTGATGTGTGCTTCATCTGAGGCAGAGCCTTTAAGACAATAGGCCCACCTCCTCCTTGATCTCCTCCCCCTGCCCCCCCCCAGCATCAACCAGGACATGGCTGACACCCAGCCTCACCCATGAAAATCTACACAACCCTAGGGAATGGTGGGGAAACAAGATAGAAGGAATCTGAGTCTCCAAACGACTGAGTTCGGTGATCTACCCGCCCAAAGCTTTACCAAAAAAAGAGAAAGAAATTTCTTTGTTCTTTATGGTACTGGGTTTTGGGGCAGGGGGGATGGGAGAGAGTTTCTTTGTCATAGCAGCTTAGCTTCCTCTAACTAATACAAGGAACTTCCAATAAATATGACAGAAAAGAATAAGAAAGTGCAAGGCAAGTCATTTCTGAATCTGGGACCATTGGTGTCCCTTCTATAAAACAGAGCTAACATCCAGTATTACCAGTTTACGTCTAGTATTTTTCATTGAACTTCGACCATATGTCCAGGATAAAAGGAAAGGTAGGGATACAAAGAAATAGAAAACAACAAAAATCTTCCAACTCCTTGACCCATCCTAGTAGGGCCTAGCTCACCTTGACCAGTCTCACGACACACCCGTGTCCCGGTTTCACAGGGTCCACACACTTTCTCCAAACAGGCTGTGAACTTTAAAGGCTCTAGGCCTCTGCTCAAGCTGTATGCTCCACTGGAATGCCCTTTCCCTTCTTCCTTGCTGGTGAAATGCCCCTCATCCTTCCAGACTTCCTCTGGGGTACAGTTAGATCTTCCTCGCTGGGTCATATTACCAGGAAGGTGCACATCCCTCTGGTTTCTTTTTAGGTAATAATCAATTTCCAACTTTCAACTACTAAACTTTGAATGTCCAGTACTGAGTGCAAGTCCTGGTAAAGAACAAGTGCTCAGAAATGTGCACTCATCTGACAAACACTGATGAGGCCCCGTACTAAGGATAAGAGGCACAGTCGTGAAGAAAACATACACCTCTGCCCTCAGGCAGCTTATATTCTAGTGGGGAAAACAGACATTAAACACACACACACACAAGCCAATATATAATTACACATAGTGATGACTGATGTAAGGAAACAAACAAGACATGGGACTAGAACACCATGGCTGATGATGGCTTTTCAATGGGATGTCAGGGCACGCCTCCCTGAGGAAGTGCCACTTAGGCCAAGACTTCAAGGGAATGGGCACTGGGGAGGTGAAGGAGGGTGTCTGGGGTGGGAATGGTGCTCTAGGCAGAAGCCACAGTATGTACAAATGCTCAGAGTCAGGAAAGAGCTCCATGTGTGATTTGTGGATAATGAATGGGGGAGCGTGGCAGGAGATGGGGCCGGGCAGCGTGAGGATTTGGGGTTTTCTCTGCTGAGCACCCAGCAGCCATGGAAGGGCTTTAGGTAGAGGAGTGACCCTCTGTGGCTTCCATCAGCAAGAAAGGAGGTTACCGCAATGGTCCAAGCCCAACAGGGTGGAGCTTTGGACTCAGGAAGTGGCCATGGTGGAGGAGAGAGGTGGGCAGGGGGGTGTTATGGGAACAAAATTGAGGTACTGGATGTGGCAGTTAAGGGAGGAGTTTTCTGGAAGAGGGGAAGGATGGATGGAAGAGAACAAGGAAGGGAAGAGGGCTTGCGTCTTCAAGAAATGTATCTGGCAATCAGTTGGAGCTATAACTGATGGTGTGTCGGGAAAGCTGGATGACAGGGCAGAGTTTGCAAGAGAACGATACCATTGGCCCCTTTAAACAAGTGCTGTCAATAGCCGGGTGAGGGGGAACGGAATTTGTGAAAGACTCAGGCCTGTAAAGAATGGAAACAACCTGCACATCCATCACTAGGGGACTGGTTAAATAAATTCAGGGTCTCTTTATAACAGATGGTGTAACTATATGGATGGATACGGAACTGTCTCCAAGACTTACTGTGAAAAAACAAGGCACAGACAGTGGGCATTGCACGTGACCATTTGTATTGATATTAGAGAGGGGGAAATGTATGAATATAAATATACAAATATAAAATATAAATATATTCTCTTCTGGAATAAAAATAGACTATCTCTTAGAAGTACCCAAGAAACTGAAAACATTGGTTGCCTCCAGGAAGGAAAACAAGAGTAGAGAGAGACTTTTCACTCTTTATCTTTTTGTGCCTTTTGGGTTTTCAACCATGAGAATGAATTAACTATTAAACAATTAATAATTATTATTAAAGAATATGTTCCGGCTTAAAGATTAAACAGCTGTTACACAACATGTATAGATCTAAGGAGCTGCTGTCATGGAGGACTTCTGCCTGCTCTGACGAGGCCCCACCGATTACTTCCCCTCCACCCCCCATTGCCTCACTCCCACTCTCTGGTGCTGGGGACACAGCAGTGAGCTAGGGGACTCCTGGCTCTTTGCCTTCCTGTCCTATAAACCCAGGTGTAAAGTAGGACTCTGGTACCAGTCTCAGGGTTCTACAGCTTTGATTGGTGCTATTAAAATTGATTTTCTTTTCTTGAAATCACCTAATATACAGAAAATATATGGTCAGTTCCACAGCAGCAAATAGCCTAAATCAACACACTCCAAGGTCAGAATCCCAAAGCAAAAAGTTTCCACTGAAAACAGTACCACGTGTCACCCACGGGAGCAAACCCCCTTGTGCCCTTGGGAGCCCAAACCTGGTGAACCCAGGGAGGACCCAGCCCCTGCTGGGGAGCCCCCAGAATTCTGCACATGGGTGGCCCCTAATGGACCAGTAATGGGTCCTGGTGCCCAGTCCAGAACAGGGCAAGGCACGAGATGGGAGAGGAGGAACGTGCGACATGATCTGCAGGACCCAGAGCTGAATGAAAAGGAGAGGTCCCTGCTCAAGAATTCGTAGAGATTCCAAGATGGCGAGAACAGAGCATTAAAGCAAGCACAGGGCCCCATGTGACTATACAAGTCCCACACCTACAAAGCTGGTCTTGCAACCACGCTCCAGGGTAGGCAACCCAGAGGAGGCTCAGATGAGGTTGAGAGAGACACCTGGGGCCACAGGCACCTTAGTGGAGGCACCAGGATTTGAACCCAGGTAAAGGTCATGCTTCTTGCACACACTGCCCCCTAACAATAGTAATCACTGTCACAGGCACTCACTCCATGCAGGGCCCTGTTCTCAACACTATCCACGTATTTGTTTAATGCACACAACCACCTGCTATGTATATTAGTATCTCTGTTTTTACAGATAAGGATGTAAGCACAGAGAAGTGAAGTAACTTTTCCAAGGACACACAGCTAGTGAATGGCAGAACAAGGGTTCAGGTCCAGGGGGTCTGACCCCCAAAGCCCACTCTCACCGCCACACTCTCCTGGGAGAGGTGGTTCAGGGGTTCAGGGGGCTGAAATCAACCCAGCCATCCAGAGTGGGTGGGTCAGACTTGGGAGCAGAGCAGAAGAGGCCAGAGAGGGCTTTCCTGTGACCGGTTTCTAGATTTGTCTGGGACCACTCAGGAAGTGCTGCATCATCGCCACAGGCCCATCGTGCAGGTCCTAAACACTCTGTTTATAGGAAAACGGGCAGCCACATCTTCACTGATGGCCTCAGGCTGATGGGACAGCAGCTTGCAAAGAGGAGGGAAAAGGTAACGGAAAATGCCGAGGGAAGCTTGAATGTTTATTCCTGTTCCAGTGTTTCTCCCATGAGGACAGGCGGTGACTAACACCAGGGAGAAAAGTCCCCACTCCTCCCACAAGTGGCATCTCTATGCAATGGACACATGAGCCTGCCCAGCCCACAGGCACTTGCATGTCCTTGCCGGGGCAATGGGACACTGCAGAGGGGTGAGGAGGAGTGGGCATCTGGCAGGTTAGGGCAGGAAACCGGCCTTTAATAACCTGTGGCTAATGGGAAAAACAGTGCTTTCGTGGGAGGCATGGTGGACCCCAGAGAAGCAAGAATTAGACTGGCTAAATCCTCTCTCTCTCTCATCACAGTTCTGTGGGAGCCCTGAGCTGTGTTTACCACATGGTTCATCACATCCTCACCCAAAACTTGAGGAATAACTACGTTAGTATTCCCATTTTATCAATGGGGAGGCTGATACCCTTGAAACAGTAAGTAACCTGTCCAAGAACACCCAGACGACAAGGGCCAGAGCTGGGATTCCAAGACCGGTCTGTCTGACTCCAGTGAGTGAGTGGGTAACCACCGTGTTATGCCACCACACTAGGTCACCTGGGCAAGTTTCCACTTCTGCATCTGAACCTGAGGGCTGAGTAGCTACAGCACGTGGAATTGTGTGAAAGCTAAAATAAGACACTGTATGGAGAGCTCCTAGCACGGCAGCTGGTTTATAGTAAGTGCTCAAGAAATGAGCTGCAGAAAAGAGCCTGCTTGGTTTCAGGCTAGTCAAACCTCCCATATTGGGTATGAATCCACTTGTAGCAGGTTGTATGATTTTATTTTATCTCAGACACCCAGAGTTTGGACCTTAAGCTTCAGCACACTAATGGATGTAAATGAGATGCAAATTAAGCTGTCCTCGGATATTCAGGAAACCAGCTACTGTGACTATAGCTCTCTCTTCTTCTTCTTCTGGAGATCAAGGGGATGGGCTGTCTCTGAAGACAAGCCAATGCTCACATCTGTCTGAGTTACTGGTCATCACCAGTAAATGGCATCTCCAAGCACTTACCATAGCAGAGGTGCTTTCAGGGCCCGATTCTGGGCATCTCCTTTTCTCTCTGTGCTCTTTCAGGAGCCAGGTCCTCACAGGTCTTCATCAGACCCACTGAGAAGATATGGTGAAATTTCCTCTTACTCAGGACTCAGTGACTGAGAACCACTCCAAATGGTTAGCCCTGCTGGAAGTGTTCACACGACAAGGGAAATTAGCACAACCACAGGGGTAGATGGAGCTCTGCATAGTAGGATGAGATGCAGAGAGGCAGTATGTTAACGTCATGCAAATGCCTAGAGGTAACGTGCACAACGAAATCAGGTGGGTGGAAGGAAAGCACCAGCACAGCCCAAGGACCCTCAATGTGTGGAAGCAGTAGGATCTGGGGTGAAGGTGAGCACTTGCCCTGTGTCCAGCTGGCCTCCCCCACTATGCAGGAGCTGCAGGCCCAGAGAGCCTGGTCTTTCCAAGGAAGCTGTACATCTTGGCTTTGAATTTGACATTCTTCATTTCTGGTTCAATTTGTTGTAATACCATTAAGCTTAACAAAAGTTTGAGGTTTTCTGACTCATGGGCCTCCTGTTTATAGAACCTCTTATATGAGTGGTTCTCAACCTTCCCTGGGGTCATGGGACCTTTGAAACCACGATGAATAAACTCAAAAGGAAAGCCATGGTACGAGAAGATAGTTGCAACTCATATAACTGCAAAGGACTGGTGTCTAGAATATATTAATACAAGAACAAACCAAAAGTCCAATATGAATCAATCATAAAAAAAAAACATACAACTCAATGGAAAAATGGGTAATAGACCAGAACTGTGCTTTACAGAAAGGAAACCTGGATGGCCAATAAATATACAAAAAGTGCTCACTCTTACTGATCATTGAAGAAATACAAATTAAATAAAATTACCAATACACACACACACACACACACACACACACACACCAGATTGGCAAAAATCAAAATGCCTGACGATAAGGACAACAGTGAGATGTGGAGGAAACGGAACTCTCATCCACTGCTGAGGGGAATGTAAATTGGAAAAACACTCTGGAAAAGAATCTGGCACCGTCTGCTAAAGCTGAATGTGCATACACCCCATGACCCAACAATCCCTTTCCAGTTACTTTCCTTACACAAACTCCTGCATGCGTGTAAGACAATGTCCACAGAACATTATTCATAAAAGTCAAATCCTGGAACTCTCCCTCTTTTCCAGAAACCGGTGGGCTGTGGCTGAGTTACGCAATGCAAGACAACAGAGCAACGGAGCAAACGTCCGGGTTCACACACGACCTCAAGGATCGCAAAAACAATGTCATGTGGCCCTCGGGATGCAAGTCCGAATATTCACCTTCAAAGTTCAAAGACAGGCAAGACCAAACAAGATGTTGTTTAGGAATAGGTTCATAGGTGGGAAAACTATAGAGAAAGCCAGGGAATGATAATTTTTTAAAAAATCAGGAGAGTCGTTACCTCTTGGGGGAGGAAGGTGGTAGAGTTAAAGCAGGGCTCACTGGGGCGTCTAGGATACTGACAGTGTTTCTGAAAGGAGAGAATTGGTACACAACAGTTGTTCCATTGTTCTTTCCATTATAGAGTACACTTTGTATATTCCTCTTTGTGTATATTTCATCACCAAATAAACATAAAAATCAATCTTCCTTCTTTCTGCCATTTAAAAAAAAAAGATCTGATGAAATGTAGGGATCCTTTTTCCAGAACTATGAAAAACCACCCAAGTGTTCCATCTCAGTGCAGAGGGCTCAGAGAGCCCTTCGAGGTCCTCTGTAGGAAGAGCTCACATATGCTGCTACAGCTGATTCACACAACCGTCATCCCAGGAGGTGGGTAGCCATCCTTATTCCACCAGCGCAGCGATGCAGCTCAGGCTGCAGCATGGAAGGCAATGTTCCAGTGCTGGCAGAGCCAAGCCGGCACCCCTAAAGAGGAACTCTCCACATCTGCACGGCCTCCCACCTCCAGCCTCAGGACCCTTCCCTCCCTTCCTGGAGCCTTTCCAGCTCCCAGATCCTAGCAACCCCGTTGCCTCCTCAGGGCAGCAGCTTCGGCCGGCATCCCTACTTGCTGGGTCTTCTGCAACCCCCCAAATCTCAATCCTTTGGGGGAGAGAGAAGTATGGAAACACCAGAAGGTAGCTAATTGCTCGTGTTACAAAGAGTAATCTTGCTTTTTAAACCTTAGGAGGATAATGATCTGTTTTTGGTGTATTAAAGTTTAATTGTTTAAATGGGGGAATAAAAATCAACTTCTAAACAGGGGAGCCTAGGAGAACAGACTTCCTAGAGAAGCAACACTGTGAGGCAGGGGAAGAAGACTCACCATGTGGCTTGGGGAAGCCACTTATTGTCTGTGGGCCTCAGTTGCTCACCTGTTCAGTGGAGAAGTTGGGCTTCTAGAAGATGCCTGAGAAATTTCCAGCCCTGACATCCCAGGGCTCTAACTACCGGCTTTACTTGCTCCCTTCTGGAATTATATGAGACAAGAAAGGTCTTCCTCATCACAGTCCGGTGCCTGGCACGTGGTAGATGCCGACTAATAAAGTTGTGGACCTGTACTCTACGTGCTCCCTATTCCTCGCAGGGCTTATCCCAGACACAGGCCTTCAGCCGGCCCTTGACATTGCTTTCCTCATCTATAAAATGGAGAGAATATCTATAAAATGGGAATAGGGCCCATGTGAGTTATAAAGAATGTGAAAGCCCTTCCCCAGTGCCTAGGACATATTACGTTCCATCTGGTTCGTTCCTATCTTTCCTTGTCCTTCTTCCTTGGCCACCTGAAATAGTGCCTCTGTTCTGGCTGAGCTCACATTCCCCCAGCACACACAGAAGCTGCTCCATCCCTGAGTCCCACCACCATCCCACTGGATGGCCCAGGCCGTGGGGAGGCAGGTCCCCATGCTGTACTACAGGTATGAATGGAATGCTAAGCCTCTCCACCCCCAAGAGGTCCTAGGAGCCTCTGTTTGTTAGACATGGTTCCCAGAGCTTGTGGGGCCCCAGTACAGTACCAACTGCAAACCTCCCTCCCTTGGGGCCAAAGCCCACAGATGTTGAGTTAAAAGTGAGGGCAAGGGACTTCCCTGGTGGCTCAGTGGTTAAGAATCCGCCTGCCAATGCAGGGGACACAGGTTCGATCCCTGGTCCGGGAAGACCCCACATGTCGCAGAGCAATTAAGCCCGTGCGCCACAGCTACTGAGCCTGCGCTCTACAGCCCACAAGCCACAACTGCTGAGCCCGCGTGACACAACTACTGAAGCCTGCACGCCTAGAGCCCATACTCTGCAACAAAAGAAGCCACTGCAATGAGAAGCCCATGCACCGCAAAGAAGAATAGCTCCTGCTTGCCACAACTAGAGAAAGCCAGCGAGCAGCAACGAAGACCCAGTGCAGCCGAAAGTAAATAAATAAATTTATTTAAAAAAAAAAAGCAAGGGCAATAAATCCATCTAGTAAATGAAACACACTGTAATGGATCTATCAAGTTCCTTGAAGTGTAAAGAAAAATGAAATAATGAAACAAAGAAACGAACAAAAAAGCAAGAGCAATTCTGACTGGAGAGTGGTTCTTTTGAGGTGTTGGTTATCAGGGGAGGTCAAAAGAGGGGGTCTGGGGGAGAAGGACAGAGAGAGGAGAGAGCAGGACAAAAGAGGAGGAAGAAGAAGGGCGGGAGGCAAAGAGGTGGAGAGAAGAAAAGGGGGTAGAGGGAGACAGAACGTAGGAAGAGAAAAGGTAATTTCGGGTCCTGGTGCTAAGAGCTTTGAATAAATTGGATTTGGCATCAGCAGCTTGCCTTGGCTTCTCTGTCTGATTTGGTCTGGGTGAGGAGGCAGGGGTCAAGACTGTGAATCCACACTGACCTTCAGATAAGCTGATTGTTGGCTAGAGCTGCCCACCGCGTCACTCACACTCAAGAGGAGACACACACGCAATCTCTTGGGGGCGCAGACTGCCGAATGGGGAAGGGGGGGCGGCTGCATTCCTAGACTGAAGGTCACAGCTCCTGCCAGGTGGCCCTCCCCACAGAGACCTGGGGGTGGTACCCGGAACCACTGTCACCCAGGGCACTGAACTGTCCCTTGAGATTTCCCTGCATCCCACCCAGATCTTCGTGAACAGTCCCTTTATTAAAGTCTCCTCCAGTTACCCAATTTGAGTGAGAGCCCTGTCTCCTGCTGGGACCCACCTGAAATAAGCACACAGTTAGTGATCCTCAAGTCAGCCCTGCCTCCAGGTTTTCCCATTTCCAGATAAGGAAACTGAGCCCAGAAGCTCAGAGAGGGGAAGTGACTCGTCTGGGGTTGCAGAGCTGCTAACGGAGAAGCTGGAGTTGGAACCTGCATCTACTGGTCCCCAACCTGGCATCTTTATATAACTCTGGTTTCCTAACCAGAGACAGACACAGACACAGAGACAGAGGTCCAGCAATGGAGGACCAGGCCAGAGGTCAGGAAGCTCAAAAGCTAACACTGTCACCACCCACCTGGGTCCTCTCTAAGCTGGAACCTCAGAGGCAGCTGGAAACCTACCTTCCTCACGTCCCAAAGTCCTGTCAATTCATTCCATCAAAATGTCTCTGTGAAATCTTCCATCTCCACTGCCAGTGTCCTATTAGCCTCTTCCTCATTCCCTCCTGCTTGGACACAGCCAAAGCCTCCTGCCACCATCAGCCTCACTACAGTGGGACGGATCTTTCTAGAATGCCTACCTCACTTTGACATTTCTTCCTAGAATCTGTCTCTGCTTCTTCACTGCCTATGGGATAAAGTCCAGACTCCTTGGAATCAAAACCCTTCCCAGCCTGGCCTCTGCCGACCTCCCCCAGCGGCCTCCTGACTACCCCACAGGGCAGTCACCAGAACATCTGCAGTTATGCACGTGCCCTGCTTTCCCACCTCCGGGCCTGTGCACAGACTGTCTCCTCTACCGGGAGCGCCCTTCCAAGTTCTCTGTTCCGGGTAAACTCCCATTTCTCTTTCAAGATCAAGCTGAAGCGTGATTAAGAGGAGGGTCTCCTTAGTTCCCGCTCCACCACCACTTCCCTCGCCTCACCCTAACAGCCCCACCCACCAGACCATCTCCCCCACTATTGTCCCCAGAATCTTTCTTCCTGCCTCTGATACAGCATTTTTTTCTGCTATGTCAAAAATCCCTCTGGGAGTGAACCCTGGCAATAAATCTAAAATTAACCATGGATTTCTTTATGCCACATAATAATTGCTATTGTGCCTTTCCCCCTTGCTGTTCCATGAACTTCTGAGGGCAGGGATGTATCTCTATGGCCCCAGGTCAAGGCCTGAACCCTAGCAGTGCTCAGTACATCTTGCTGACTAAGCCACTAAGATGAATGATCCCCGACTGTATGAATAAGGAGTCTTTGGACCTGAGGCTGCTGTGTGGTCTGGGGCAAGTCCCTGAACCTCTCTGCTCCCATTTCCTCTTCTGGAAGTCTGAGTAGTAAGACCTGCCACTTGCTCATAAACATATAACTACCCTTTTCCTCTCCTTCCTCAGAGCTCAAGCCTTCTCCCAAGTGCTACAGCACTTTATGTTTTATGTTTATCCAGAGCCTTCTTTTAAATTCTCCTCTTTGAGTTTCCCTAAGTCCTCCTGCAGTTGATTTATTTATGCTCAGAGGAGAGCTTGTTGGATCACAGAGGTGCCGCTGGCAGAGCCTGGGAGCCCCCATGCATGCCCATAAGAGTTCTCTCATCCATAAAGGATTCTGGCTCCTAAGCAAGCATGATGGGCCATGAGAACACACAGGCCTTCTTGGTACCCACAGGCATATGACGGCATCCCGGACTAAGACCCCGAGCTCTGTGGAAACCCAGCCGGGGGAGATCCTGGACAGCACCCCACCTCTTCATAGAATCATCAGGCAGCGTTTGGGGTGACAAACATCATTCTCCTCTTGTGATACACTTTTCCCTGTTTCCACCCCTGCCCCCCACCTCCCCCAGTCTTCCAATAAAGGTGCTGCCCCTCCCTGAGGCAGAAGTCATCCAGAAGCAAGGCTGTGTGAAATATCAGGCTGGTGGCGGACACCCCCTGGGAAGACCTGTCCTCCCCTGCTGCCTCATTATAGCAAGCTTTCTCACACACTGCCTCCGATTCACAGATCCCAGGAAGCCATCCACTTACAGTAACGTGACTTATGATTTATGGTTATGATTATGATTCCCTTCTCCCCCCTCCCTTTTTTTTTGGCAAAACATCTGATTTAATGGGGAAAACGCTATTCAGAGGAGCTGTGGGCTGTAAAAATGCAATAGCAGGGAAAAAATGCTGCTAATGGTCTCTCCTACTAACAGCTACAGAGATCAGCTCTCAGGGCTGAAACAGAGGCTTCTCAGGAACTGGCCTGTGACATTCCTGCCAGTGGCTGAGAGAGACCCAGGCTCAGCCCCAGCCTGGTATGGTGGCCCAGGAGTCTGGGACTCCCTCTAAGGCCTGTCTCTGCCTCCTAGCCAGCCCATGCCTTTCATCACCTCCTGGCCCCCACTGTCAGTGATGGGAGGGGGCAGGGACCCTAGACTCTGGGGCCAATAGCCTCTTGCCAGGGTCCTTGGCTAAAGGAGACAGCCAGCAACTGCTGCCAGGGCTTTCAAGCCTACCTCTTTCCTCCAATTACAAGATGAACAATCCTGACCTAGAGGTGCTTTTACCTACTTTAACTCCTCTGAGCAGCCTGGGGTGATGGGAGCCCTGCTGGGTAGCACCCAGGATGCCTGGGTTCCGGGACTTGCTATATGACCCTGGGCAAGTCCCTTCCCCTTCTGGGTTTGCTTCTCTGTAACATGAGGCAGCTGGACAAGATCTCAGGGGCTTCTGGGTAAGCGGGGTAAGCAGTATGATGCCTATGCTCTCTTCATTGGAATATGAGCTCCACGAGGGCAGGATTCTCTTACCTGCTGTGCGTCCAGCACATAAAGTATAACACCTGTCACCTGGAAGTCATTCAAAAAATATTTGATGTATGAATTCTGCAGAGCAGCAAACTGACGGCCTGAAGGCTCAGGGGCAGAGGTTTCGGAAGGAACTCAGAGCAACTCAGAGGTCCCAGCTGAGGTAAGAGCTTTTCCAGGGTTCCCCGGATCCGCGACCTACCCCCTCTTCCCCCATAGGAATCGCCTTCATTTTGCTTGAAAGAAAGTCACATTCCTGGGGCTGATGCTCCCAGCCTCAGGTCTGCCAGTGGGGTTGCGTCCCCATGATTCCTGCTTCCCACGTCCTATCGAGAGGCAGGCCTGGCGCGTGGGCTTGCGGCTCAGGCCCTGGGGGCTGCTGCGTCCCTTCTAAGAGGCTCAGTCCTGACTTCAGGAGTCAGTTGTTCCGAGCCCATGTCTGGATGGGCCTCTTGAAGCTCTGGCTGCCTCGGCAAGCAGAGAGCAAATGGGCAGTTTCCAAAATCCAAATCTTTGGCCTTTGATGGTTGAAGGTCAGGATGGATAAATGGACTAAGGAGACCTCAGGACAAGGGAGGTTATGAGGCCAGGGGCCTCGACTGGATGGGCCTTAAGTGTCCTGCTGCCCCATGTGTGCCAGCTCGAGGGAGCTGCAGTGACCTGAAGGGCCTAAAGGAGAGCGCAGAGGACCTAACAGCCTTCTCCAGACCCAGCTAGTCTTCTCCCCTCCCCACGCCGACAAGCTCCACCCCCCAGTGTCCAGGCATCACTTGGCAGAGGCGGGTCAGGCTCTCCCTTCATCCAGGCCTCTCCCCTGCGCTCTGGTAATTGGAGGCTTGCCTCTTCTGCTCCTCCCTGTAATGTGTCAGAAATCAAACTCAACATCTCCCCCCAAACCTGGTCCTTCCAGGGGCTCAAGACGAGGCTGTGGGGAATCTTCATAGGCTCCTCCCTCCCCTTCATTTCCTGCCTCCAATGCCCCGTGAAGCCCTGTGGATTCTGTCTCTTATTCACCCTCAGTGGGCCCCTCCTCTCCATCACACTGCTATTGCCCCTCTGCTGGCTCTATCCCCCTCTCCTGCCTCCATCCCCCATCTCCTGTTTCCGTTCCCCCTCTGCCGGTTCCGTCCCCCCTCTCCTGGTTCCGTCCCCCCTCTCCTGGTTCCATCACCCCGCTCCTGGTTCCATCACCCCGCTCCTGGTTCCGTCCCCCCTCTGCTGGTTCCATCCCCCCTCTCTTGGTTCCATCCCCCCTCTCTTGGTTCCATCACCCCTCTCCTAGTTCCATCACCCCTCTCCTGGTTCCATACCCTCTCTCTTGGTTCCATCACCCCTCTCCTGGTTCCACCCCCCTCTCCCGGTTCCATCACCCCTCTCCCGGTTCCATACCCCCTCTCCCGGTTCCGTCTCCCCTCTCCCGGTTCCGTCCCCCCTCTCCTGGTTCCGTCACCCCGCTCCTGGTTCCGTCCCCCCTCTCCTGGTTCCATCACCCCTCTCCTGGTTCCATACCCTCTCTCTTGGTTCCATCCCCCCTCTCTTGGTTCCATCACCCCTCTCCTAGTTCCATCACCCCTCTGCTGGTTCCATCCCCCCTCTCTTGGTTCTGTCCCCCCTCTGCTGGTTCCGTCCCCCGTCTCCTGGTTCCATCACCCCTCTCCTGGTTCCATCACCCCTCTGCTAGAGAACTTCCTGTCAAGCCCTTCCCGGTGGCCTCTGCCACTCCAGTCTGGCTCTTTCACCAATGAGGGACCTGAGGGCAGTCCTCCAGCTGAGATCCTTTTCTGAGGGGGATGAGAGTGTGGGTGGGGAGGCTGCTGAGGCAGGGACAGTACTCAGAGGCGGGTGTGAGGCACGAAGGTCGTCTTGTTCTCCACAGCCAAGGTAGGAGTGGATTGGAGAGAAGGGAGGAAATGGAGGATGAGGGAGGGACCTCAGAGGCCCACCCTAGACCACCTGGCCAGCCCAGCTTGAGAGGATCTGTACCTTCCTCTGCCCTCACACAGGGAGCTCCAGGGGCCCTGTGAGGCCTGGGCGCCAGTTTGCAAAGCCCAGAGGGAGAAAGGTTGCTGCCTCATCCCTGCATTCGGAGAAACAGTCGGGTCTTTGTAGCAATCACTTGTTCACGACTGTCTCAAATTCTACTGGTGGAAACACCGTAATTGAACGGGCTGCAACAGGAGAATGCTTATGACAGGACAGCGAGGGAAGAGAACAGATGGCAAAGTGGCACATTCATTCCGGCTATAGCCACTTAATAGGCTCCCCCAGCCCCGCTCCCCCAGCCCCACCCGTGGAAGGGGTTTGGCCAACAAAAATGCTGTTTCTGGGCAGCCTTTTCCTGCAGGGTTCTTTAATATTCTTGCTGCACTGTGCTTTTGTTTTTGTTTTTAAATGGTGTTTGGACCTTCCTGAAGCTGTGACAACCTTCCAGCCTCTTTTGCAAACTCTAAAAGTGACTTTGGGGGAAGAAGAGGTGGAAACAGGGCAGAGTTGGGTTTCAGTAGAGAAGCGGCTGAGGCCCAGAGTGAGTAAATACATGAGATGGCGAGAGCTCCTCCACCTCCTGTTTGCACCGGGGTGCAAGTTGGCACTGAGTTAGGATTCCCGAAGGGGAGAGTTGGGGAGATGGTGGCTACATCCCTAACCTAACTCCAGGGGCCTCATGGTGCCGGGCTGCCAGGGCAGGGGCCTCCTCGGGGCCAGCCTCGTGACAGATGATGGCTTTCCTATGTCAGGGGTGACAGCCAGTGGGAAGGGAGGACCCTGCCTAATTGCTTTTAATTTTAAAATCCTGATTTTACTAAAGGAATCTCCCACCATAGTTCCCTAACTATCCCAGGGGCTCAGGGAGAGGAAGAGACGCCTTCCTCTCCGGGAATAAAATCATATTCCCACAGAGGTGCCGTCAGGACTCTGAAGGGAAGGGTGTAGCCGCTCACCCAGGGATCCCAGAGCTCTGACTAGCATCTCCGAGAATGAGACTTGCCCCTGGGGGACACGTGGAGCCACCCAGGACAGGAGGCAGGTCCCCTCTGTGACCAGATAACCTGGGGCCAAATCCTGGCTCCTGGAAGCCAGGGAACCTCTCTGAGCAAAGTGTCCTCATCTGTAAAATGGGGCTGCTAGCTCCTGGCCTGACCACCTTCCAGGAGCCTTGTGAGGCTATCGAATATGAGCATGATGTGACAGTGCTTTGGCGGTGGTTAAAACTTGTGTGCTGTCAGCAGGGTTTGTTCCTCTGCAACCGGCAGGCTCTGCTCGCCAAAAATTGCAGTGTTTGTGAAATTTGCACCAGTCAGGTGCACGTGGCCTCAGATTCTAGTTTGTTTCCCTCTGCCGGGGTAAGGGTAGAGGACATGGGGGTGTCCTGGCAAAGGCTGCAGACAATCTGGGCTTTGCGGTGGGGGGGAGGATTGATCACCAACCACCACAAATAAATGACAAAAAATGTCATTTTGATCATTTCTTCTGTGCCATGCACTTTACATCCAATATCTTTTCTAATCCTCACCACAACCCTATGGCAAAGAAACTATGCTTTTTCAAATGGGGACATTGAGGCACAGAGTGACTCAGTAACTACCTGCAGGTCACACAGCTGGGATGGGATCCCAGGACTGTCTGAGTCTGGAGGCCACACCCTCCACCACTAGGCAAACTGCCTCTCTGATTGGACAGTGGCCCTGGTGACCCACAGGGAAGAGGACACCAGGTGCTGCTCTATCTCTTCAAGGAGAGTGCAAAGATCAAAGAGGCTGTGCGGCAGATATAATCACTGTATCAGTTAGCTGCTGCCGTGTAACAAACCATCCCCCAAATTAGTGGCTTAAAGCGATAGCCATTTGTTACTGCTCACAATCTACAGTTTGGCTGGGCGACTCTTCTGTTCTCTGTGGTGAGGCGCAGGCTGGGAGAGGACCCTGCTGTCCTTGGCTGTAGGCTGATCTGGGATGCCTTGATGCTTCTCCACAGGTCTCTCAAATCCTTCCAGCAAACTAGCCGAGCACATTCTTATGACAAAGGCAGAGGAGCAAGAGGGACATGGAAATACAAGTGCTTTTTCAAGCCCTGCTTGCGTCAAGGTTGCTGCTGTTTCATTGGCCAAAACGAGTCACAGCCATGCCAGAGTCAGCGTGGGAGGACGCTACCCAAGGGCAAATGAAGAAACCAAGGCCAGGGGAGGCCAAGGCCACCCACTCGTAAATATCAGAGCTGTCAGGATTCTGAGGCCAGGATCCTTAACTTGGGGTCTGTGAACTTGGGTGGGAAAGAAATACAACTTTATGTTCACTCACCTCTAACTGAAATTTAGCATTTCCTTCAAGTGTGAATGTTAAGTAACATACCAGTTATATTAACAGCACCTCTGACTTTGTCACCAGTCAAAATCACAGATATTTTCATGTCACGCTACACTTGTGGCAGGTATCCTGAAATATCGTCCGTGCTCATTACTGCTTTGAAAGTACAGTGGTTATGACACCTGATGTTAGGTCTCGTCATGTAATGCGTTAATAAAGAAGCACATACATTGCCATCGCCCAATTTAAAATTGTTTGATAACTTCTTTTTTTTAAACGAATAAAATTGGCTTGTTTTGTAATCGTGAATATTTTATGCATTTAAAAACACTGATCTGAGAAAGAGCCCACAGCCCTGACCAAACAGTCACAGGGATCATGGCACAGAAAAGGGTAAGACACTCTGCCCCCAGCCTGGGCTCCTAACCCCTGGCTCATCTTTCCTTTTCCTCCTGAGCTCAGCAGAGTGAGAAGCTTGGACTAGCCTGGGGGTTTGGCACACTCGGGCGAGGCCTGCCTCTCTCTTTCTCTCCCTGTCCAACTCTCCCCCGCCCTTTCCTATCCCTCGGCCATGCAGGAGTTAAACGGCCAGTTCTCTGGAGAACCCACTCTTCCCTTTTACAACCAAGTCAGGTTTGTGCCGATTTCCAGGCACCAATTATGGGCCAGCTCTCTCAGACCAATTAAAATGTGCAGGTGCAATAATGTCGACATCAACAGTCTGAGGTTATCTCAGCAGATATTTTTCATGAAATATTTATAAGAGACTCTGGCGATGTTAACCCCTTCCGTGACCATGCCTCCCCTCTCAGGCAGGGCCCTCACCAGTGGAGTGAGAGCCTGCGGAGAATGAAGGCAGAGAGGTGCCCAGAATCCTGCAGTGATGCGGGGAGCGGGCGCTGAGAATGCCCGGGAGGGTGGGCGGGGAAAAGGACTTCTCTGAAGGTGTTTAAAAAAAACAGAATCCATAGAATTAGGCTAATCAAGTGGCTGGTGTTCTGGAGAGCGCCCATGTGGGTTCCAGAAGACCCAGGTTTTAGTCCGGACTCTGCCATGCACTTGCTGTGTGACCCCAGGCAAGCGAGTCACTTGGCCTCTCTGGGCCTCCATGTCATCATCTGTAAATGGAAGGAAACAGCCCCACCCGGTACACCTCACATAGCTGCGGTGGAAAGTACACAGCAGAGCAAATGGGAGAGGCTTTGGAAAGAGTTCCTGCCTGCAGGAGCTTCTTTCAAGGGGCTCTGGCTCCCGAAGCAGGTGACCTGGGCTCTTCAGCTACCAAGAGTGGGATGTCGATGGCACGAAGTGAGCGTTGATGAAATGTTTGTGGAATGAATGCATGACCAGATTTGACCACTTTCTAGCTCTGTGACTGGCTGTTAAGGTCTGTCAGCTTCAGTCTCCTTGCCTGTAGTAGGGGCTCCAGGTCCCAATCCCTCAGGGTCGTCCTGGGGACGAGTAAAGACACTAGCTCTTTGTGAAGCGGAAAGACTTCCCCCGCTTATAAGGGTAGTGTCTGTGAGACTGGACAAGCTTCCTCAGGACCCTCCAAGGAGGGTCTCATTATCCAGCAGAGACAGAGCTGCCAGATGGGGCTGACGGTAATACTGGCCCCGTTTTGCCTGCCTCCCTGTCTCCTTGAAGGAAATGCTAAATTTCAGTTAGAGGTGAGTGAACATAAAGTTGTATTTCTTTCCCACCCAAGTTCACAGACCCCAAGTTAGGGATCCTGGCCTCAGAGCCTGACAGCTCTGATATTTACTAGTGGGTGGCCTTGGCCTCCCCTGGCCTTGGTTTCTTCACTTGTAAAGTGGGCTTGGGAGGTGGGCTGAGTGGGCTTTAAAAACTGCTCTGCCACTTGGGTGTGCCTGGGGAAGTGGCCGGGCCTCACTAAACCTCACTGGCTGCAGAGTGGGGCTCCTGGCAGTACTGTCCTCAGGCTGCTCTGGGGCTGGCCGAGATAGTGCAGGCAAAGTGCCCAGCAGAGGAGCTCAGTATGTGGTAGCAACCCCAGGGTGAACCTGGTGCTTTGACGTTCAACCCAGGCTGCCCAGAGGCAGATGGGAAGCCTGTGTCTCCCCCACCAGACCTCGAATGCTCAATACGCTCAATCTACTGTCCCGTGTGCATCTACTGTCCTGGCCTCTGTTGCTTCCTGCCATCGCCCAAAGAGGGTCCTGAACTCTGGAACACATCATCTCCAGAGTAGGGCTGCTCTGGGACATTTTCAAGTCAGTACCCACCAGGCAGCTGTGATGGAGAAGCCAGACAGGCCCATGTGGTGACTGGCACGTCCCTGCCTTGGGTGGAAGTGCCACCTTTAGGATTGTAAATAAGTTCCCAGCTCTCCCACGGCATGTGCAGTGATGTCACCTCCCCTCCCGCTCCCCGTGCCTGCTGAGGGGCCTCATGTTCGAGCATGAGGCCTCACCCCGACTCTGTGCTAGTAATGGGGAGGCCGGACCGTCCTCCAAACAGACAACCCCTTTAGGTCAGTAAGGTGGGAGCAGTGGCTGACCTCGGCCCCCTGGCCCTCTCTGGGCCTCTGCCTAGACACAGAAGGTAGAGGGGCATCTCCTGTTTTGTAGTGTCAGGGAAGGTTGCCATGGCTACCTGGCTGTTCTGAATCCCATCCAGCCCAAGCCCCACCCCCTTCCTTGACTGGCAGGTGCAGAGCTGAACAACAGCCCCTCCGCGTCCTCCTCTGCTCTTAGGTGCAAAGGCATCCAGAGCCCTCTGGAAGGGAACCCCCCCATCCCCGATCCTGGGGGAACCCTCCATTCCCCAGGAGACCCCTCTTCCTCTGGGATTTGCTGTGGGCCCAGCGGCGGAAGCCATCCTCTCATTTTGGAGGCACGTAGGGCCCATTAGTGCCAAAGTGAGCAGAGAGAGGGTGCCTCGGGGGAGCCGTGGTTGTGGGGCTGAGATGGGGGGGTGGAAACATCCGTGGGGAGCGCATCCTGCAGGTCCAGGCTGGGTAACCGCGGGGGGACAAGAGGGAACGGATGGGCAGGGGGCAGAGGGCCAATGGCCCCTCTTCTGCCTGACCGAGTGGCCCTGCCCCTGCCCCAGGCCCCTGCTCCCCGGCTCCCCTCAGTCCCTCTGGAAGAAGTTAAAGGGGAGCCAGCGGGCCTGAACGCCTGCTCTGTGCCAGTTACTGTGCCTTGCTTTATGGACACAACCCCACGCCATGTCACAGTGACTCTCTGAGGTGGCAGGAGTGCTGTCTGAGCCCCATTTTACAAACAGGAAACTGAGGCTCAGAGAGGTTAAGTGATTTGCTTAAGGTCACGGAGCTAGGAAGTGGCAGCAGCAGAATTCAAACCCAGGCCTCCCTGATATATGAGGCCTCCGTGAACTTCCCACTCCGAACCTGACCCTCAGAAGCCTGCCTACCAGTAACTGAGATGTGTCTGTGTGCCAGGCAGCGTTCTGGGCTCCGCAGGTCTCACACCTCCTTAGATCCCCATGGATGCTCTACTTTAGAGCCCAGCGTCACACAGCCTGGAGTGGGAATTGAACCTGATTTGTCCACCTCCAAAAACAATGATCTTAGTTCAATTCAACCAATGTTAATTAAGCATCTACTATGTGCCCAGCCTAGACCTAGTGGGGCTATGGCAGTAAACAAAAACAAGACACCCCAGCCCACCCCACCCCCGCCCTGGGGAGCTTACTTTCTAAGTGGGAGAACAGACAAAAACAATAGAAAAAGGTAAATCACCTAATATATTAGAAGGTGGTAAGTGCTGGGGAGAAAGTCGAGCAGAGTAAGGGCGGGTGGGTGAGCCCGGAGTGGGGTAGGAGGGGGACAGTATTAAAGACAGCAGACAGAGGAGACCCCAGTGAGAAGGTGACATGTTAGCAAAGGCTTGAAAGAGTTGAGGAAGTGAGCCAGGTGTATAGCAGCACCTGGTACATAATAGGTGCTTAGTAAATATTTGCTGAAAGAAGGAACAAATCCCAGGATCCACAGGTGGAGAGGTAGTTGCAAGCTATTCATAAATAGTAACAGTTACAACACATCAGCTAACATGCTGCTCCCCTCGGCATTCTGCAGACTTTATTTATGGCGTGTGTGGACGCGGCATGGCATTCTATGCTCACTAACTGTTTGTGGACTTAAAGATGAAAGGCATGCAGGCCCGGAGGGAATGCCTAGTGCATCGCCTGGGACCAGCTCTGGTGTGAGCTCCTCCCCCAAGACAGCTCAATCCTGCGCTCTCTGCGACTCCTGACTTTTCTGTAAGGGGGAAAACTGCCAACCACAGACATGCGTGCTGGGCAGAGACCTGTGGGCAGGCCAGACGGGCTGGGGTGGCGGAGTAGGTGATTGTGGCTTTGTGGTTGGGAGCTGATCAAGGGGCCAGGCCCCTGGCTCTGAAATGGGACCCGGGTTCCTCTCAAGCCTGCTCAGGACATTTCAGCACCGCGTGGCACACTGTTTGCTGAGAGGCGAGCCGAGATGGTATTTCTGAGGCTAATGCCCAGCAAGATGTGGGCAGGGGCATGGGGGTTGGAACATTATCTGCAGACTCGGCTCGCAGGGGAAATCCTGATAGTGCTGCAAAAGTAAACTCTGCTTTCCTATAATTAGATACATATTTATTTTAAAAGGTTATAATTTCCTACCGGTTTGCTGCTTGGTAAATACAGAGTTTATTTTATTTTATTTTTTCCTTAACTGCAGCTCAGGAAAAACAAATCCAGGTTTGGACTTGAATAGGGATGTCATGATGATCCTGGGCAGCAGTTTTCTTCCAAACCCCAGCAAAGCCAAGAGCGAGATGGGATGGAGCTGGAGTCAGTTTGGGGTAAACAAGATGTGGGGGGCAGGCAGAAGGGTCAGAAAGAGGCCTGGGTGTAACTGGAGTGACATCATTACTGCCCTGCAATTCCCTCCTCTGTGCTTTCACTCCTGCATCCCCCTCTGCCTGGAATGCCTTTCTTTCTCCATAGCTGCATGTCTAAATCCTACCGATCAGGACTTCCCTGGTGGCGCAGTGGTTAAGAATCTGCCTGCCAATGCAGGGGACACGGGTTCCAGCCCTGGTCGGGGAAGATCCCACATGCCGCGGAGCAACTAAGCCCGTGCGCCACAACCACTGAGCCTGAGCTCTAGAGCCCGCAAGCCACAACTACTGAGCTCACGTGCCACAACTACTGAAGCCCGCATGCCCTAGAGCCCGTGCGCCGCAACAAGAGAAGCCACCGCAATGAGAAGCCCGCGCACCGCGACAAAGAGTAGCCCCCGCTCGCCACAACTAGAGAATGCCCGCACGCAGCAACGAAGACCCAATGAAGACAAAAAAAAAAATTCCTACCTATCAATACATGGATGAAAGGCTGCCTCCTCTGGGAAGCCATCCTGGATTCCCCTGCTTGCTGAGAGCTGTCTTTAGCCTGATTTCCCACAGCCCGTCCTCAACTCATCTAAGGCAGCTGTCACAGTACATTGTGGTTACTTGGTGCTGTGGGTTGAACTGTGTCCCCTCTCAAAAAGATGCATATTGAAGTCCTAACCCCTGGTTCCTGTAAATGTGACCTTATTTGGAAATTGGGTCTTGGCAGATGGAGCTAGTTAAGAAGAGGTCATATTCAGTTTGGGGGGAGGGCCTAATCTAGTATGACTGGCATCTTTATAAGAAAAAGAGGAGAGACACAGAGACAGACTCACACGGAGAGCGCCATGTGACAACAGACGCAGAGACTGGACCGATGCAGCTGCAAGCCAAGGATTTCACAGCCTCCACCGGAAGCTAGGAAGAGGCAGGGTAGGATTCTACCCAGAGTCTCGGAGGGATCATGGCTCTGCTGACACCTTGATTTTATTTTATTTTATTTTATTTTATTTTATTTTTAATTGAATTATGGTTGATTTACAAGAACTCCAGTGTACACGTTGATTTTAGATTTCCAGCCTCGTGCACAGTGAGAGGATAAATTTATGTTGTTTTAATCCATTCAGTTTACGTTACTTTCTTATAGTAGGCCTAGAAAACTAATACCCTGGGGTATAGGCCTTTTCTTTCTCCTGGAAAGTTCCCTACTGTAACACAGCGTGGCACAGTATCTGTGCTCAATTAACACTGACTGATGAGTGAATGGTTGGATGGCTGTCTCTCTGGAGAGGAGGATCCACATCTGGCTGGTCTTTGTGTTCCCAAATGCCTCGTATGGACCAAGGTACTGGCCTAGTTCAGGTCCCTGTGGCCTCCAGTCTGGGTCACCACAGTAGACTCCCAACCGGCCTCCCTGCCTCCACTCTTGTCGTCCAGCCACTTCCTCCAGCTTCGCTGAACTCTTAGGTCATTCCAAACGGATTGGTCTTTCCAGTCTCTGGGCCTTTGCCCATGCTGTGCCCTTGGCCTAGAGTGGCTGCCCCCTCCCCCCACAACC
Source organism: Balaenoptera physalus (assembly GCF_965194825.1). Classification (NCBI taxonomy): domain Eukaryota; kingdom Metazoa; phylum Chordata; class Mammalia; order Artiodactyla; family Balaenopteridae; genus Balaenoptera; species Balaenoptera physalus. Next base: position 98,656,462 of record NC_138889.1, on the reverse strand, counting down.
CGCCATCCACCAGGAAAAGCCCCACCCGTCTTTCAAGCTCCCCTGCACTTTCTGTGTGTTCTGTCTCTAGGATAGCTCCTTTCAACCTGGGTTACAGTTACCTGTTTCCTTGTCTGTCCATCCTGCTGGCCTGTTAGTATTTTGAGGTGAAAGATCCTTTATTTCCCATCTCCGTGTCCCTGTGCCTTCCCACAGAGGAGGGGCTGGTGGGTGCCTGAGGGCTCAATGAGGGTATGAATCTGGGCTAAGTGGCAAGAGGAATGGTCCTCCCTTGTCTTAGGGAGCTTGTGAGATGATTTTCACATCTGCCCCACTCCCTTCCAGGGCTTGGGGTCCTAAAGGACTGGGAGGCTTGTGGGGAGACCTGATGGGCAGAGCTGGAAGGAGCTCTAGAGCGGCTTCCTGGTTGCCCTTCTCAGGTCTGAGATGAGGGAGCAAGATCAGAGGAAAGGAGGAGGCTTGTCCCTGCCCATGGGGCCATGTGCCCAAAGCCCCAAGATTTGCCTGGAGCCTCTGGTGTGCTTACTTAATAAGACTCTTCAGCATTAAGGGCTAGAACTGGGGGATCTGATGGGGAAAAGAAGGAAGGAGAAGAGAACTTAAGTCCTTCAAGAGGAGATGAGAACTCAGACTTACAACACCTACACGTGCCAGGCCCTGGGTGAGCTGCTTTGACACTTTATCTAGAATTCTCAGCACAGCCCTAAGAGGCAGGTACTATTTGCAGATGAAGGAACTGAGGCTCAGTTGCCCCAAGTCCCACAGCTGGTAGAGCTGGGATTTGAACCTAAGCCCACCTGGTCCAAAGCTATGAGCTTTCTACTACACTGTGTTGTCTCCTCTATGAAGGGCACTAGAATTGGCCTCAGAGGTGGCCAGTCCAAAGGGGCAGCAAACCCTATGTTCTCAGATGCCTGGAGAACATCTTGTAATTTGGGTTTTTCAAAATGGAAGAGAAGGTTCTGGGGTCCTCAGGGCCTTGAGGAAGCTCTTTTTTCCACTGGGGCAGTTAAGTCAAGTGGAGGAGGGTAAGGATACAGGCTAGGGGCACAAACTTGGAGGATTCCATCCACAGCATGATGGGGCCACCACGAGAGGCTAACACAGAGGTCACATTAATGGGGGTGCAGTGTCCAGAAGGAGGGAGGTGATTATTCTGCTAGGCCTTGCAGGGGCCAAACAATGGTCTGAGCAGGGTCCACTCCTGGGACCTCACACTGAGAGAGACACTGCCTGGTGAGGGAGCTGGGTATTTTTCACCCAGAGAAGACACAGCAGGAAATGAGAACTGTCATCAATACCTCAAGGGCTCTCCAGTGGATGAGCAATTAGACAGATTCCTTCTGGTTCTAAGAGCTGGAGCGAGGACCAGCAGCTGGAAGGTATGGGAAGCCAGACTTCACGTGTTTCCTATTAAAACACAAGGGGCTCCTTTGATGGGAATAAGATCTCTATCACAGGAGTCATTCAAGTGAGATGGCAAAAAGATGAGTCAGCATGAAATTATGAGTTGGACCAGGTGCCTCACCACAGATGATGAGAATGTCTGGCCTCAGGAGATGCTCATAACTTTACTCTCATTATGATATTTTCTATGGTAATACATTAAGTACTTGCTAAAAAGTCAGAGGCCCTGGTTTCTTGAATCAGGCATTTCCCTTGATAGAGAGGTCTGAGAATCTGCATTTTAAGGTGATTCTGATATGCAACCAGGTTTGAAGGTCACGTCTATGAGGTCATGGGGGCAGCAACATCCCTCAACCCCTTCCCCCAATTCACATTATAGAGATGCTCAGTGTCTCCCACTCAGCCCCTCAGCCCCTCAGGCCTTCAGCCCCAGGCCTGATCTGCTGCAGGCCAAGGGGTGTTGACTGGCTGAGGCAGAGTTTACGCCGGGTTGCTGGTTCTTTTCCATCATGATCCTCTAGGGAAGAAGGAACCTGGTCTGTAATATATACAGGGTGGGGAGAGGCATCTCTGAGGCCTGGACTATTTCTCTGGTATGTTTGCCAATAATAGGGGGTGGTGGTTAATTATATGTGTCAACTTGGCTGGGCCATGGTGCCCAGATATGGGGTCCAACATCATTCTGGATGTTTCTGTGAAGGTATTTTCAGATGATATTCATGTTTTTTAAGTTGGTGGATTTTGAGCAGATTGCCCTCCATAATGTGGGTGGGCCTCATCCAATCAGGTGAAGACCTGAATAGAACAAAAGACTGACCTCCCCCAAGCCAGAGGGAATTCTGTAGCAGACAGCCTTCCAACTTGAATCACATCATTGGCTCTTCTCTTGGTCTCTAGCCTATTGACCCATCCTGTAGGTTTTGGACTTGCCAGCCTTCATAATCATGTGAGCCAATTCCTTTAAATAAATCTAGTATATGTACGTATGTATATGTGTATACACACACACACACACACACACACACACACACACACACACACCCCAACCATGATACCTGGTGGTGTAATATATATATACACACATACGCACATTCACACACACCTTGTTGGCTCTATTTCTCTGGAGAATCATGACTGAAACACAGGGCGACAGACCAAGGCAATCAACAGAGGCATCCCACAGAGCCGAGCTCCCTGGGCACCAGGAACTGCCAGGCATAGAGGCGGCACAGAGAATGCGAAAGCTCATTCTGCCAAAACCATTTCCCTCTGCTCTGAAGTCGGTTTCAGAAACGCAGGGCGCTGGCAGGCAGGGAGATTATATGAAGTTCCTCAGAACATTCTCGGGAAATGCAGAGTGAAGCCAAGCCAGAAACTCAGTAATTGGGGAGCCGGCAGGTGGTCTGGGACAGCTGATTGAGAGCGCATGCCTTAACCTGTCCAGACACAGGAGGGGATGCAAAAAGTGGGGGAGGGAGGGAGGGAGCCTCCAGAGAACTTGGAAAAACTAGATAGAGACAGAGACCCACAGAGGCCAGCTCCCAAATCACCCCGAGAATCGAGGTGAGGAAAGTTCACAGAGAATCTTCCCAAGCCTTTGAGATCCCAGACTCTCAAATCAAAAAGACCTAGGGGGTCATCCAGTCCAGCCCTCTGCCTCCAGACTGGAGAGCTGGCAGCCCAGGCCAGTGGGACCCCTATATTGGGAGTATTTGCAAAGAATATCAGGGAGGAAGAGAGGAAAGAGGGGAATCGTGATGACATGATGACCATGACCTTAGCAGGTTTTGAGCACCCAGTGGGTCGCAGGCACTGACCTCAGAGCTCTCCAAGCACCATCCCGTTGAATATGGACAGTAATAATACGCAGTATATACTATTCCTGTGCCCGTTTTACAGATGAGGAGAGTAAGGCCCTGGTAAAGTAACACCCAGGTAGAAAGTGAAAGAACGGAAATTCACACCCAGATCAGCCTGATTCCAAAGCCCTGTTCTTAATCACCAAGGAAGGAAGAAGAAAAATGGGTGGAGGGGAAGAAAAAGAGCGGAATTCTGCCACTTTATGAATAAGGGCCCAGGCCCAGAAAGGACAAATAACCTTCCTGGGGTCTTGAAGCTGGTGGTGCAGGCTTGATGTGAAGGTTGCAGAGCTGGACTAGGGGCCAAATAGGAAAAGATGCGGGAAGGAGGGCCCCAGGCCTGGCTGGTCCACCAAGCCCAGCAAGTGTGTTCTCAGACCCCAGAGAAGGACTCCTGCTAAATCTCCCTCCTGACAACCCTGGCATTCTACCTTTTGTGGCCTTCTTCTCCTGGATTTCTTTTTGAAGTATTGATACAAACACCCCAGAGAGGCATGGCACTTTGGGGTCCAGCTCGAACACCTTCAGCAGGGGTGCATCTATCTGGTAACTTTTTACAAATGTCTCTGGCACCCGGAGGTAAAAAAAATTAGCCCAACTTCAGGCTACCCCTTGAACGTAAGTGTAGGCAGTAAGTCAGAGCAAGATCCACAGAGAGGGCAGCCTGGGGAGAAGGGGAAGTAGCAGGAAGGGGCTGTCACAGGTGCCTGGTGGTATCCCCTGGCTCCTCAGATCTGCATTCCCTAAACTAAATGCCATCCTTCCTCCCCAGACCTCATCTTCTACCTGGCCGACGGCACTGAGATTCTGGGAGTCATCCCCGATTTGCTTCTCTCCCTCCCCCATCCTGCCAACAACTGTGTCCTGCCGATTCTACCTCCTAGACTGACCTAGAATCCTACTTCTCATCCCTCCCCTGCTACCACCTAGTCTAAGCCATCACTTCTTACCCGGACTAATGCTACCACCTTCTACCTGGTCTCCCTGCTTCACCTGTTGCCTTGCACCCGTCCATTTTCACTCAATAGCCAAGTGGTCTTTTTAAAACACTAAAACCCTTTCCATGGTGCTCCGCTATCTGCAGGACAAAGCCCAGACTGCTGAGCAGCGCTTACTAGGTCCTCTGTTATCTGACAGCTACCCACTTGCCTGATCCCACCTCCTGCCACTGCCCAGGACACTCTCCACTCCAGCCATCTAAGCTCACTGGGGTTCCCTCACCTGCTCTCCTGCACCTCCCTGCTTTTGCATGTGCTGTTCCACCCCCTAGGTTTCTCCCTCTTCCCCATCCCCTTGCCCTTTTGTGGAGCCCACCGTTTAAGAGGTAAGCCAGGCATCATCGCTTCTGGGAAGTCTTCCGGGATCCCCCCCCACCCCCGCCCCTACAGCAGGCAGATGGCCTGGCCTCTCGGCATTCAAGGCAGTCTGCACGTTCCTCCACACTGTTTTTAATTATGCGTTGACTTGTCTGTCTCAGCTAGACTGTGAGCATGTGAGCTCTTTAAGTAATACAGGGATTGTATCTTTCTCATCACCAGTGACTAGCTCTGGTTCTGCCATGTAATTAGAGTTCGACGAGCATCTCCGAAATGAAGGCAGGTGTATAAGACGCCATAATGCCAGGTAGAAGGTGGTCAGAGATGAGGTTATGATGAGAGGTACAAGGGAGAAAAAGGGGTTGATTCTAAGTCTTTCTGGAAGTGCTGGTATTGGAGAGGGGTCCCAAAGCACAAGCAGGGTTTCAACAAGCAGAGATGGGAAGACAAGAGGGAACTGGGGGCTCTGCTAACCGTTTGTATAAACACAAATGTCAATGCTGACATTGCAGGCTCAGAGGCAGGTCCGAGACCCAACCTTAGCATCCAGTCCACAGGTGTCTCTGACCTCGCCCTTCCAGCCGTGACAGTAGGGGATCCGGATCCCCAAGGCGGACTGCTTTTCCTTTGGGCCACTGGAAAAAGCAATACATTTGGGCCTTTAAACAGCTTGGCCAGATTCTCCATTGTCCTGATTTGCCTTTATTCACAATGCAGCTTGGTCTCACTCAGCACTCTTTTCTATTTCCTTGTTATATCCTCTATGGGCCCATGGCCTGCAAGTGGCTGGAAGGGAACCAGAGCCTCAGGGCAGTCAGGGTTCAGGAAGACTCAGTGGCTGAGCCTTTCCTGTCGCTTGGGACCCTCTGCTCTTTGGGGCTATGTGGATACGGGTGGTAAGACAAGTTTCTGTGCTAAGAAGAGTATTTGGACATCTTGACAAGGTCTCTATATTAACCAGGAACTTGAACGAGTGTCGCCAGAAACCCACAAACAAGAAGGCATATTTTTTCCCCAATTGGTTGTTCGTATTCAGGAAGCTGGCTGTGGGCTGGGAGTTAGCACACATGCGTGCAAGTCGAAGCCAGGCAATCATGCCCCTTGGCTGACTGGCACTGGGAGCTTAGCTGAGCAGAGGCTCACCTGGTGCCCAGGAGCACAGGATCAAGAGATTTGCTTTGCTGGCAGTTCAGCTGTGCTTTTGATTAAGCAACAAAAAAAAATGTAAAAAGCAAAACCAACAACAAAACAGAGAAGAAAAGTTATTCAAGGTGAAATGGTTAAGTTGGGGGGACTTCCGATGTCTGAGAAACCAGAGCATGCTGCTTTTGGAACCCACCCACTCTTGGGAACAAGAAGGGGGTGGGTGAAGAGGAAGGGAAAAGAGAGGGAGGGAGGGATGGACTCTTCTGGAGACCTAGATGCTAAGCACCGGGCTTTGCCTAAATTGAGAGGCCAAGGGGCAGAGTGGTTAAGATAGTGGGATGCCAGAGCCAGTCCATCTGGGCTCAAAATCTGGCTCTGTCCTCTCCAACTCTGTGTCCTTGGACTCTGCTTAACCATTCTGAGTCTTTTTCCTCAGTAGTGAAATACAGGTTGTTATGAAGATTAAATGAGCAAATACATATAAAGAGTTTAGAACTCAACCTGGCACATAGTACGTGTTCCCTAACTGTAGGCTATTATGATTATATTAACTTGTTTAATCTTAACCGTAACCTATGAGGTATATGCTTTTATTCTCCTTGGTTCTCAGATCGGGACAGACTCAGAGAGAGAAATTCCCTGCCCAGGTCACACAGCTGGTAAGAGGCAGGGATGGAACCAACTCCAAGCTGGACAACCTCCTTACACCTGTGGTGGGAGCCTCCTGCTCCACCGCTGACTCTGGCTGATGACAGGACTCGTCCTGGCTCCCGAGATCTCAGTCCCATAACGGAGGCCCCATTCACCCCCAACACATGACCCCACATGATGGGGTCCGTGGAACACAGTGGGTCTTCCTTGGTGAACCCCTCCCTCTATTCTCCTCACAGATGTAGGAATCATGGACCAGAAGGGATCACGGGAGCATCCTGCGGACCTTCCTTCTCACCTGGGATGACAGAGCAGTGGGCTGAGAGTCAACAGATTTGGGTTCCAGCCCCAGCTCTGCCACTAACCCGATGGGTGACCTTGGGTAAGTCACTTTCCCCCTCCCTAAAATGAAGGAGTTGGATTCAACCATCCTGAGCTCTCTGAGACTCTATGTTTACACTTTCGAGGATCAATGTCACATCTCACATAATAAGATGAAAAAGTGAGTGCTTCAGACAGTTGACCACAATCAGATAACCCATCTGTTAAGTGCCCCTTGGAAGCACATCCATTTAGGACATACCATCAATTCAATGCGCTTTGGGAAGAGTTAGGAGAGCAGGGAGAGAACCACTGCTTACTTTGTACACCCCGGATTTGATGCTTCCCCACTCGAGAGCTCATGTAATCCCCCCACTGCAGCCCGGACACACAGGCACTGTTGGTGATGTCGTTTTACAAAGGAGGCAACTGAGACTCACAGAAGTCAGGTCAAACCAGTAGAGATGACCTTTGAACCCATAGATTTCTGACTCTAGATCCATGCTCCTTACAAGATTCCAAGCAAACCAAAACTTGCAAGCAAACACATGACTTCACTTTTTTGTTCTTTTTTAAGCAGCTTGCTATTCTTCCACAATCTCCCCTCCACCTGCAAAGCAGGAACCGAGATCCAGTTCATATTTTACCGCCCCCAATCCTGGCTGCCCTGGAACAAAACAGTCTGATCAGGGCCTGGAAAGCTTGAGTCTGAATGTCCAGCACATGGCCGGTTGGTGTCTTCTGAAGTCAGCCAAGCTGGAGCGTGCCTGGGGGCTGAACGATCATGTCCCTGGTGTCGCAGAACTCACCCCTCATGTGTTTCCCATCTTCCACGGTCCTCCTGTCTTATCTGGGTTCCTTCTTTGCAGGCAGTTTACCAGATATCCGCATCAACCGCGTCCGGTGTATCTGGCCTGGTCCTCCGTCCACCGGTGGGGGTGGGGGGGAGCCACTGCCCCTTCCTGCCCCTCCTTGGGCAGCAGAGCACCCAGTGTCTTCCAGGCAGAGTTGGGGGCTTTGGAGTCAGGCATGCCTGGGCCCACAGCCTGGCTGTCTGCCTTTTATTGATCATGGGATTCTGGCAAATCACCTCAGTCTTCTGGGCCGCACCTTTTACGTTTGAAAAATGAGGGGACTATTGCCTCTTAAGAGTGATATACAGATTAAGGTGCACAGTGCTTTAGATCCAGCTTTGGTGGAAGCACCAGAGGGGCTGCTGGGAGGGAGGAAGGGCGAGGATACGGGGGTGAGGGGCAGGGCCCATTGGCGCCCCACCCGTCCCACCGGAGCAGCTCCCCTGGTGTGTCTGGTTTAAGTGGCAGGTTTGGCTTGTGAATTTGGTTGGAGGAAAGGGTGATGCAGCTGAAAGTATAAAATTCGCGGCTGTAGTTATTTCGTGGAGGTGCTGGGCACCCAGCGAGCACTTTATAAATGTTAGCGCTCTCCCCTTTCCTTCCTCTTGCCCCCATCATTTTCTCCCGCTGGATTCGTTATTCAGTGGCTCAGCTAAAAAGCGAACCCAAATGAATGGAGAGAAGGCAGCAGCGGGAAGAGTACGGAGTGCTTTCAAAATATCATCACCCTGGGGGGAAGTCCACTGTCGGGGGTCGGGATGCGGGTCAAGGAGGCTGTGACCCAAACACAACAAATCATGTCACAGACCCCACAGCAGCTCCACACCAAGGGCCTCCTGCCTGCGATGAGCCCCAGAAAAACACCGGCGCAGACCCCTGCTCCGCCCCCAAGCCATTCACAATAGGCTTTCCTCCTCCTCTCCTGAAGGGAGGACCCACAGGGAAACAGAGAGATGTGAAGATGTGTGAAGGGGCCCAGGAGGTGGGGAGGCCCGAGTGAGCTGGCCTGGCTGCGTCTTTCAAATGCGCAGGGTATACTGGACCGTAAGGGCTCCATGAAAGAAGAGAACCTGCCATCAACCGGGCATAGTTTGCACAGATGCTCTGAAAACACAGACCCGCTCCAGAGAGCAGCTCCGCAACTGGAGCCACAGCGCCACCTTCAGGCATACATCCACCTTGCATTTTCCCTGCAAAACCACTTCTGGGCTCCAGGGAATATGCTGGGGGCTCAAATCCAATACGCTAATCCTGCAAGATGTTGTGTTGCTGATATGCTGAGACAGATGAGCTTGGAGTGGGAAGAAAGGTCATTGCTAACAAGTATATTGATGCCAGGATGTCGGGACCGTGCTCCAGGCAGAAACTGGCAGAACTGGAAGCCAACCTTCCATCTTAGAGACAGGGAAACTGAGGCTCACAGACCTGCCCTCAGTTACCTGGTGAGTTGCAGGCAGAGCTAGGACCTGAACACAGGCTCTTAAGCATCCCATGCCTCTCAACTCGGATGGCTGTTTACCTGTTAATTCCACAACAACTTCGCCGTGTAAGAGATAGCTGCCATGAGCCTGCAACACACACTACAGAGCGGTTTCTTCTCACTCTGAAGGACCAGAAGACGAGGCTGAGGATGCAGCTTCAGATAAGCATCAGAATGTGGGCTCCATGGAGCCCGAAGAGAGGCCTCTGCTCTCATAATGGATGTGAAGGGGTTTCATTCATAGGAGTCACCTACCTTCCTACACACCCTCACACGCAGCCTCTCCATCTGGCAAACTCCTCCTCCCTTTCATGACCTACTCACAAACTGCTGTCTTGTGAGGCCTTCTCTGACCCATTCTCCATGCCAGTGGAAGCCATCATTCCTGCCTTGTGCCACCCCTGTACCTGCCTGAGACATTGCTCATTGGAGGGATGCCCCTGTATTAGGACGATTTGTGTGTCTATTTATCTAGATGGGGAATTCTGGCCAGGAGCCAGATCTTATTCTTCCCTGTGTCTCCAAAGCCCAGCCAGAGCCAGGCACAGAACAGGCAGGTACTAAAAAAGTGATGGATGATGGATGGATGAATGGATGGATGGAGGATGGATGGATGGATGGATGGAGGATGGGTGGATGGACTGGAAATGGGGTAAGTCTAATGGATGGGGTAGCGCTCTTTAATATCCTAGAACAGTAATGGCATCTGTTCTAAGGAGACACACATCTAAGAGCTTCTGTTTCTACGCCAACGCCAAAAAAGCATAACTGCAGATGTACATGTGAAGAGGAGTGGTGTGTTGACATCACCTGTTAGCCCCTCCTTCTAACTACCTCTTTCTCCTGGTGCCCCAGGGAACCTGGTAGAATTCAGACAGAGATTATGGAGGTATAGTTCCTGGGATGCCTGTACCAGAATCACCTGGAGAGGTCATTAAAATGCAGGTTCCTGGGCCCTGCCCTCAGGGATTCTGACTCAGTAAGTCTGGGGCAGGGCCTGGGTATCTGAATGTTTAATTAGCCTCACCCAGGTGATTCTGATGCATAGGTAAGTTTGGCCACCACTCACTAAAGAGGAACAGCATACAGGGACATGCCAGGAATTGCCTTTGCTGACTGGCCCATCCAGAGAGGTTGAAAAATTGACCTGAAGTCCCACAGATATTAAATGGCAGGAAGTGCCTGGAGAGTCCTCTGACACCTAGAGGCCTAGAGGGAAGGAAGGGCCTCTGACTCCTCCCACCCCCACCCCTAAACCTGGCCCCAGCCTGAGGAGGCTGGACACTCGCTGAAAGGATGGCCTTCCCCTACCCCACAGGCCGCCGTGAGTAGGGCCTGCCTTGTGCTCTGTCCCCTCGCAAAGCCCAGAGTGGCAGGGTTTACCCCGTGTTTACCAAGGCATAGAAGCCAGCAGCTGTTTTCAGTGTCTGTTTCTACCTAAACAGAGCTGTCACTCCCAAACACGGGTTCTGCCAGCAAACATGCCCAGACCTGGAACGCTAGCCCCAGTTGTGTTCAGGCTGGAAAGAGCTTAAGGATGATGACAGAACCAGAAGATCGTTCTGGACCCGGGAATGGCCAAACATCCTGGCAACTCTAAGTGGGCAAGCAGCCCTCCCAGGCCAGCTGGGGAGCTCCTCTGGAAGGAGGGGAAAGGGCCCATTGGAAGGCAAAAGAAAACATACAGCATCACCCAAACCCCTGCTTCTCCCTGTGTTCCAACAGGACCTACTCTCCGGCCATACTGGGCCTTTTGTTGAGCACCTACTATGTGCCAGGCCCTATATTTGGTGCCTTACTGTTTTGGTTCATCCTCACAATAACTCTCAGGAAACAGAGAATATCGTTATGCCAGTTTCACATATAAGGAAACTAAGACCCAGAAAGATAAAGTGACTTGCCCAGATCCTGAGCTGGTCAGACTAGTTGCAGAGTCAGAACTTCAGTTCAGGTTCCTCTGCTTTCTTCCAGGTTCCCTTGCTGCCAGCTGTGTTACTCCCCACGTACAGCCCAGGCTGTCCGGCCTCCCTGCCTCTGTCCATGCTGCCCCCCCAATCCAGAACACCTTGCCCCCGACAGCCACTGACCATCACCCTCCTGCTTCTTCAGACCCAAGTCACAGGCCGCTTCTTCCCCAAAGCCCTCCTGGATCCCATCTCCCATCAGAGTAGAGAAGTTAATTGCTACCTTCCCATAGCACATTGCCAGACTAGTATACAGCTGCATTTTCATCTGCCTTATAATCGCTGATTTCCATGACAATCTCCCTAAATCTAAGTCTCCAACCCCGTCCCCCCCACCCCCCAGATCCTGCCCACTACAGCCCTGCCCCAGGGCCGAACTCAGTCTTTTTCCCTCATCAGGCTGTCCCTTTGGTGAATCACAAGTTCCACCGCCCACATGTAGACTGAGTTCAGGTGCCCCCGCCACCACCCTGGCCAGCAGCTGCCGTCACCATTGAGGGCAATGCAGTCCATTGGAGGTCTAATGGAGGAGCACTGAATTCTAAGCTAGAAGACCTAGGTGTGAGACTTGGCTCTGAAACTCATTCACCATGCGGCTTTGGCTGAGCCACTGGGCCTCAAGCTCCATCTGTAGAACGTGTGGGTGGATGGAAGAGATGATCTCTCTGTTCCGTGGCTCTGTCAAGCACTGACTGTGCATTGAATGGAGCATCCCCTCTGGGGCATCTGCATCCTTATCAAGGATGTAATCCATTGAGCCCTCAGAGAGGCCATGGGGTGCCTACCTGATGGAGACGAAGGCAGGCTCAGCCGGAGCAGGTGGTTCTCACTGCGAGTGAGAAGAGACAAATTCGGGTGCGCCAGCTGAAGGGCCTTGCGTCCCAGGAAAGGAAGGTGGAACTGATGCTGTGGGTGCTGGCCCCTCGCAGGCAAGGACAGGGAAGTGGAGGTTGGGACCACTCAGCTGGCACTGGTGTGGGGGGTGATGGGAAGGGAGCTTTGCCCTCCCTTAGACACCACTCAAGAGGCTGCTCGCTGTAGGAAGCCTGGTTGTCAAGAGACCAGGTGCTGGGCCAGCATAAGTGGCAGCAGGATTGAGTAGGGAGAAATTCTGGAAACATCTCAAGAATCTCTAGGACCCAGTGACACCAGCATGCGGCAGGGAGGAAAAAAGGAAGCAAAAAGATGGCCCAGAGGTTTGATCCTGGGGTGGTGAGGTCTGGAGAGTGATGGGCAGACAAACCCGTCGAGGAACAGGATGAGGGCCTGGGAGGCTGGTGCTGAGGGGAGAGGGAGGGGCCCAGGACAGAAGACCCGGCTTCCAGTCTCCTCTACTGCCCTTTACCTTGAGCAGGTCACTGTTCCAGTCTGAGCCTGTTTTGTCATCAGAGAAATGGGGGGAAGAATCCTGCTTACCTGACAAGGACGATGTGAGGCTTTCAGGCACCAAGGTATGTATGGTGCCTTGCATGGTAAGGCACTCGTAAACAGTGATGAGTTCGCCACCCACTTGTATTCCACAGTGTAACAATAATAGCTGGCATTTATTGATCACCTGCCATATGTGCCAGGCGATGTGATAAGTAATCTGTTTATCATGATCTGAACTCTTCTTCCCCCAAACTCTACAAGACCCCTTGCATTTTGTGGATGGTATACTGAGGATCAGAGAAATTAGACAACTTTCCCCAAATCCCACAGCTGGAAAGGGGCAGTCACCGTCACCAAGCTTTAGTCAGCACCTAACAGGTCCAGCTGGAGCACAAAGGGTGTAAAACCTGGCTTAGGTCTTCAAGGTACCTCATGGCAGCTACCAGCCTACAGAGGAACAGAGCTTTAAATATTTGTTCTGGAATTCTATTCTCTCTGCTGTGAATGTTGCTAGACAGGGGACAAATATCTCCTGGCTTGACTCTCTGCGAGCTGGGCACTGGAAAAGGATGTCAAGCCCTGAGACCATTGTTCACGATCGGCGGCTGCACCCGCCTGCCCGCCTTTTATCCAACTTCTCTGGGTGCTATTATTCAGCCCTCACCAGGAGCTGCAAAGCAGTTAATTACAGAAGTATAATCCCCTTCGTCACAAAGAGCTGATCTTCTAGGGTTGCGAGAAGATAAGATTTATGCCTCTTTCAATTCCTTTATTCTCTCATCAACATAGATTCATATTTCAGTTTCCCGCATCGGAAACAAAAAGGAAACCTGCTCAGCCCACTGCTGCTGGAGAGAGATAAATTAGGCTACACAAAGAGCCAGTCCTATAAACTCAATCTCTTTCCCTTCCTTTCATGTTGGTGATTATAAACAGAGTCAAGGGCAGTTGAAATATATTCCTCTGCCTGCCTGCCTGCCTCGTCCTACTCAAAGAGAGGAGACAAGCGCGGCGATAACAATCCGATGGTACCAGGGAAAGAGGGGTGCGGGCTCCCGCACGATCTGACACCGGCCTGGTGAGCAGATCGGATAGAAAGACCTTTGTTTCCTGCCACTCCCTGGTCACAAAATTGTTTCGAAAGGCCACAGAGAGAAGCTGGACGCTGGGCCACTGTGAATGCTTTCATTTTCTTGATGGCAACATGTGCGATGCTATTTGCTCAAAAGAAAGGGCCTTGCGATTTGGCGGCCCACGTGGCGGGACGGTGCCAGGGCCCCCGGCCAGTTTTAGTAATGCAGACACAGGTCGGCCAGCGGATCAGACCGCAGAACAAGGCCAGTTTTAGCAGCCCTGAGGAACAGATTCCAGGCTCTTCAGAGAAGAAAAAGCCCACTTACTGAGAGCAGTCCCCAGCGAAATGATATTATCCTTCTACAGAGCAATCGGGGTGGGTTATTTTGATCACTGGCATTGCCTTTGCACTGCTTGTGTTGCGTTTTTGGGCTTCGCTGGAGTTACTAACTGTCGAGGGCTCCGCTGGCATGGGAGGAACAGGGGGACCACAGAAATGAACTGATTTGCCCAAGGAAACAGAGCAAGTTGGTGGCAGAACTGGGGATGACAGAGGTTCTGATGGTAACAATTGACCAGGCACTTACTGCAGGGTGCCAGGCACTTGCCAACTCCCAGAGTCCCCGTGCCAAACTGCCACTCGATGCCGCCTCGATGTGCTCCTTTCAGGCGTCCTGACTCTCCTCAGAGGCTTTTCAAAAAGTTTCTGATTGGGGGAAGGGAAAATCTAATTTTTGAAAGATCAGAAAGGGAGAAAGGGAAGAAAAGAAACTGAAAAACAACAGCCAAGTTGGTCTCTGCAATAAATGTCATCCCACAAGATGCAAGACAAGAGTCTTTAATAGACTTGGAGATTCAATTATCCCTTTATATTTCCAGCAGGCTGGTCGTCGTCTCAATCATTCTTTCACTGTAAACACACCCTAATTCACAAATAGAATATAAAACAAATCATGTTTGAAAGCTGTGTCGCTTCTGAGCCACACACACCTCGTCCCCGGCTCCCAAGGGAAGAAGGTTAATAAAAGGCTTGGGCACTGTCTCCAGTTCAAAGCCTGGGGCCCGTCTCACAGATGGCTAGGAAGTGCGCTAGGAGGCTGAGGCTGAATCAGTCTTTTCCATTCTGGGGCTTTTAATGGCTGTTTGCCTCTCTGCTCCCAGATACCCTCCCTCAAGCCTCCAGAGGAAGGATAGCAACTCCTGCCTCTGTCTGGATCATTCCGATTATTTTTTCCAGAAGCCTTTCCAAGTGTGACATCGCAGGTGAATGCCAACACTGTCGATTCTCTAACAGCTGCCAGGGGAAGGACACGGCCCACCCAGCCCCGGTTTTCTGGGAAGCCTGGCCTTTCTATGGGGCTGCACCTGCCTCGCCAAGAGGGGTGTCCCAACCCTGCACAGCGCCTACCTGTCACCTAGCTCCTGAATGAACTTCCCTTCTCATTCCATTCCTCTCCAGTGTTTTTCTTTCTTCAGCTTTCATCATTTTTTTTAAGTTATAAAAGTAATACCTGCTCTTTGTAATACATTATTCAGTTGAGTTGTGTAAAGCAGAGGTTTCCTCATTCTTCTATGACCCAATTCCACGTTCCTGAGTAGCCAGTTACCAACAGACTCATGTGTGTCCCTCCACATATTTCTTTTCGTTCATGTAGATGTTAAAGATTACCCTGAACCCAATTTTTGCCTTTTTTTGCAAATATGGGATCAAACCATATATATTTCTCTACAACTTACTATTTAGAATTAACAAAAGAGACTGGACATCTTTTCAGGTCAATACAGAGATGCTGGGTTCATTCTGTTTAATAAGGTTGCATGCATGAGATTACGTAGATGGCTGTACCATAACTTTCCAAGCCATCCTAGAACCCTTGGCTCTTCCAGATATTATGTCTCCTGGATATCGTGATATTATATCATGCCTACCCATCCTATCTATGAAAGCCATGGCTTCCCTCCATCTATAAACTGTCCATCTTTGGCAAGGCCCTTTCCAGGCTGGCCCAGCCTTAGGGAGAGAACTCCTTACTCATATGATGTTACCAGAAGCAGTCCCTGCCAAGGGAGTCCTGGCCTTTCAGGCTGGACTCAGACAGAATTATAAAAGCGGGTTTCACTGCCATGAAATCTGGACTTCCTTTCGTCAATGAAAAAAACATAAAAGTATAACTAAACCTTTAAGACGTCACGAGCAGGCATGAAAAAATACTACACGTAGTCCTAGACATGACTACAATACCCACCAGAAAGACTTCAGAAAACAATCCCTGAGAACACAAAAAGAGGCTGTTTACCAAAGAACGATTTTTATAATGCTCTTGCTGCATTTTATTAGAGCGGGAAGAGGCCTGCAGTGGAGAAGGCTACAGAAGATTTCTGTGCTCATTGAAACTGAATGCTAAAACAGCCTGGGTCTGAAACGCTTCAAAACTGGAAGTAAATTCTCAGAGGCAAACTGCTTTTCTGGAGCTCTTTTATGGAAGTCACATTCAAACAGTTTTAGAAATCAAAATGAAATCTCACAAAATGTCTTAAGAGTTTGTATCCTTAGAACTAGTGATTTTTTTTTTTTTCTGGGACTCTATCCCAAAGAAATAATCAGCAATGCCAGCAAAGATACAAGTCAAAGGATGTTTATCCCAGCATTACTTATAATGAAAAATAGAAAACAAGCAAAATGGTCTACAACAGGGAAACGTAATACTGCACAGCTATTTAAAAAGATGTGTACAAAGGGTTGAATATTACGAATAAATGCTTATGTTATGATGTTAAGTAAAAAAGAGGGATAAACTGTATATTAAAACTGTGCAAAAATATACATAGAAAACACTGGAAGGAAAAACATCCACCTATTAACACTGGTTATCCCTGGGTGATAGAACGATGTGTTATTTTTCTCCCTCTTCTCTTATACTTTTATAAAAAATTTATAAACTTTTCTAAAATGAGCCTGCATTATTTTTATAATGGACTAAATTAAATAGTCTTAAACCACACACAAGATAGAACTGACTCTACTATTTTGGGGATCACGGGGTGGTATGTATGAGAAGAGATGGGTGTGGCTAAAGTTAAGGGTTTTCTGGGATGGGGGGCAGTGATGAAGAAAGTCCCCCCACTTTCTGGCATCTTTAAGAGTGTGGGTCTTAAAATGAAATATTTTCTGCAGAACAAGCAGCAGAAATGTCAAAAGGATGATACTGTCAATTCACTCAACATGTAGTGTGCATCTACTACATGCCAGGAACTTGGGGAAATGACCAACTTCGCATTCTAGTTTATTAAAGAACAAGACTACACTTGGTCCCCATCACCATACATGTAGCACGCTGATTATCTTGATTTTCTCTCTATTGTTCTCAGAGAGGCAAACAAAAAGAAAAATGAACAAGTTGTGATTTGCAATGGATTCAAGAAAGAATATATTGGAAGTAGCCCCAGGACCTTCAACTGACTCTGCTAAGAGTGTGTGTTTTTCATTAGAGACAGCTCGGGGAAAAGATGCAGGCAGGCAGTTATCAAACTAAGGTTTGCAATTTCTGCTGTCTGTTCTGGAAGTTCTTGACTGATTTCAGCAGGACCATTAAACAGTTATTAATCCATTCATTTAGCAAATATTTATTGAATACCTACTATGTGCTGGTGCTACTCCAGGAGCTGGGGGTAGTGCAACAAATCAGAGTCTGCCCCACTGATAGCACTTATATTCTAATTCAGGAATAGGCAATAAATAAAAACATAAACTACAATCAGCCAGGTCATGATCACTGCTATGGAAAAAAATAAATAAAACCAGGTTACGAGAATAGAGTGAGAAAAGTCTATTTTCTAGATAGGGTATTTTAAAAAGTGCTCCCTACAAAGGTGACATTTGAGCAACTATCTGAATAAACTGATTGAGTGACATGAACATACAGAGTAGTTTGCTATGTTGAAAGAACAAGTGCAAAGGCCCTGAGGTAGGAACGCAGCCGGAAAACCAATCTGGCTGGAGCACTGCAAGTGAGGAGGAGAGTGGACAGAAACTGAAGTCAGGGATATAGCCAGGAGCCAGATCATGTAGAACATGGTAAGGACTTCAGATTTTATTCTAAGAGTAAAAAGGGCCCCTGGATGATTTTGTGATGGGGAGTAAAGTGATCTAAGTTTAAAAAGATTACTCTGGCTACCATATGGAGGATGAGAATATAAATAAAAATTCAGACTAGAAAGCTATAGCAGAAATCTAGTGAAAGATGATGATGGAGATGGTGAGAAGTAGTAGGATTCAGATATATTTTGAAAATGGAATTCACAGGATTTGGGGATAGACTGAATGTGCGGCAAGAACAAACACACACAAAACAAAACAAAGGGGCTTCCCTGGTGGTGCAGTGGTTGAGAATCTGCCTGCCAATGCAGGGCACACGGGTTCGAGCCCTGGTCTGGGAAGATCCCACATGCCGCAGAGCAACTAGGCCCATGAGCCACAACTACTGAGCCTGCGCGTCTGGAGCCTGTGCTCCGCAACAAGAGAGGCCATGACAGTGAGAGGCCCGCACACCGTGATGAAGAGTGGCTCCCACTCGCCGCAACTAGAGAAAGCCCCTGCACAGAAACGAAGACCCAACACAGCCAAAAATAAATAAATAAATAAATAAATTAAAAACAAACAAACAAAACAAAACCAAAAAACATATCAAGGAAAATTGTAAGGTCTTTAGCATGAGAAGCTGAGTAAATGGCGGTACATTTAATGATATGGGAACCCTGGGGGAGGACTGGATGTTTTGTTTTGTTTTAAGGGAACATAGTGGATGTTGTTGGTACCCAGCCCACATCCGTAAGCCTTTCCACTTCAGTGCACACTGGTGGACTTCCGACTGCCAGCATTTGCATGTCTTTGCCTGAGAGCTTTCTCCCAAGCTGGAGAATCCACTCTGTGTGCCCAGCACACTTTATGGGAGCAGCCCTCAATAACTGACACTCAGAAGGTAGTGCATAAATATCCCCACTTCCTCCCCTGGTGGGATGGGGGAACGGTGGATAAATCTGACACATGTGCTCTACACCACTATTTCTCAGGGTTCACCAGTGGGATTAAGCTCCAGTCACCACAGTATCAGCTTGCTTGATAACACATCCCTTTATTGGCCTTTTCCCCTTTCCAGCTCATTCTCCCCAATTCCCTACCAATGGTTCCTGCACCTTCCAAATAAATTACCTACACTTGAATCCTTGACTCTGGGTCTGGTCTGGCGATTCCAAACTAAGATGGGGAAAACAAGAGCATCTTCTAATTCCTTACACCCTGTATTTTTTCACAGCCACTGATCATCTCATCTTTTGGTTATTCTTTCTCATCATCTCTACTAGAACAGTAGTAGCAGAGTCAAGATAATCAGTGAACCATACGTGGTAGAGATAAAATGGAGTAATTTTAACAAGCCAGCTCGCCACCTGATCTCCCCATCCTGATCCCTGGCCTTTTCTTCTCCAACCACTAAGTTCAGCTACTCCACCTTGCTTTTGCATTTTCAAAACCAATAAAAAATAGAAAGCACAATGCTTTAAGACCATTTAGGGAGATGTCAAAATGGAAGAGGCAGGAGAATGACAGACCTTTTCTGTCCCCTCCTTCACTGGACAGTTCAGTAAATGCCCTGTGACATGAAGACCACAAACTATTAGCAGCAGCAGCAAATGCTATTTATTGAGCATTGACTCTAGGAGGAACTAAACTCTCTCATCAAAAGCCAGGGAGCAGGGAGACCTGACTTGCCGTATGCCATACCTCCTGGGGAAGCGTGCTTGTTTGTAAAGTCGCATTTTATATGTCACAAATGATTCAGAATCATCACTTTCCCTTTCCCTTCTGTTGACATGGATCGACTGTGGGAGGAGGTGGTTTAAAAAAGCAAAAGCTGCACAAAGATCTTTTGGTTTGAGCAAAAACGCTTGTTACAAATGCACTGCTGTCAGTGACCATCAGGCATGATGTGATCACGAGCATCCTTTCTACAAAGGAGAAGTCAACAGACACACAGTTCCACTGGCGGTGAGGATGCTGAAATCCAGACCCCCTGGCGGATCAAGGGGTCCTGAAGACCTTGGAATCCATCGGATCTGGGATCACACTTCAGTTTAGCCACTTACTAGCTGGTGACTTTCGGTATGTTATTTAGCCCCTTTGAGCCTTGGTTTCCTCATGAGTTAAGTGGAGAAAATATACCCACTTCATAGGGTGGCTGAGATAAATCACGGCCCGCAACAAGCAGAGCAAGCACGCCATCGATCTTAGCTCCCTTCTCTAGTTAACTATTTGTGCTGAAGGCAGCCTGGCAAATCTACTGTGACTCAGTAAAGACCTGAGAAAACCAGCTCAGCGATTCTCAGAAAAAAAGGACTATACCCACCAGTAATGGTTCTTCCCCAGGCCTTCTGTGCTTCTTCTGAAGGCCTCCTCTGCTGGAGTATGAGCTCTTCCTGAACACGTGTCTTAACGCTTCAGTATCCTCAGTGCTGATTAAAGTGCTTGGCCCATAGGAGGGGAGCAAGCTTGGTGTCGTGGAAATAGCACACTTTTGAGTTAGACAGGTCTGGGCTCGAGTCACAGTTCTGCCACATGCCTTTGAGCAACTTGCTTCCTTAAACCTCAGGGTCCTTATCTGTAACATGGGTGATAATAGCTACTTTAAAGTGTTGTATGAACTGAGATAACAGAGGTAGAGCCTAATACCAGTGCCTGGCAATTTGTAGATACTAGAAAAAGAGTTAGCCTTTATTAACAGACATTTGCTGAATGAACTCATGGATAAAAAGAACTGAACTCCATTCAGTTAACAATGTACACACTCCCTGCCCCAGACATAGTAGGAACATGCCATATCACATTTTCCTTTATGTCTCTCAAGATGTAGCCACAGGTCTTTCTTACAGTAACAAAGATTTCTGCAAAACACACCACCTGCCCCGCCTCCATCCCAATGTGCACATAGAAGGAAAATCTGGTTACAGATAATGCTGAGGGAGTCTCACAACCTCTCCCCCCTCCAAATACATTAATTACAAATGGAATTCTCCGCTTTACAGTGAAAGACCTGACAGACACCACCTAAACCAAGTGATCAAGGTTATCACCAGTAAAGAAACATACTGGCGGCATGGAGCCCAATATGGTACACTGAGAAGGACACAGCATTTCTATGAAGGTTTCTTGCAGAAACTTCAAAGCCCCAGTCTAATCATGAGAAAACATCAGGCAAGTCCAAATTGAGGGACAGTCTACAAAATAATGGACAAGAACTCTTCAAAAGTGTCAAGGTCATGAAGGACAACGAAACAAAGAGGAATTGGCACAGGTTGGAAAATAGGAGACATGGAAAATGAAATGCAATGTAGGGCCCTGGATTGGATCTGAATAAAGTTTGCAGTTCAGTTTTTTGTTTGTTTGTTTGTTTTTAATGTTGAGGGCAGCCTTGAAGGGGAAAAGGACTGACAAAAGGTTCAACCCAGGGGTGAATGGAAGAGAGAAGGTTAATCCCAGGAATTTGGTGACCAGCTGGGGGTGAGAAAGTTTTATCAAAGGATTAAAGTCTAAGCTCCATTTTTCCCTCATTTTTTTACACCTGAGCGCCAATGATAGTCACTTTCTCTCCTTCATCCCTAGCCCCTCCCATCCACCTGAGTCAGAGAATAAATCTGAGCCACTTCCACATAGTTTCATAGCAGCATAATTTGCTCCTGACATTTTCATCAGTTCTCGATATAAATATTAGATGGCATAATGTGGTAAAGTGCTTCTTAGACAAAATATGTCATTTAGGTGGAATCACCAAATTAGGATGTAGCCTTCGGCTCGAGGTTTTCTAAGAAGTAGCCCCCCTTGCTCCTCAGGGAGGAGGGGACCCCACATACTTAATTTTAGTTAAGTCTGAGTTGTAAAGTTACACAGGAGTCCAACTAAGGCTTTCATTTTATATTTGAGGAAAACTGGGGTCCATGGAGGGAAAGTTGCTCAGGTTCACCTGACGGGGTGGTTTAATAGAACCACTGCAGGATGGCACGCTGCCTTCTCCAAGCTGCTAGCATTTACTGCAGCCTTATTGTCCTGACTAAGAAGGAGACTAGCTTACAAGCATTACACAGCAGCAGACATGTGGGCCCCACCCAGACCTCTGATTCAGACTCTTTTGACACTGTATCCTAAGCATCTGTAGCAGGAAAATGTTCTGGAAGATACAGGTACAACATAGCGGATGCTGAGAGCCGCTGTTCTTCAAGCTGGACCGTGTGTGGGTATGTGTGTAGGCACACGCACATTTTAGGATTTCTAGGCTATATCTGAAGAGCTGCACTCTATCATTTCCATGTTCCTTCACTGATCCCCTGCCTCCCCACCTCGGACAACGTTCCTCTTGCTTCTCTCCATTCTGTGTCCTTGCCCGTCTCGTGTCTTAAGGTCTACTCTAAGTGGTATTTGGTCCCCTGACCTTTCCCAGCCTTCCTATGATGAGATGGTAACAGCTTGGTGCCAACAGAATCCATTCATTCATATATTCTTTCATTCATGTATTGGAGACTATTTGGGGCCCTGGAGACAGAGTAACACACAAGAAAGACCAGATCTTTACTTCCATTAAGTTTACATATTAGTAGCAGGAGTTAGTCAATTAATAAAGGATGAAAGATACAAGAGTAGCTATCATGAGGAGTGTTGGGATGAAAGTGAATCAGGATGATGTGATAGGAAGTAATAGGAGACTAGTTTGGGTGGTGAAGGAAGGCCTATTTGAGGAGGCAGCATTTAAGCTGAGAGATTCAGCTCTGCAAACACCTGGGGTTCCAGGCAAAGGGAATAACTAGTGCAAGGGCCCTAAGGCAGGTCCAAACTTGGCAGACTGAAGAAAGACAGACAGTGTGGTGAATCACAGTGAGCGGAGAGGTGGAGAATGGTCACAGATGAATCCAGATCAGGTAGGGTCTTATAGGGCTCAGCAATTAGTGTGGGAAGACAATAATGGGTGGTTCTAGGTAGAGAAGTTACAGAATCTAATATATGCTTTAAACAAATATTTTGGCTGTTATGTGGAGAATGGACTGGGGAGGGGGGAGCTTTGGAGGAAATGAGTCATGAGATTAGAAACAGGGAGACCAGATTAAGGGGGCTTGCAGTTTACCAGGTAAAGGATGATGGTGCCTGGGTTAGAAGGTAGAGATGTGAACAGCAGATGGTTTTTGGATATGTTTTGGAAGAAAAGCTGATTGAACTTGTTGATGGACAAGCTGTGGAATGAGAGGAAGACGGATTCAAGATTACTCTTGGGTTTTTGCCTTGAGCACATTGATGTGTGGTGTTACCACTGGTTAAAATAAGGAACTCTGGGAGGGGAAGAGGGTGGAAAATGGAAATGGAGAGTTTTATTTTAGATACATTAAGTTTTTGATATTAATGAACTAACTGAAGCTTCCATCTCATACTTTATATGTATTACCAGACACAGGACCATGAGATCCCAGACGTTGCCTTCCTTTTCAATTCCTTGTTAAGCAGGAATAAAGTGAAAGATAACTGAATAAAATATTCAGTCTTTTGTAAAACACTTTTATGTTCAGAGGTTTGGTAGTAGAGCCACATCCTTCCTGGGCAGGCATAAGTAGCCAATCAATCATGGTGTCACAGCAAGCAATTGTTCAGGGGGCAAACTAATTAAAAATTTAATCCCATGATTTTCATCTTAATCTCTTTTTCCCATAGCTTTGATCAATGCCCACAAATACAATTTAGCAGCACTTTTCATTTAGATAAATGACTGAGTGGGGTACCTAATTAGTCTGTTTGTTATGAACCAATTGATAACTAAAATTACATGCTAATTACTAAAAATTGCACACTAATTTTTAAAGCACTTTATTAGCGCAAAAGCTATTTTCTGGCTATCAAACGAAATGTCCTTTCTATGTTACATTCATCAATTGTTCAAACCTATTTCTCTTGACTTTCTAAAGTCAAGTCACAGCGTGCTGTGTACGTAAACAGTGCGCTTGAGAAATGTCTGCTCACCCTTACCCCACACTATAACACAAGCAATAGCGAAAGTTGTACCAATAGGAAGATTTCATGAACTTCTCAGCTACTTGGGAGCTTCTGCTGTACCCTGACAAAACAAACAAACAAACAATCAGGCCATGAACCACATAAAACAACTAAGCAAAACTGAATGTGGGGATGTGATGAGTAGTTGAGAAAGGGTGAATTTTGCAGCCCGTTCCAATGTCAAAGTCATTGCTGAGGACGAGGGACCATGGCTCTGCTCACTAGATCTGCAAGTCGGGGGATATTCATTTGGTGACCATCTTTCTTATCACCTATAGCAAAATGTCTACTGCTTTCAAGTCCCACGGCATCTCTCAGGAGCCAAAATCCTTACGTTTCTTCAAGTAAAAGAGATCATTTTAAAAATAAAAGTCAGTGGCTCTGGTCTCCTGCAGTCTTTTCAGCCCCCTTTACAGTGCTTTCTCCCCTTGGGTTTTCACTGCCATTTCAACAAAGGGTGAGAAAAGTGAAGAACGGTGCCGGCCACTAATGAAAACCAATACAGACCCCTTCTCTTGCTGGACATGACCCCAGAAACAGTTGGAAAATTTACCAGCAGGTGTGAGTGGTGGCTGGCCCATTTCATGAATAAATCTTAAATCTTAAAGGAGAAGAAAATGGTTTTCAGGCTGCTAAGGCCTGTGTACACACACATTTTATGGAGATAAGTCCTGGTTACTAAGCATCATTGCCTCTGCCCGCATATTGCATCTGCCACTTCCAACAGCCCGATAATAATAATAACCTGTGCCGGGGTCAGTTTTCAACTTACTCTCACTTGTCTCCCGGCCACCTCGCCCCGCCTCCGTCCCTCCCCTCTCCTCCCTCCCCTCGGCCCCTCCTCTCACCGACAGGCCGCTGGCCGCTGGGTCAGGCAGAGCTGGAGCTTAGGCAGCAATAGAAGAGAAAAGGAACAGAGACTCCTCGTGTTGTTAGCGTCCGAGGGTCTCCCGGGCAACCGGAGAGGCAGTGGTACCGGCTCAGCACCGGAAACGGAAGTCGGGCGCGGGGCTCGGTCGCCGCCTCGTTGCGTGTGGCGGATGGGATTTCCGCGAGGTACTGAGCTCCTGCTGCAGGGCAGGGGAGGCAGCGCCGCCTCTCACGCTCATTCTCTCGTTCTGTCGTTCTAACGAGTATTTACTGACCTCACTGGGTGCAGGGCAGTGTGTTGTGCTCCAGAACCCAGTGAACAGGACCCACAGGGTGCTTTCCTTCCTGACAAAACTCCTAAGACAGACACGGAAGGACTACCCACGTGGTGCCGGCGGAGGGTTTGAAGCACGAGGCCCCAGTTGGTCTAGGGGCATCTTTGGAGGCTCTTTGGACTTTGGTTACTTGGGCTAGGGCCACAGCGTAGAGAATAGAGGGAGGGAGGTTTGGAGAGGTAGTTGGGATGTATGCCGTGGCAGTGGTGGATTGGATGTGTGGAATGTGGAGAGTTGGGTGACTGCCAGGCTTCTGGGCTGATAGCTGGGTGAATATTGGAGTTACACACACAGGAAGGGAACACAGGAGGAGAAGCAGATTTGTGGGAATAGTTTGGTTTTAGACGTGTTGAGCCTGTGGGACCCACCAGTGCAGAAGCTCAGCAGCCATGGGGTGTGCCCGTTTGCATCTTCTAGACAAGAGACCTGAGCTGGAAGTCTGTGTCTTAGGTTGTACATGGGGGTAGGGATGGAGCAGGAGCATGGAAGAGATTGCCTGGTGGAGAAAATACTATTTGGGAAAGAGGCCCAGCCTTCCCCTGCAAGAGCTTCTCTACTTAAAGGAGAAGAAGAGGAGGATCGGGTAGCCTTAGGAGAAACACCCAGGGAATATGACATTGCAGAAGCAAGAGAAGAGCGCTTCAAAGAAGTGTAGTAGACTGGGCCATTTTTCTCGAGAAGTTAGTGAGATGAAGATTGAGAGATGCTATGACTAAATAGGCATTGCCATTAGCTAGAGCAGGTTCATTGGAATGGTGGGAGGAGACCAGTTTAGAGTGAGTTGAGGGGTGAGGGTGATGGTGAGCAAATGGAGACAAACAGCACAGACAGGCCTTCCAAGAAGTTGCCTTTGAAGAAATGAGAAGGATTCTGGAGGAAAGATGTTAATGTTTTTCTTTTCTTCTCTCTCTCTCTCTCTTTCTCTTAAGATTGGAGAGACATAACCTTGTTTAAATTTTGATGATGATGAAATAAAATTCATATTTTAAGGCAAGGTAAGAAAAATTTTAATGACATTTTTTTCTCCCCACTTGGGCCTTCTTCCTCCCAGCTAGTGTGCATTGTGCATCTGCGTTATGCATTAAGCACAACTCCCCGATGGCAGAAATAGCTGCTCAACCATAACGTTCAGTTTTTCTTCTTCTGGCACCAGCTATGTAACTCTTCAGAAGATAACATTACTTACCTATGACCTTATTAATATTATTAGGTATATTACTTGTATTCTTCCTATTTTACAAGATTATTGTTTCATGCATTACCAAATACATGACTGAAACTTTGATAAAAATATTAAGACTAGGCAACTTGAAACAATTGGCCAAATATGTAGTCCTATAAGGTCAGTGATCGTAATGTGTAACTCTAGATATGGGAAGAAGCAAGAAGAGGGAACCATTCCTGAACCATGACAGACTAGTAAGGCAGGTGATCTAGAGGCTTTTGGCTACTGTCAATAGGGCCTAGTCCAGTAATAGCCCATTGAGTGGCCTATCAATGAAATCCTTGCCTGACCTGGGTGTGAGCATTCCTAGCTCTGTGGGACAAATTGGTCACAAAATGCCTCCCAAACCTTGGTCGAAATTAAGACTAAAAGGGAGGGGATTGTAAAAGAGTGTTTCCCACCATCAAGTTCTACAAGAATCAAGTTATAGCCACTGCAGTCACTGACCTACAATACACCCTGAAAGGAATTCAGGGCAAAGGTCAGGATGAGGCATTTTGTGCTCTGGGAAAACTGGAGGAATTGGCCCTCAGATAGTTAGATATTTTCATGAGAAAATTTTATGAACACAGTTTCTTGCATCTTCCCATACTTAGAAAAGCACTAAAACCATTAACTGTGATATCTGTTCTTCACAACCAGCAGTAACCTTCTACCAAGATGTGTGCTTGATTGCATGTATCCCTTCACCAAAATCACATATATACTGGCCTCCCCACTTACCTGTTTGGAATAGCCCTCAGAGCTTTCTCAAAGACTGTCTCCCGGGCTGTAATCCTCAGGTTGGCTCAAATAAATGTTTCCATTTCTTTCTAAGGTTGACAATTGATTAATTTTTTTGCTGACAATGAGAAGGAGCCAAGAACTTTTGGTGGTGATGATCACGTGGCCAAACTGACCCATTCCCAAGAGTAGTTTATGAGGAAGAGCCTTAATAAGGCAGGATGAGAGGAGAAGGGGGTATGCAGAGCACAGGTGGAGGGGCTGATCTCAAGCAGTAACCGGGAAAGGAAGATGGAAGGCGGCAGGCACATGGAGGTTTGTAGGATTTGTGCTGTTGAGCAAGCTATGCATTTCATAAGTCCAGAAGGTACTACTGACTGCAAGGTCATCCTAATTTTGAATGGTAACTATGACTATTAAGGAAAGAGTGCTTCTTTCTAATTCACACAAAGTGGCCATAGCAGCCATGGGTAGTGGGAGTTTAGTACTGAAAGTTGAGGTACTTCTGGTCTCAGGGTGTGTGTTCACCTGGGAAAAGGAGGTGAGATCACTGAAGGAAGAGAATGGAATCTCTGAGAGGTTTGGGGACAGTGGAGAAGGTGTGGCTAGTTGCTGGAGTCAGGGGAAGGCAGATGATAGCCATGCAGATCCCAGACAAGTGACGTCTGTATGGGCAATGGATGAAATCACCAACGTTCACATTATCTCATTTTCTTGAGGCACTTCTAGCAAAGAGAGTTAGCTTTTTGCCAGAGGTGTAACGTCTTGGCAGGCGGATTGGGATGGTCTAAACCTTGCTAATCATCTTGTCTCCTACGGCAAGCTTGTTTTCCATTTCTTTTGAAGGACACTGGGATGCTGCCCCTATTTCACAGGGAAATGTTTCTGTGAAAGTGGAACCATAGACCAGCTTTTTAAAAATGCATCAGGACTTCTGCTTCAAGGAAGATGGAGTAGATGTACTTTCCCCTCTTTCTCCCACAAAGTACAACTAGGAACCCTGGACATTATATAGAAAACAAGTCTAAGAAGACTCTGAAATGTGGAAAGAAGACACAATGACTAGGAACCATGAGACCCAAGAAGCAACATGGGGACAGGGTACCTGGGTTTTTTTGTTTTGTTTTGTTTTCCCTCCATATCCTAGAATTGGAGCTGAAGAAACCAGTGGCCCAGAAGTGCTAAGGGATTCAGACCAAGAATAAAGCCCCAGCAAAAGCCTGCTCTCTCTAACTAAAGGACCAGGAAAGGGACAGCCTGGCAAGACAGAAAACCTTTTGACAGTAACTGCTCTACTCCAGCCAAACACCATACATGAAACAAACAAACACCAACACCATGAAACAAACAAAAAACCAGTGCCCTCTCACCCATGCCTGCTCACCCAGGCATACCTCGGCGATACTGCAGGTTTGGTTCCAGACTATTGCAATAAAGTTTGTATTGCAATAAAATGAATCACAAATTTTTTGGCTTCCCAGTGCATATAAAAGTTATGTTTACACTATACTGTAATCTGTTAAGTGTGCAATAGCATTATGTCTTAAAAAAAGGTGTACATACCTTAATTTAAAAATACTTTATTGCTGGTCTTTCCCCTTCTCAGAAGAATGTGGACAGTAATAGCTCTAAGAATCCCAAAGAAGGAGAAAACAGGAATACCACAAGGAACAACATTTAAGAGAAGTGGATATTTAGGTGCTGACCTTACTTCTTATCTCCTCTGCATGTGGGTCTGGGTGATGTAAGGGGGAAAATTAATTGGCAAAATATATTGAGTTTGAACTGGAAAAAAAACCTCATTGCTAAAAAATGCTAACCATGATCTGACAACACAGGGTTGCCACAAACCTTCAATTTTTAAAAAATGCAGTATCTGAAGTGCAGTAAAGTGAAGTGCAATAAAACAAGGCACGCCTATGTCTAAATGTATGTAGAGGAAATGTTTAAGACAATTATAAACGAGAGAGGATAAAGGGAATCAGAGGATGATAAGTTTACTCCACTTAAACAGATAAAACTATAACACCAGTTGAATCTAATATTATGTAAATATAAAGTTTAATACCTAAAGCAACCACTAAAAGAGCTATACAGAGAGACATCAAAAATACTACAGAAAAATCAAAATGGAATTATTCTTAAAAGTTCAGGTAACTCACTAAAAGGCAGGAAAAAGAAACAGAAATTAAAAACAAAGAACAAACAAAAACTGGCAAATAAAACGATATGTTAAGCCCTAACATATCAATGATTACATTGAATGTAAATGGTCTAAATTTACATTTAAATCTACCAACTAAAACATAGATTGCAGCATGGGTTAAAAAACATGACCTAACTACATGCTGTCTGTAAGAAACTCACTTCAAATATAACAATACAGGCAGACTGAAAGTAAAATGATGGAAAAATATATATCATACAAACAATCAAAAGGAAGCAGGAGTGGCTATATTAACATCAGATGAAGTAGATTTCAGAGCAAAGAAAATGACCAGAGATAGAGCAGAATATGGCAAAAGGTCAATCCACCAAGAAGACATTGCAATCCTAAATGTGCATGCATCAAACAATAGAGCTACAAAATATATTAAACAAAAGCTGAAATGAGAAATAGACAAATGCCAAAAAAGAAATAGACAAATACACAATTAAAGACTTCTCTGTCAACAATCAATAGGACAACTAGAATCTAATCAGCATTTATAGAACGCTCCAGCCAACAACAGCAGAATGTACATTTTTTTCAAATGCCCATGGGAAATATATCGAAATAGACCATATCCTGGCTGTAAAACACACTCCAACCAATTTTTAAACATTAAAAATCATTCAGAGTGTGTTCTCTGACCACAAAGGAATCAAACTAGAGATCAGTAACTGAAAGATGACAGCAAAATCTCCAAACACTTAAAAGTAAGCAACACACTTCTAAATAACATGAGCCAAAGAGGAAGTCTCAAGGGAAACAAAAGAATGCATTGAACTAAAGGAAAATGAAAGTACACATGTCAAAATATGTGGGACAGAGTTAAACAGTGTTGAAAGAAATTTATAGTTCTAAACGCAAACATTAGAAAAGAGGAAAACTCCCCAATTAATAACCTAAGCTCTCACCTCAAGAACCTAGAAAAGGAAGAGAAAAATAAGCCCATCACAAGCAGAAGGAAGGAAATAATAAAGAGCAAAAATCAGTAAAATAGAAAACAGAAAAACAATAGAGAAAAGCAACTAAAGAAAGAACCAGTTCTTTGAGAAGATTTTTTAAAATGAACAAACCTCTAGCAAGACTTACAGAGAGAGAGGGAGAGGAGATACAAATTACCAATATAGGAATGAAACAGAATATTACTACAGCTTCTGCAGACATAAAAAAGATAATAAGGGAACACTACAAACAACTTTACACACATAAATTTGATAACTTAAGTGAAATGGACCAATTCTTCAAAAAATGCAAACTACCACAATTCACGCAATATAAAATAGATCATTTGAATGCTCTATAACTATTAAAGAAGTTGAATTTGCAATTTTAAATCTCCCAACAATGAAATCTCCAGGCCCAAATGATTTCACTGGAGAATTCTATTAAGTATTTAAAGAATAATTCACACCAATTCTATACAATCTTTTCTAGAAAATAGAAGAGGAGGGAATACTTCTCTATTCTTCTTATGAATCGAACATTGCTCTAATACAAAAACCATACAAATAAAAAGAACACCACAGGCCAACATCCCTCATGAATACACACACACACAAATCCTTCACAAAATATTAGGAAATAAAATTCAGCAATATGTAAGGAGAATTATGTGCCATGAACAAGAGGGGTTTATTCTAAGGATGTAAGGCTGGTTCAATATTGTAAAATCAATGTAATTCAACATATTGCCATGCTAAAAAAGAAAAATCACATGATCACACCAATTAATGCAGGAAAAGCATTTGAAAAAAATTCAACAACCATTCATGGAAAAAAGCTTCAGAAAAATAGAAATGGAGGGAAACTTCAACTTGATAAGGAGCATCGACAAAACCCAATAGCTAGCATCATATTTAATGGTGAAACACTGAATGCTTTCCTTCTGAGGTCAGAATAAGGCAAGGATGTCCACTCTTACCCTTCTTATTCAACATAATGCTGGAAGTTCTAACCAGTGTAATAAGGCACAAAAAGAAAATAAAAGGTGCACAGATCAGAAAGGAAGAAATAAAACTCACTATTTGCAGATGAAATGATTGTCTACATAGAAAATCCCAAGGAATCTACAAAGAAAAGAACCCCAAAATTTCATAGAACTAACAAGTGAGGTTCTGCAAAGTCAAATGAAACATGCAAAAATCAATTATACTTCTATATACTAGCAATGAACACTTGGACATTAAAATTAAAAATACAATACCACTTATAATCACTCAAAAATATGAAATAGGTATAAATCTAATAAAACTTGGAGGATTTCTAAGCTAAAAATTACAGAATGTTGATGAAAGAAATCAAAGATCTAAATAAGTGGAAAGACATAGCATGTTCATGGATTGGAAGAGTCAACATACCTAAGACATCAGTTCTCCCCTAAATTGTTATACAACTTTAACAGTTCTTACCAAAATCTCAGACAGGTTTTTTGTACATATGAACAAGATTATTCTAAAAATTATATGGAAGAACAAACTAGAATAGCAAAAACAATTTTGGAAAAAGATGAATAAAGTGGGGAAAATCAGTCTACTTGATTTCAAGACCACACTATCAAAGCAAAGTGGTATTGGCAGCGGGAAAGACACAGAGATCAATCGAACAGAATAAAAAACCCAGAAATAGACCCACACAAATATGCTCAACTGATTTTGGAGAAAGGTACAAAAGTAAATCAATGGAAGGATAGCCTTTTCAATGAATAGTGCTGGAGTAATTGGTCATCCACAGGAAACGAACAAATGAATAAAAACAAAACAAGACCCCTAAACCCTCAATTTAAGTCTTACACACAAAAAATTCACTCAAAATGGATTACATACCTAAATGTAAAACATAAAACTATGAAACATTTAGGGAAAAATAAACAGGAGAAAATCTTCAGGATCTAGGGCTAAGCAAAGAGTTCTTAGACTTGATACCAAAAGCATGATCTATGAAAGGATAAATTGAACTTCATCAAAATTAAAAACTTTTGCTCTGCAAAAGACCTTGTGAAGTGGATAAAAAGACAAGCTACAGACGGGAAGAAAATATCTTCTAACTATATATGTGATAAAGAACTAGTATCTAGAATAAAGAACTCTCAGAACTGAACATTAAAAAAAAAAAAAAAAAGAACATTCAACTAGAAAATGGGCAAAAGACATGAGACATTTCACCAAAGAGGATATACTGATGGCACATGAAAAAAATTCAACATCATTAACTATTAGGGACATGCAAATTAAAACCACAGTGAGATAGTGCTACACCACAATCAAGATTTTTTATTATGAAAATCTCAGTCTAATGAGTTTAGCACTATTTATCAGAGGAAAATATTTGAAAATTAAAGAATTTTTGAATTATATAGTTCTTTGCAGGTTCAGGTTTGAATTTCTTGTTTGAGATGCTGAATTAGATGTGGAAGCTTTCAAGAGGCATTTTATAGGATCCCTTAACCAAATTCATTTCACCATCTGCCTAAATTTTTACAAAGATTTCAAGTGTCCTCTAATTATAATCACTGAAGGCAAGAGAACACTGCTTTCTTTGTTCAACATGTTTATTAATAAATTAACAAAATGTTGGGGCAAGTATTATTATTACCATTTTACAGGTGGAGAAACTGAGGTTTACCACGATTCAACCAGAGTTGACCTAAGTCAAAGTTGGAGCTTCAAAAAGTGACCACAGGGCCCCTTAAAGGGCAGGGAGATTTCCCTCTGGGCTGCCTTAGTTGTGCTTCCTTGTGCTGCCAGGAGCGGCCCTCTTCCAGGTTATTTGCTCTTCGGGACCTCTCTGGTTTGCCTGGCTCTCTCAGATTGTGTCATGCTTCTCCTTGCGATATCCATCTTTGTCTGTGCCAGAGCCAAAGCCCAGCCCCTGCACCCTGCCTTGCTCCTTTGACTTAGTTCTCCCTGTCCTAATCAATCTCGCCTCTTCTTGTCCTGATAGGGGTTCTTGACCTCTTTTGTGCCAGGGACCCCTTTGTCCATCCGGCAAAGCTCATTGGCACTTCAGAATCATACTTTTAAATGCTTTTGATACCTAAGATTACAGTTATACTGAAATACTATTATCAAAATCTTTTTAAAAATTGTGATAGAATAGTATGTATGCTTCTCTATTAATATCTTAAATAACAAGTTTTAGCAGTGGGTTTTGTTTTTGTTTTTGTTTTTAACATCTTTATTGGAGTATAATTGCTTTCCAATGGTGTGTTAGTTTCTGCTTTATAACAAAGTGAATCAGCTATACATATACATATATCCCCATATCTCCTCCCTCTTGCATCTCCCTCCCACCCTCCCTAACCCACCCCTCTAGGTGGTCACAAAGCACCGAGCAGATCTCCCTGTGCTATGCGGCTGCTTCCCACTAGCTATCTATTTTACACTTGGTAGTGTATATATGTCCATGCCACTCTCTCACTTCGTCCCAGCTTACCCTTCCTCCTCCCCATGTCCTCAAGTCCATTCTCTACGTCTGCGTCTTTATTCCTGTCCTAGCAGTGGGTTTTCTAACCAGTTTTGAAGGGCAGATGAGCAGAAACTTAATTTCAAGCTATCTGCAACAACTATAATACGATAGGAAAATATCTGTGATTTCTATGGAAGACAGTAGAGACTGATAATATTACTATGCTTTGTCACCTACTTTGCAAAAGTGCCAAATTTCAGTTAGAAGTTAGTGAACATCAATATATCTTCCCCCATCCACGTTCACAGACCCCTTGTATCCCCTTCACGACCATGTTAGGGGCCTGTGGACCCCAGAATAAGAGGCCCTGAGAGCAGAACCGTGGAGCAGGGAGCTTGGAAGCAGCAGGTTTTGCAGGCAGAGAGAAAGCTGATCCCAGAGCCCCAGTTTTAAGTTCATGACAATCATCTCTCCATTTCCCTGATCAAGAGCTACAGCGGGGCTTCACGCACTGCTTAACATTCCGAGGAACTTCAAAATCAGCTGCCTGGCAAGAATAACTTTTAACTCTTAGATTCAGGGCAGAGTGTGATATCAAAGGCCTGAGCAAAAGCTTTGCAAATTTCCAATTTTCAGTGATCTGGTCTAATTCCTTGGGGCATTTATTACAGACATATTTTTTTCCCAAAGAAAATTATTTTATGGCTTAATGGGAAAGTAACCACCCAGCCTACTCCCTGCTGCTTCCACCAAAGCCCCTGTCAGAGCCCCTGTGGTTCCTGGCCTCAAAGAATGCCCTGCAGTTTGCGGAGAGCACACAGGCTCTACTTTAAACAGATCAGGCCCTGTGTTTTGTCATTTGTGAAACTCTCCGTCTCCCTGTGGTCAATTAACTGCTGACAATTCCTTCCAGCGCGCCAGGGCCCAAGGCCCTCTTCTCTCTGCCTCATTATTTTATATATTTTGAAAAGCTGGCTTTTTAAGTTAAAGATCAATTTTACGGCCTTTTTGGTGGGGACGAGGGAAGAATACTTGCTCTTGGTAGGAAAATTGGAAAACACAGATAAGAAAAAAAAATCCTCCAACATGGTTCTATCCATTTATATCCCATCAGCAGTATGTGAGAATTTTAGTTCCACCTTTTTGTCAGAATTTGGTGTCTTCTGTCACTTTCATTTTAGCCATTATGTTGACATTTGCATTTTGTGTGTTTATTGGTCATTTGGCATCCTCTTTTTTTAAGTACCTATTCAAATCTCTAACACATTTTTCTGTTGCTTTGTATTCCTTTCTCTTGTTGATTTGCAGGAATTTTGTATAAATCCTGTATAGATAACAATACAATAATATTCCATTGTCAGGTATATGAATTGCAAGTATCTTGCAAATATATTGTTTGCCTTCTCACTCCCTTAACAGTGTCTTTTAATGAACAAAAGCTCTTAATTGAAAAAAATTCAGTTTTTTTTTTTTTTCCTCTGTGATTGTTGCTGCTGTTAGGAATTTTTAAGAATGCATTTGGGTAGCCTCACTGAAATTAAGATGTGTTGATGCAGGGTTTGGTCTGCTTAGCCTGTCCTATGTAGGACTTAGGCACCCAGGAGAGGCCTGTGTGTTGCTAGGAAAGCATGGTCTCTAGAGCAGTATTACCCAAGAAAAATATAATGCAAGCCACATGGGTCATTTAAATTTTTCTAGTAGCCACACTTAAGGAAAGTAAAAAAGCAAACAAAATTAACTTTGTGTTGGTGGAATATTTTATTTAAGCCAGCATATTCTGGAACCCAGGTCACTTTCATATTTGAAAAATTTCCCTGCTTTAGTGTTTCAATTTAAATTTTAGTCACACCAGCCACACGACAAGTGCTTGGTAGCCATATCTGTCTGGTGGCTATCACAGCAGATCGCACAGGTTGAGAGGTTGACAAGGAGCTCTGGACGCAAATGACCTAGGTTCCAATATGGCTCTGTCACTTAACAACAACAGCTGACTTCTATGAACTGCTTCCTCCATGCCCGGTTCTGTCCATAAGAACTAAAGATCCTGAGTACTTAAGGCATACCAGTACTGTACATGCATTATCTCATTTAACCCTGCCCAAACCTGATGAGGGGGTAATATTCTTACCGCCTGTGATGGTTAATTTTATGTGTGAGCTTAGCTGGACTCCAATGCCCAACTGCTTGGTCCAACACCAGTCTAGATGTTGCTGTGAAGGTATTGTTTAGCTATGATTAATATTGAAGTCAGTAGACTGATTAAAGCAGATTACGCTCCACAATGTGGGCGGTCTTCATGTAATGAGATGAACGCCTTAAGAAAGAAGACTGAGGTCCCCCAAAGCGGGAGGAATTCTGCCTCCAGAGTGCCTTTTGACTTAGATGGAAACATCAACTCCTGCTGGAAGGTCCAGCCTGCCAGCCAGCCCCGCAAATTTTGCATTTTTCAGCCCTACATTCGCATAAGCAAATTCCTGAAAATAAAATCTCTCTCTCTCTCTCCATATATACACACCCATACGCACGTGTGTATGCACATATATGTATATGTATATATACACACACATATACTATGTATTTAAGATATAAATCCTATGGGTTCTGTTTCTCTGGAGAACTCTTACAAATACCCCCACCTCTTCTCTTTTCCTTTTATTAACATGTGCATTTAAAAAAAATTAATTTATTAATTTATTAACTTTTTTGGCTGCGTTGGGTCTTCGTTGCTGCGCACGGGCTTTCTCTAGTTGCATCGAGCAGGGGCTACTCTTCGTTGTGGTGCGCGGGCTTCTCATCGCGGTGGCTTCTCTTGTTGCAGAGCATGGGCTCTAGGCACGCGGGCTTCAGTAGTTGCGGCCCACGGGCTCTAGAGCACAGTCTCAGTACCTGTGGCGCACGGGCTTAGTTGCTCCAGCGGCATGTGGTATCTTCCCGGACCAGGGCTCGAACCCGTGTGCCCTGCATTGGCAGGCGGATTCTTAACCGCTGTGCCACCAGGGAAGCCCCCACCTCTTCGAATTGCCCTCACTGGGGGAACGGGAGCAGCCTGGCTCCAGATCCCATACTCTTAACCTCTCTGCCTCTTCCAGTCATTAGGAAAACTGCTAAACTTCTACAGATCTCAATTTTTTCCATTGGCAAACTAAGATGAATAATAATACCTACGCTGTAGGGTTGTTATGAACATTATTCAGGAAAATCTAAAGCACCTGGCATGTGGTACGTATTCAATAAAAATTACTCTTATTTGTTGATGTCTTCCATCTTCAAACACTCTGAGCACAATTTACCCCTGGTTGCACTGTAGACATCAAAGACTTTAAAGGAATTTTAGAAAAGTATATTAAATTAGACTTATTGATGATCTTTATTACAGGCACTTTGAGAATAAATTTTTGCAACGCTCATGTCAATAAAAATCACTGGTTTTCAGTGAGTCCCCACCATGTGCCCAGCACTTGCATTCCATCATCTATTGAAATCCTCACATGAACTCTACTGGGGAGAGGCAGTGTCATTTCCCAGTTTACAGATGAGAAACGGAGGCTCCAAGTGACTGAGAAACTCACCAAGCTTCTAAGTGACAATCCCTCAGGGAAATCACTTCCCTCTCCCTTCATATCATCAAACCATCAGGTTATTTGTTTTCTTTAATAATCCTTTACAAAATGGCACATGAGTGAATTGAAATTAACATCAAGTCCTTGTGGGGAAATTGAAAACTTAATCATTCCCTCCTTCTCCCTCATTTTTATCTGCTGCTAGGTGCACACGTCAGTCATTCAGCTTTGAAACTGTCATATGATCTTATAATTCTTTTCTTTGCAATTTTGTGCAGATAATCCTAAAGAGGATTTTTCATATTATTGTGTATGATCGAAATTGAATGTAGCTTTAAAAAAAAGTGAATGGTTAATAACTGAGAGAGCCCTGTGTTCTTTGGAAATATTTGTTGTTAAATGAAAAGAGACTTCAGAATATCAATACATTTCATTTTGTTTGTTTTCCTCCCTCTGTTCATTCTCGTATTCTTCCCAAATTGCTGTAATCCACAGATTAATTTTAAGGTATTTCTTTGAGCTATGTTCATAAATGTCAGGTTTTATAGAAAGATTATTCTTGCATGTTTTAATACAGTTTTCTCCTTCATTCTCCTCTCTTTGATGTCAGGTTTTGTATAAATCCAGTTTAACATGATTTTCATTTGTGAGGCTTAACATAGAAACCGTTGTACTGCTGAACCAAACCTCCTTCTGTTTTTCAATGATTATCTTTTTCTGTCAAAATAAACCAAGCCCTTTAGTCTGAGGATTTGTAAAAAAAAATGAGTCTAAAAAATAGAAATCAAAGCTTAGAGGGTGAGCTCAGATTATATCTAAGTGCTCCTTTATTTTTGCACCCACACTTCTGTGAAGTGCTTTCCGTAGGCTGGTTATGTTGGCTATTGAAGGGAGAGTGTATTCTTGAGTGGAAATTCTATGTTGTTTGTTCCGAGGTTGGATATTGCAGTAGTTCTTTAGTGCATGGTCTTTAACCTCTGAGTCTGGTACTTTTACGTGCATGATTTTTGCCTGGCATAGTTACATTAGGCTGTTTTAAATAATTTAGACTCTAATTTCTGTTGGAACAGATACGTTCATAACTGGACCACTAACACCTGTATTTCAATGAAAGTGCTGTGTAATGACCAAGGGCATCACTCCCCCGTGATACTGTCCCTCTTCCTCTTCATGACCTCTTCCCTTTCTCTCATTTTTATGAGCAAATCTTTGTTCTATCTCTGGGAGCTAACAGAATATAGCAGCAGAACTGCAGAGAGGGTGCTTGGGAGAGTCTGAATTGATTATGCTCAAATTACAATCCATGCATATTTATTAAGCTCCTGCTACATGCAAAGCTTTGTTCTGAATCCTGAGTATGAAGATCAGCATGGTCTCCTAAAATATTCCTCCCTGAGGTATAATTTACTACTACGTTTCTTGTGGTTAATTAAGCAATGTACATCAAAGCCTTAAAAATATGCATATCCTTTGATTGGGTAACTCCGTCTTTAGAAGTGTAACTTAGGCAAGTAAATGAAGATGCAGGTTAATACTTAACCAAAAGGATGTTCATCACAGTTGTTTAAAATAATGAAAAGTGGGAAATAGCCTAAATATTCAATAGTAAGGGATTGATAATTAAGGTAACTGTATGCTCTGTTCAAAGAAAACACACACAGAGACCAGACTTGAAAATTCCCTGAGCAGACAAAACCAGTTTAGTCATACAAGCAAAGCTTAATTTAGCTTATTTTGCAAGACAAAAGAGGCTAACTTGACCTGGATCACTTCTTGCTTCTGCCTCTGAAATCATAATTGAAACTTAAATTTTTCCCCCAAATTGAAAAGAGGTAACCACTAACCAATTCCCTTTCTTTTAGGAAAACTCTAATATTGTAACCAATCACTGTGAAGAATAAACATTCACTGCCTCCACACTATATAAGCTGCTTTATTTTTATTTTATTTATTTTTATTTTTTGGATACACTGCTTGGTATGTGGGATCTTAGTTCCCTGACCAGTGATCGAACCCGTGCCCCCTGCATGGGAAGCACAGAGTCCTAACCACTGGACCACCAGGGAAGTCCCTACATAAGCTGCTTTATAACAATATAACTTTGAGCCTCATTCCACATTTTGGCTTGAGTGCTCCCACTTTGCAAACTGTCTGTTTGGTGTATGCACAATAAACTTTTACTAATTACTACTTCAGTGATTCATTTGTTTTGCTTCTATTCTTTCTGAACTTTTGACAGCCCATACAGCGGAATATTATATAACCACTAAGAATGAGACTATAGATTGTTGACACGAAAGGACGTTGATTATACACTGCCACATGAGGAAAAAAAGGTTACAGTGGAGATGCAGTGTGTGATTCCATTTTTGTAAACGAACATATGAATATATTGTGCTCATAGGGAAAAGGCCAGGACACTAAGCAAATGTAAAGAGTGGTTATTGTTGAGCGGTAGGATCATAGGTGCATTTTTATTTTCTTGCTTTTACTTTGCTTACCAGCATTTTCTAACTTTTCTCCAGAGATTAGGTATTGCTTTTGAAATCAGAAAATCCTATAAAAGTTATTTTTAATGCAAAATCAATTAAAGAATCCATCTGTGGGCCATTATAGGGCAGCAGTCTATGCAGGAAGGAAGGATGGACTCTGGTGGACACTCAGGTGTCCTGTCTGTGCTTTGCTGTCACCTCTGTCCTCCCTCATCTGACCCTTCCTGCCCTGCCTAGGGCTTTATTTCTTGGCTGCAGAAAGCCACACCCTCCTTCTTGCTCAGTGCAAATTACAGAACAGCCAGCTCAGTCCTGGCCCAGACAGATCTGAGTTTGGTTTTCCTCCTGCAACAAGAAGTCTAGCACCTTGGTGTCTGGCCTCTTGGACTTGGTCTTAGGAAACCTCTTCTAAGCAGAATTCAAGATAAAAGGCAATCTCTGAACCTGAGGAACTCCAGGCCTGCAGGGACACAGGCAGCATCAACTCTGGAATATGGATCATGGATTTCTGTCACCTACGGGGAAACATGACTTTGAGCCTGGCCACAGGGCTTGCTCTGGTCAATGGACAGGACATGACACTATTAGTGGATGTGACATGATCACACCCTTGAACTGGGCTTGACATGATCACACCCTTGAACTGGGCTTGACATGATCACACCCTTGAACTGGGCTTGACATGATCACACCCTTGAACTGGGCTTGACATGATCACACCCTTGAACTGGGCTTGTGCACTGCGCATGTCTTCTTATGCTCCACTGTTTGCCACAAGACAACATGCCCCCAGTAGCCACGGCCCCTTCCCTTGGGCACCAAGGTGAGACATGGAGAGCAGACCACCCACACCAAGTAGCCACTGGGCCAAGGAAGATGAAAGAGAGACAGTGCAGATCTGAACTCACACTGCAACCTGGAGAAACGGGAGCCTGGAATCAGGGGTCCCGCCCAGCCCAGCCAAGTTGCAGCGGACCTGCCGATCATGAGTATGAGAATAAAGGATTTTAGTTTTAAGCCACTGAGTATGGGGGTGGTTGTTATGCAGCACTGTTGAAGAAATAGCTGACTTATACAGTTTCCTCTCCTTTCCTTCCAAAAATATTTGACTATGTGCCAGGACTGGGCTAGGGGCTGGATACACTATAACAGTGTATAGACCATTTGATTTGCACAACACACCTGTGTAAAAGATCTGACCACTGTCATCTGTGTTCTACAGATGTGCAAACACTGCACAGAGAAGTTGAGTCATCAGTGTGAGGCCACAGAGCCAGCAAGTGGCAGGGCTGGAATTGAAACCCAGGCCACCGGCTCAGGAATCCCTGCTCAAGCTCCTTCTACTCCCAGCTTCCCATGGTCACTCTGAGACAGAAAAACCCTCACGTGTGGGGGTGACTTCAGCCTGTAGGCTGGCTGTGACTGTGGCAGGAATAACATGCGTGAAGTGTGTTGTCAGGAAGCAGCTCCTTCCCTTGCCCTCTGTCCCCCCTCCTAGCCTCGAGCTCTCAGAGGAGACTCACCTTTATAAAGACGATTTCACAGGGATAGGGGTTGGCCAAATACCTCCTGCGGGCCAAATGCACCCACTGCCTATTTTTGTATGATCCTATTTTTGTATGAACAAGCTAAAAATGCTTTTTACATTTTTAAATGGTTCCAGAACTATCAAAAAAGAACATGTTGACACATGAAAATGTATGAAATCTAAATTATTTTTCTTTTTTTAAATATGCTTTTTTTTTGGACTAGTTTTAAGTTTATGGAAAAATTGAGCATAAAGTACAGTTTCCACATACCCCCTTACCACCAGTAAGGAACCTTACCAGTTTCTTCTATTATCATCTTGCATTAGTGGGGTACATTTTTTACAATGGATGAGTCAATATTGATACATTATAATTAGCTAAAGTCCATTGTTTACATTAGTGTTCACTCCTGGTGATGTATATTGTATGGATTTTGACAAATATATAATGACATGTATCCACCATTACAGTATCATACAGCATAGTTTCATTGCTGTAAAAGTCATCTGCACGTGTACATAGCCTTCACTTATTCATCCTTCCTCCTTCCCCCCAAATCCCTGGCATCCACTGGTCTTTTTACTGTCTGCATAGTTTTGCCTTTTCTGGAAAGTCATGTAGTTGGGATTATGCAGTCTGTAGCCTTTTCAGATTGGCTCCTTTCACTTGGTAATATGCATTTGAGTTTCCTTTGTGTATATTCATGGCTTGTTAGCTCATCTCTTTTTATTGTTCATTGACATCCCATGTCTGGATGGACCACAGCTTGCTTATCCATTCACCTACTGAAGGACATCTTGGTCATTTCCGAGTTTTGGCAAATAAGAATAAGTTTGTTATAAACATTTTCATGCAGGTTTTGTGTGGACATAAATTTTCAACTCATCTGGGTAAATACCAAGGAGTGTAATTTTTGGATTGTATGGTAAAAGTATGTTTGGTTTTGTTAGAAACTGCCAAACAGTCTTCCAAAGTAGCTGTACCATTTTGCATTTCCACCAGCAATGTATGAGAGTTCCTGTGGCTCCACATCCTTGTCAGCATTTGGTGTTAGTGTCTTGGATTTTAGCCTCTCTAGTAGGTATGTGATGGTACCTCATTGTTGCAGTTCCCTAACGACTTATGATGTTGAGCATCTTTTCATATGCTTACCTGCCTTCTGTATATCTTCTTTGTTGAGGCGTCTGTCCAGATCCTTTGCTTATTTTCTAACTGGGTTGCTTAATCTTCTTATTGTTGAGTTTTAAGAGTTCTTTGTATGTTTTGGATATCAGTTTCTCCATCAGACTTATTTTGCAAATATTTTCTCCCAGTCTGTGGCGTGTCTTTTCATTCTCTTAACATGAAATTCAAATTTTAATGTTCATAAATAAATTTATCGGAACACAGACATGGTCATTCGTTTACTCATTGTCTATGGCTAATCTCATGCTATATCAGCACTGTTGCGACAGAGCCCAACAGCCCGCAAAGCCTAAAATATTTACTAACTGTCCCTTGACAGAAAACTTTGTTGACCTCTGATTTATGGCATCATTTCCATTTCCTCCTTTATGAGCCTGTCATTCCCAGAAAAGCAGTTCTCATGAGCAAACATTACTGACCACAGACTCCCTTCTGGAATGGCTTTCTTGAAGTGTGTGGCTCCCTTCTGCCCAACTGGCCACTTTCTTTTTCTTTTGTACAGCTACTCTTTCATGGTTTGGTTTTGACTACAGAAGGCCTTGCTGAAGTCCATTCTGAATGGAGAGAGCACTGCTGGGGCAGCCAGGGCTGTCCTGCCTTTGGGGTTCCAAATCTGTTCTCCCCCCTCCGTGTGGGTCCAACAAGTGCCTCTCACTTTCCCACGGCCGGCCCTGGGGCCGCGTCTTTACAGTACAGAAAGTCCATGGCCCCCTGGAGGTGAATCCTTATTACTACAGGGACATCAGCCCTAGAGGCAGGAACTCTTGCCAGCTCACCTCCTAAACGGATTCCCACATTCTCCACCTCCCAACCCACCCCTCAGGCTCACTTTTGTGTCTGGGATTGAATTTCCTTCCAAAGTTTTGAGGATCTCGCTTGCAGAATTTTCTCATCCGATTTTTTCCCTCCCAACAGCAGGAATCAATTCCAACACGGGGGTGTCAGATAATTGAAACAAGCTCCATGTCATTTGCATTTTTCAATTTCCACATAGCTGCCAGTCTGATTTTTTTCCCTCCATATTTCTTGCCTTTTGAATTTTTTTTTCATGCCTTTAACATTTGGTCCTATTTTTTTCGTTTTCCAATAAGCAAAAAGAATGTAAATCTAGAAAAATGTGGGCAGACGTATGCTCTTTTTCTTGCTAAGTTTCCACTCTTCAACTATAATAGTGTGACAACAAATAAAGAAAAACAGAGAGAACTTACACATTCTGTCTGCTCTCTCCTCTCCTGCCAGTTATTTTTGAAGATTTGGCATCTGATGTAAATCAGTATTTTCCCCCTAACTTGCATCTTCTGTCTCCTACCAGAACATGGGAGCTCAGGAGGGCCATAGCCTGCCTGGTTCCTGGGTGTTAATAAAAATAACAGCAATTATCATAGTTTATTGAGCACTTACTATGTGCCAGCACTTTGCCAAGTGCCTTTACTTTTAGAGATGCTGAAAGGAAGATAAACTACTCAGCCCTCTACGCTGCTTTCCCTTACCATGGCTGGAAAGGATGGCTGATAACCCTAGACTCTGAAATCCGATGGCCCGAGTTCAAGTCTTGGCTTTGCCACCCACCAGCTATTTCACCTTGGGCATGTCACCTCACTTTTCTGAAGCCCAAATTTCCCCATCTATAAAATGAGGATTGATAATGGCACTTATCTCATAGGGCTGTTCCGAGGATGACATCTTTTAATATTGGTAGCGCTTTGCACTGTGCGTGGCATGTGGTGAGCACGCTGTGAGACAAGGTAGGAATAAGTAGCTGCAGTGGGCAAGCCTGTGCCAACCTCCTAATGGTGAGTACTACTCCACCCCTCTGCTTCCTGCCCAACCTGCTGGGCACAGGAGCATCCTAGTGAGAGAGGAGGAGGTCTGCCAGCTAAAGCCAACACACAGACACACAGACACACACAGACACACAGACACACAGACACACACACACACACGCACTCAGAGCTCTTATACAAAAAGTGCATTTGGATTAATTCCTAAGTATTACCTTTTCTGTAAAACTTGTCCAATCATCCCAGGAGCTCCCCAAGGGTTTAAGCCAAATATGTGGGTAACACCCTTGGTCCCCCCTTTCTCTGCCTCCCACCCCCACCCAATCAGCCCAGAAGCAATTCCCCAAAAATGTATCCAGAATCTGTCCACATCTCGCCATCTTCATCCTCTGAATTCAAGCCACCCCCTCCCCCCATCAC
The DNA here is from genome assembly GCF_965194825.1 of Balaenoptera physalus. Classification (NCBI taxonomy): domain Eukaryota; kingdom Metazoa; phylum Chordata; class Mammalia; order Artiodactyla; family Balaenopteridae; genus Balaenoptera; species Balaenoptera physalus. The sequence continues at coordinate 98,612,205 of NC_138889.1, read as the reverse complement.
TCACTGAGGTTCTTGCAGTTACTGCCTCTCTGTTCTCCCATGCTCTTGCCCTCTTATAATCAAATGGTAGGGCCTCTGGGAAATATGTTCTTCTCAGATAAAAGTGACATGGCAGGAGAAAATCCTTTCCCTCTGCTTCTTACTTCCTGTCTAGAATGTAGATTGTGATTCACGGAACCAAGGTTCCCACTTTGTGACCAGGAGGAAAGGCCAAGAGAATTGTGGGAGTGTAGACCCAGAGTGCTGTCAATTTCAACTACTTATGTGAGATAATTAAATAGCTTTATTGGTTAAGTTGGAGGTTGGCTAACTTTTTCTGTAAATGGCCAGATATTTTCAGCTTTCCAAGCCAACTCCTTATTTCTGCTGTTGTAGCAGGAAAGGAACCATAGGTGACACATAAAAGAATGAGCATGGCTGGATTCCAACAGAACTTGATTTACAGACACGGATATTTGAATTTCATATATTTTCACATGTCACGAACTGTTCCTTCTTTTGACTTTTTTTCTAGCCATTTAAACTGTAAAAATCATTCTTAGCTCATGGGCTGCATGAAAACAAACGGTAAGACAGATTTGGTCACTGGGTTAAGTCACTGTCTGTGGGTTTTCAGTTACTGGAAGCTGAGTGCCTTCTAGATGATTCTGTTATTCAACTTTCCATTTCACAGATGACAAAGCATCCAGAGAAGTGACACAGAGCAAGTGTGTGTCAGGGCTAATAAATCTAGGTTGCAAAGCTCTTGACAAGTCCAGGATTTTCCCCAGGATACAGTCCTGTTTCCTGCTCATTCACACACTATTTATGGCTCTCTTTCTTCTAGACTGTGACATTTTCCTTGATGTAGGTGATTGCATTTCACTCACACAAAATATATCGAGTATTCACCTTCATTGAGGACCTACCACATGCCAGGCACTTTACATTATTTAATCTTACAAGCGTGAGGCAGATATTATTCCCATTTCACAGACGAGGAATTGGAGGCTCTGAGAGGGCTGCACCATGCCCAGGTTCACCCAGGAGTAGAAGGGGGGCACCAGTCCCACCCAGCCCTTCCTGCCACAACTCACCTCCTCTCATGCTTCAAGGCTCAGCGCTGGTGTGCCCTAATGAAGTAGACGTGACCCCTCTTCTTCAGCCACTGAATATGTGCAAAGGAACCCTGACAGAGCACAGAGAGACATTTCTTTTCTGAAGTTTTATTCTGCTAAAGTGGGCTGGTTTTTTTTACCTCTTCTAGGTGGAGCTAGCAACAAGACCAAGAGAAATGATGCCATGACATTCATCACCTTGGTCACTAGAGGGCAGCAAGAGGCCATGTGCCAAAGCAGCTTGTAGCCTTTTCTCTTTGGTTCCATTGAATTCATTCATACAAGTTTATGGGAAACTTGGGGGAAGAATATGTTTCAGCCTTTTATTCCAACATCCTCATTTTTCTGATGGAAAAAATGGAATCCCACAGGGGTCAGGTTGTGACTTTGGGCACATCATTGTCTGATTTTCACCTTGGTGCTGTCTTTTCCCACCTTCGGGACCCCGGACAAGTTATCTGAGCTCCGTGCCTGACCTTCCTCATCTCCAAAATGGGAGATAATAACAATGCCCGTTTCCCAGACTTGTTGAAGAAATCATTAATTTCCTAGGGCTGCCATAACAAATTGCCATAAGCTCGGTGGCTTACAACAGAAATTTATTCTCTCGCAGTTCTGGAGACCAGAAGTCCAAAATCAAGGTATGAGCATGGCTGCGCTCCTTCTGAAGGCTCTAGGGGAGCATCCTTCCTTGTCTCTTCCAGCTCCTGGTGGGTCTGGGTGTTCCTTGGCTTGTGACTGCCTCACTCCAATTTCTGCCCCTCTCTTCTCAATGGGCTTCCTCACCTGTCTATGTGTCTTTTATATGAATTCTTGGAATTGGATATAGGGTCCACCTGGATAATCAGGAATGATCTTGAGACCCTTAACTTCATTATGTCTGCCAAGGCCCCTTTTCCAAATATGGTCATATTCACAGGTTCTGGAGGTTAGGATGTGAACACGTCTTTTAGGGGCCACCATTCACCCCACTACAACCAAAAAATGAATGCATGTCACATGCTCAACACAGAGCCAGGGACATTGTAAGCACTCAGTTGATAGGAGCTGTTACTGCTGTGCATCTAGGGGTTGTGTCTGAGGTTAAACTGTGGAAATGTATCCAACACAAGAACAGAAACCCCAGTGTAGAAAGATCAGTCACCCTTTCCCTCAGGCCTCTAAGGCTGGCGGCCCAACTTGCCACGCTGCATTCTCCAACTTGACCAAACTTGTTTCTGCTTTCAGAGTCCCCCAATTCTCTCTGTTATAAACAGGCTTTTGGCAGAAACCACCAATTATTGCAAAGTCTGCATTTTGCTTCACTAAAATCAGGCTTGAGGTGATCACTGGTCAGAGCTGAGGAGTGCAAGTTACACAACAGCCCACATGCAGGAGGGGGAGAAACAGCCAGCAAAGCAGTCAGGATGTAGCATCATCTTGTTTGGTTTCAGGCCCAAGCCAGCTTGTCCTCATTAGGTAATGTCAGGCATCAGGTTGAAAGGTCAAGGTAGTTTTTCACTGAAAAGAAAGGAGATTGGTTTCACCCTCAGAGTCAGTTCCATGACTGAGCCAGGTGGGGTGCGTACAAGTGTCAGGGGTACATCTGGTTGAAGAAGAATAGAGAAAAAAGAATGGGTCCAGGGCTGAGGAGGGTGGGGAGGTCCATAGAGGTGGAAAAACAAAGGACAGCTACACTGGTTTCAACCCTGATGGGCCATGTGACTGCTCAGAGCCTCAGTGTTCTCATTTGACAAATGGGGTCATAGCAGGAAATACTCCTTAGGGACTCAGTGATGTGTGGACACATTGGTGGTACTAAATGGTGCTGATTGTTTTTTCCACCACTACCAGAACAAAGAATAATGGGTGACAAGGCACTTTTGGGGTACTGGGAAGATCCAGGACAGGACAAGGACCTGAGCTCTGAGCTAGACCTGTGTCTGGGCTGGAAATGATGCAGAAGGGGGGCCCTCACAGTATTCAGAAAGCACAGGGGGAGCCCTCTGAGCCAGCTGAGAGGGTTAGTTCTTGAGCCCATAAAACACCTTCTGGAGGTAACATCAGAATAATAATATTTCATGTCTGCTGTGTGACCTTATTTTCACCCCTAGAGACCCCAACCCCACCCCGCCAATAACTAGTGTTTGAGGTCCTTGCCAGAAGTGCTGTTCGTGTAACGATGATGTCAGTATGGTGTCATTGTCCCCAGGCTGATGGAGCATGTTTACCTAGTGTCCCCAGCCCCGCACAAAACTGCACTACAGAGAGCAAAAGTCCACAACCCCCTCTCCTTATCACACCAGCTTCTGGGACCCTCGCCCGCCAGAAGCCCACCTCAGCTGATCTGGGCTTTATTTTAGAAGCTATTTGCTCACCTGGCTGAAGGGAGAATCTTGAGTTAAGAGGCGAGTATAATTTTAGCAAGTGTTCCTTGTGTTACATGGGTTCAGAATGACTGTGGTCTTTCTCTTTTCTGGAAAATTGCCCACTTTCCCCAGTGTAATTATTTTCTTTTAAAGCTGAGAAGCACAGATCACCCCCACAGCCACCCCTTAGATCTACGGCAGTGAATCTGCAGAACACTAAACACAGAGAGAGTATCTTAAAGCAACAAGGGAGGAAAAATTGTTACACAGGAAAGACAATTATAGAGACATCGGACCTCACTAAAACCCTAATGGAAGTCAGAAGATAGTAGAATATTGTCTTAAAAGTGCTGAGAGAAACTGTCAACCTAGAGCTGTACAACTAATGAAATGATCTTTCAACCACAAAAGCAAAATATAAAACAGAGCACTTGCTACTAACAGACCTCCCCCAAAAGAATACAAATACTTTTACTTCTCCCTTTCCAATTTGGGTGCCTTTTATTTATTTTTCTTGCTTAATTGCTCTGGTTAGAATTTCCAGTACAATATTCAATAACAGTGATGAAAGCTGACATCCTTGTCTTATACCTGATCTTAGAGGGAAAACTTTCAGTCTTTCACTATTGAGGATGACGTTAGCTGTGGGGTTCTTTTTTAGTAGGTTGAGGAGTTCCATTTCTGGTTGTTGGGTGTTTTTATTATGAAAGTTGTGTTGGGTTTTATCAAACGCTTTTTGGCATTAATTCATGTGTTTTTTTTCTTCATTCTATTAATGTGGTGTATTATATTGATTTTAATATGTTAAATCATCCTTGAATTGCTGGGATAAATCTATTTGGTCATGGTGTATAGTCCTTTTAATATGCTATTGGATTCAGTTTACTATTTTGTTGAGAATTTTGCATCTGTATTTGTAAGGGATATTGATCTGTAGTTTTTTTCCTTGTGGTGCCTTTGACTGGATTTGATATCAGGATAATGTTGGCCTCATGTAATTAGTTAAAAAGGTTCCCATCTCTTCTATTTTGGGGAAGACTTGTACACCCAAAATGAAAAAGATTGCTGAAAGATATTAAAGGAAATCTAAAAAAATGGAAAAATAGCCTGTGTTTATGGATTGGAAGAATTAATATCATTAAGATGGCAATAATCCCACATGATCTACAGATTCAATGAAATCCCTTTCAAAATCCCAGGTGCATTTTTGGAAGAAATGGAAAAGCTTATCCTAAAATTCATATGGAATTGGGCCCCCAAATAGTCAAAAAAATTTTTTAAAAGAACAAACTTGGAGGACTCATACTTCCTGATTTCAAAAGTTACTACAGAGCTTCAATAATAAAAGCAGTGTGGTACTTACATAAGGATGACATATAGATTAATGGGATAGAATTGAAAGTCTAGAAATAAACTAATACATATATGGTAAATTGATTTTCCACAAGAGTGCCAAGACTATTCAATGGAGGAAAGAATAGCCTCTTCAACACAGGTGTTCAAACAAAACCTGTATACAAAATTCATAGCAGCACTATTCACAATAGCAAATAGGTGGAAACAACCCCAGTATCCATTAACTGATGAATGAATAAAAATGTAGGCTATCCAAACAATGGAAAATTGTTCACCCATAAAAAGGAATGAAGCACTGATACAGGGTACAACATGGATTAACATTGAAAGCATCATGCTAAGTGAAAGAAGCCAAACACAAAAGGTCACATAATTTATAATTTCATTTGTATGAAATATTCAGAATAGGAAAATCCACAGAGACAGAAAACAGAGTAGTAGGTGTCAGATGCTGGGTCATGGGAATGGGAGGAATGAGGAATCACTGATTAATGGGTGTGAGGTTTCCTTTTAGGGAAAATAAAATGTTCTGGAACTAGATCGTGGTGAAGGCTGCACAACATTGTGAATGTACTCAATGCCACTGAACTGTATACTTTTTAAATGGTTAAAAATTTTGTTATATTTATTTTACCACCAAAAAAAGTTTTCCAATAATTAAAACTAGTACTTAAAAGAACTTTCCTTTGTTATATGCATCCATGTTGACACAACTGGTTCACATCTTTCAGAGGAATGATATGGCTTCAAAACAAAAGCATATCGGTTTCAAAACTATGGCCAAGTTAAGTAAATTTGCTAACTCTTGTGTCAACTGGATATTATTAACATTGAATTCCAAGAAGTATTGCATACTCTAAACTTCTCACTATCAACAAAGTGTTCTTCATATTTTTCTTGTGCAACCCTACCCACCGGTACAGCTGTACAAAGTTTCAGAGAGGACGGACTGGGTAAGCCAGTCTTGGGGTTGGGTCTACTGGATGCTCTCACTTTGACAAGCCCATGAATGTTTTTATGTTAGTTTTCTCTTTTGTCGTTTTTTCAATGACTGTATTATGAAAAAGTACTGTGTTTTAAAAATAGGACATTTGAGCAGGTGCAAATGAAGGAACTCGGTCTCTCACAGGCGAGTCATTTGCTGTGTCTAAGAACTGGCCACCCTCGGGAGGGGTAAACTCTCCCAGGCCAGCAAGGACACAGATACATCAAGACTAGAGAAAATAAGAAAATTAATAACAGTAGACGTGAGTGGTCCCTGCCTGGGATTGTTGGGACAGAGAAGATGGGACCAGGTCAGCCTGAATGACTCAAAGTGGGGTCTGGCAGTGGGGAGAGGGTTGGTGGTGGGTGATGACAGGCAAACCAATCAGTCAGATCCACGGCGAGGCTCCTTATGGTGAAAGGTTGAGACCCTGACAGAGGGTGGGGTCAGCTGAGGAGGCGGAGCCCAGAGATGGGTGGGGTCTGGGCGGGGTTTAGGCTCTAGGAGCTGAGTGCGTGCTGGGGTCGGTGAAGAGGAAAGTCAAGGCGTGGAGGTGAAGAATGTGAGGTCCGGAGGCAGATGCGCGCTGGTGGATGAGAGGGCCCCGCTTGCTGACTGAGAACCAAAGCTCCGTGAAGGGCTGCTCAGGCCCCGGGAGAAGGTGGAGGCTGGAGGTGAAGTGGCCTGTGGTGGCGAAGGCTCAGGCCGAGGAGCCGGGATGCCGACAGGGGCACAGCGGGATCAGCCCCCCAAAGGATAGCCGGTCCCTCTGTCGCACGCCTCACAGCAGGGATCTTGCCACGACTGTTGCAGAAAGCTGCCCTCACATGGGGCCTTGCTCCCCATGTGTGTGTCTGCGGGATACACAGCTGTGGCCAGAATCAGGACGGGAACAGGAGGGCCTGGCCGAGGTCACATACCCCACACCCGTGACTTCCCAGGGCCCTTCTATACCTCATCCTAAGGTTTCCTTTCACATCCCCTTCTCTAGAGGCTCCCCTTCCGTGTCACCTGCTAGGAGGACGGATCAGGGAAGAAGGGGGAGCAATGACCCACCTTTTCCTACGAGAAAGGGGGCCCCGCACCACCTCAGCTTCCTCCGGGCAAGCTGATGAAGGCAGGAGCAAAGGGGTCTTATAGGAGTCCTAGAAGAATGTTCCTTTCAGATTAGACCCCGAGAGCCCCAGGAATTCGCATACGGGATAAAATGATCAATGACCACTGGTGAGAGTGAGGCTCTCGCGTACAATGCGGAGTCGTTTGCACTGTGGTCTCTCCTGTGAGCCTCACAACAGCAGATGAGGGATGCAGACCAGATGCCATCTCGGAGCGGGGAGCCTGAGACTTGACCTCCAGAATCAACCTCTGCAGCTCACAGCGCCACCCAGTGGCGAGACCCATTGCCCAGTTCCACCCTTCCTTCAGTCCTCTGCTTGGGTAGAGCGGGTAATCGCCAGATTCTCCTCCCGTGAGCCTCTCCTCCAGGGGTTTTCCTAGAATATCTGATTAGAGGCTTTCCGAGGCTCAGGGCTGCTCTCTAGATCAGCCCTAATGCAAAGGAAAAGCTGTATTCAGAGATACCCAAGACAAAAGTCAATCGATGCCCAAGGTTCATTGATGTCCAGGAGACTCTGTTCCAAACTCTCTTAAGAATCCAGTCCATGGACTGGATTTTCTGAATCCAATCAGAAATCAGAATCCAATCAGATCGGATTTACTGAATCACCCTATTTGGGTTTTTCCCCTGAGGCTCCGTGCCACACTCCGTGTGTGAGCCCTGAATGGAAACCCTAGTCCCTCCTCTAACCCCTGCTCTGCCCAGTCTGTTCCCTGGAAGTGTGGATGCTGGTCTCATCTTTCCAATCCCAGGTATCCCTCTACACCAAATAATTGACTTAGAAAGTCAGGGAGAAAACAAGACAGTCTTTGCTGGGACGGGGCCTAGGCTTTCCTTACCCAATCTGTGTCTTCATTGTTCTTCAATATTAGTAAAAATGGGTTCCTTTGTAGGAAGCAAGAAATAGATGGAGGAGCCCTGCCACACAGGAAGTAGAAGACAGAATCAATTCTCCCAGAAGTCGGGCTTGAAATCAGCCATGGGGCACTTGCCCCCTCAGAAAAGAGTCTTTGCCAGCCTCAGGCAGCTGGGCCCTGGGAATGTACACTGGAGAGCTGAGTTCTAGGCCCGCATCGCAGAGCTGTGGCACCATCATAAAGCGTTCTTGATGGAGGGGGCGGGACGCAGAGAGGAGGTGACCCCACTGCCCCAAGCCCACCATCCAACCTAGCAGATCCCGCCATTCTTCTCTGGACTACTCTCTTTTGTAAAGCCATCATGGTTTTCTATTTAGTTCACATAAAATCTAGATGTCAACTGTGTCCACCATTCAGCTCACTCTGGCTAAGAAAGGATGGTCAATTTCATCGAGAGAGCTCCAGATTCAGGGTCAGCATTCCAGAATTGGCCACCCGTGAACGAGGAACCTTGAGCAAATCATTCCCTGCTCTGAGGCTCAGATCTTACAGCTGTGAAAAGGATTGGACTGGACCAGAGTTTCCTGTGGAACACTCTATCCCAAGAAGACAGTGAAACTTAGGGGAAAATAAGTTCCAAGGTCAAATAAGTAATTTTGACTGTAACCCCCTCTTTGCAATTCCAATGCACATGAGGATGTTAAGAGACCTAAAAATGCCCTACAGTAAAGAAACCAATTTTCTTCAATCCGACATCTTCAAACTTTACTGACCACAGAGTGTTCCCCTCCTTTTATGTGGAAAATCAATTAAGATCTTAAAGAATATAATTTGCAATGGATTAATTTGGGAAATTATGAATGAGCTGATTGCTAAATTTGCTTTAAGCTTTAAACTCACCATACTTTTGAAAAATAGGAGTCCTAAGTTAAGAGATACTGTCTCAGTATAAAAATGAACTCATTATAAGACAAGTGGGCAGTTATAAACCAGAAGAAACTCTGTTTGCTGACCCCAAAACAGAGCCATCCAGCAGGTGGAAGAGGAAACCCAGCCTGGCTGGGGGAGGGCAAGAACCAGCCCACATGTCCCAGCTCCTTTCCTGGGCCCCTGGCCCAACGCAATGCCCTCTTCTCAGGCAGGAATCCAGACAAGGTAATGAGAGAGAGAAAGGGCTGCCTTTGTTTCTGCCCAGAGACCATCACCTCCTTTCATCTTCATGAGAACATTGTTATAAAAGACCCCTCCTTTATTTCAAAGATGATTTTACAGAACTGATCTCAGTTGGATGTGTTCCTGATTGGGCTTCTTTTTCCAATTGAGAGAATTGTTTTACATTGACGTAAAATAGACCCCTTTCATTCCCTTGGTCCCTTAGTCTCCTGTGTTGTAGATTTGGTTCATTCCTTCATTCTCCAAAATGTTATACCTGCCCTGCATTGGACATGAGGACTCACCAGGAACCCCAGCAGCTAGTCCCGTGTTGGCTGTTTTAGTCTGTACTTTACTCTTTACCTGTCTATGCACATTTGTAAGTCCTCAGATATATTGTAAGTTCACTGGGGCAAAGCCTTGTTCTTCTTTGATCTCCGACAGTGCCGGTAACAGTGACATATAAAGACATGTGACAGTGCCCACAGCGGTGACATATGCATATCTGCACTTGTGTGCACTAGGCATCTCCCCACATAACTGCTGAGTAAGGGAGAGAAAGAAAGAATGAATGCCTAGACCCCAGCAGACAGTTGGTCTAGACTATAAGATGAAATCAGTGTCCCAAGAGGTGGCAGAGTAGATCTTTTGGTCTATACAAAGTGGATTTTTGACTGTTTCTCATTTAATAAGCCAAGCACTCAAACAAGAAGATGTGGGCCTGAGAATGGATCCCAAACCACTGGAAATGAATTATCAGATGCCCACGTCACCTTGGGCATGTCACATAGAATATCGGAGCTAGACCCTTGCCCACTCTAACTAGTCATCTTGGGCACATTACTCCCTTTCTCTATCCTTCTCTTTTTTACCCTAACATGAGGATATCAATAATCCCTTCACAGAGATCGTGGTGAGAATTAAATGGAATGAGGTACAGAAGAGTCGGCATATTACATGTAAAGAAGCAAATTAATTCTGCAATTTCAACTCTATGTGTATAGCAGAAAAAAATTTTTAAAGAAGGGCATGGAAAGAAAAAAGCTTCCCAAATTAATATAAAATAGAATGAAAATATAATAATATAATTCTCTGGAACAGGAAAAATAATTTAAAAGTTTAGATGGAAGAATAAATATTCAAGAATTGCCAAGAAAATTTTTGGAAAGTCATAGTGAGGAGGAACTTGCCCTAGGAAATATTAAAACTTAGACCTAAAGGCACTACAATGAAAATAAGTCTGATTTTGCCACCAAAAGAAAGGTAACATTTCAATTCAACGGGTTGAATAGTTTATTTACTAAATGGTGCCAGCATAATTGGCAGTACACCTGGATTGAATAAAGTTAAGTCCTTTCTGTACACTGTCTACAATAATAAATTCCAGATGAATTAAAAACTTAATGAAACAACTTAAACTTTAGAAAATTAAAATAAAATGTAGGAGTGGGAAGTACTTAATTGGATAAGGTATGACACCCAGAAACCATAAAGAAAAAGAGGGACAGATTTAATTTTATTAGTGTTTGATTTTTCTCTATAAAAAATGATGCTACTAACAGATTTGAAAGATGAATACTATACTGGGAGGATGTATTTCTAACACATATGCTAAATAAAAGTGTACTTGTAAAGATCTCCTACATATTGGAAAGAAAATGACAAACAACCCAGTTAGAGAATAGATGAAGAAGAGACTTCCATTTTCAGAAATATTTTGGAACAAGTATTCAGAGGAACCCTTCTCAGTATGTACAGATCTAAAAATGCGTGAGAGAGTATAAGTAAAATTATTTTTCTTTTTTATTTAACATCTTTATTGGAGTATAATTGCTTTACAGTGTTGTGTTAGTTGCTGCTGTGTAACAAAGTGAATCAGCTATACATATACGTATATCCCCATGCCCCCTCCCTCTTGCATCTCCCTCCCACCCTCGTTATCCCACCCCTCTAGGTGGTGGCAAAGCACCAAGCTCATCTCCCTGTGCGATGCAGCTGCTTCCCACTAGCTATCTATTTTACATTTGGTAGTGTATATATGTGAGGACACGGGGAGGGGGAAGGGTAAGCTGGGAAGAAGTGAGAGAGTAGCATTGACATATATACACTACCAAATGTAAGCAAAATATTTTTAAAAGCATGACTGAGCTGGCAGTAAAGTCAGGGAAGCAATGAGAGGGCAGAAACTATAAGAAAATGCTGACCAGAGGGTAAGCAAGTGCTGGAGTCAGTGTTTACTCAAAGATTTCTTAAAAAATGAAAACTAGAACTACCCTATGACCCAGCAATCTCGTATCTGGGTATAAATCCACAAGAGTTGAAGTCAGGATCTCAAAGAGATCCTGCACTTCATGTTCATTGCAGCATTGTTCACAGTCGGCAAGGCATGGAAGCAACCTAAATCCATCAACACAGAAAGGGATAAAGAAAATGCGGTATATACATACAATGGAATATTATTCCGTCTTTAAAAAGCGGGAAATCCTGCCACTTATGACAACATGGCATAAACCTGGAGGATATTATGCTAAGTGAAATAAGACACAGAAGGAAAAAAACTATATGATACCACTTATCTGGAAAATCAAAAATAGTCAAACTCATAGAAACAGAGAATATAATAATGGTTGCCAGGGGCTGGGGGTTATCAGGGGGAAGGTGTTAGTCAAAGGGTATAAAGTTTCAGTTATACACAATGAATAATCCCTAGAGCTCTATTATACTACATAATGTCTGTAGTTAACAATAGTGTACTGTATACTTAAAAGTTTGGCACATCTACTGTTGTGTCCTTCTCACAAAGAAATAGGAATAATAATATAGAGGGTGGAAGAAAACTTTTGAAGGTGATGGATATGTTTACGGAATAGATTGTGGCGATGGTTTCACAGATGTATACTTATTTCCAAACTCATCAAGTTGTATACGTTAAATATGTGCAGCTTTTTAAATGTCAACTATACCTCAATAAAGTGATCTAAAAATAAAATAATTTTTTTTAAAAACATCTTTTTTATTCCTGGTGGTTAAAGCCTGAGTTTTAACAGGCCAGGAGGTGCAAAGGACGGACACAGAGCCTGGGACACAAGGGGTAGGGAAGTCACATTAGAGACCCCACATGAAGTCAAATTCCACAAGAGAGTGTGTGAACTAGAATATACCTTAAACATAAAGACACAGAACGTTTAAATGAAAAGAGTGGAAAATGATACAGGATGCAAATTTGAACCAGATAAAGACTGATGTGACTATACCTCAAAGACTATAGGTCAAAGAAAGTATACTTTACAACAAGAAGCATTTCCAGATAGAGGGACATTATGTAAGGATGAAGGGGTAAATATACGAGAAAGGTATTACAGCCCTGGATCTATGTGTCCTCAATGTCTTAACTTTAAAATGTAGAAAACACAAATTGATAGAGCTTCAAAAAATAATAGGAAGAAACAAACTCACAATCATAGCAAGAGACTTTAATATACTTTGCTCAGTTCCTGATAAAACAACCAGACCAAAAAAAAAAAAATTAAGAATATAAAAGATCTGAGAAATACACTTAACAAATGACCCAATTAATCTATTTAGAGCACTGCAACTGACAGTGACCAAATCCGCAGATTGTTCAAGTGCATGTGATACATTTGCCAAAATTTACCCTATGCTGGTTCATTAAAAAAAGCCTCAGATTTTTTCAAAAGATTGAAAGCATTTAAGGTACAGGTATATTTGCTGATTACTATAGAATTAAGCTAGCAATCAATAACAAAAAGATAACTGGAAGATTACCAACTGCCTGGTAATCAAACAATATATTTTTATAATCCATAAGTCAAAAAGGAAATAACAACAGAAATTAGAAAATATTTTGAAATAAATTGTATGATGGTTAACCTTATCTGTCAACTTGACTGGGCCATGGTGCCCAGATAGTTGGTCAAACATTATTCTGAATGTTTCTGCAAAGGGTTTTTTTGGATGAGATTTCCATTTAACTTGGTAGACTTTGAGTAAAGCAGATTACCCTCCATAATGTGGGTAGACTTCAACCATTTAATTAAAGGCCTGAATAGAACAAAGACTAACTTCCCCCAAGCAAGAGGGAATTCTGCTAGCAACCAGCCTTTGGACTTGAACTGCAGCACCAGTTCTTCCCTAGGTCTTCATAATCACCTGAGGCAATTCCTTAAAATAAATCTCTCTTTATAAACATACACATATCCTATTGGTTCTGTTTCTCTGGGGAACCTTGACTAAAGCAATGACAATAAAGATAATGCATTTGGTAGAACTACTTTGGAAAACTGTTTGGCAGTATTTACTGAAGTTGGACATGCACCCATCCAGTGACCCCCAAATCCCTTCCTGGGTAGATGCACATGTTCACCAAGAGACATGTGCAAGCATATTATTAACAACACTATTAATAAGAGCAAAATACCAGAAACTACCCAAATGCCCACCATTTAAATAGGTAAATAAATTGTGGAGCATTAACCCACTATGGAATATCACACAGCAATAAGAATAAATGAGCTCTAGCTACCTGCAATAGCTTGGATGAAGTTTGCAGCATGATGAACGTTAAACAAGTCAAATCAGAACTGGGAGAGATAGGAAAACAGCTCTAGATTCGGGGAGACTAGAGAGACATAATGGGTAAATGCAGTGGGTAAAATCCGACTGAATTTCAGATTTTTTAAAAAGCTATAAAATACGTTTTGAGGATAATTGGAGAAGTTTTTGGATAGACTGTATGTTGGATGAAGTTATTGATATAATACTCATGTTCTTAGGTGTGGTAAAAGTGATGAGGCTGAATAGGAAGATTCTTGGGAGATGCAGGCTGAGGTGTTTAGAGGTGAATACCATGATGTTTGCAACTCACTTTTAAATGGTTTGGTAAAAGGGAAATGTGTGTGTGTCTGTGTGTGTGTGTGTGCATGTGCGCGTGTGTATTTATATATAGAGAGATGGCATCAGTGTGGCAAAATGTTAACAGATGGTAAATCTAGGTGAGAAGGTACATGGGTACTCATTGAATTATTCTTTTAACTTTTCTAGGAGCTTGAATTTTTTTCAAAAGTTAGTTAAAGGAAAGACAAATGCAATGCCTACCAATTATAGAAAATGCGTAAAATAAAACATAAAGAAAGAAAAAAACAGAAAATCCAAATTGACTTTTTATGGTTATAACCTGAAAATAAATTGTATCAGTAGAGCAGAATATCTGCTATCCTTGTCTTTATTTAATATTGAATTGGAGACTCTAGTCACTCAGTAATAAAAGAAAAAAGAAATGAAATAAAGATTGAACAGGAAGAAACAAAATTATCTACACAGAAAACCCGAGACTCTACAGACAAATTATTAGAACTAAGAGAGTTTGCCCATGATTGTTGCATATAAGATCAATCAGCAAAAATAAAATGTGTTTCTATATCCTAGCACTATAGAGCTAGAAAAAGTAATTTTAAAAAGATTCCATTTATAATAGCAACAAAAATAGGTAAGCAAAAAATAAATCTAGCAAAAGATTTACAAGTTGCTTTATGTAGCAACCAGTGAGACTTTATTAAAAAAAAAAAAATTAAAGAGGGCCACAGTAACAGAGAGATAAGCTTTTTTCAGAGATGGTAAGATTCAGCATCATAAATATGTCAATTTCCTCCAAATTAATTTCTAAATTTGATTCAATTCCAATCAAAATCTCCAAATGGTTTTTCATTGTACTTGGCAAATGGATTCTAAAAATACATATAGGAGAGCAAGAATAGACAAGACAATTTCGAAGTTAGTGGCGTTTGTCCTGGCAGGTGTTAAGACAATATAAGGCCAGCATAATTAAGATAGTGCAGTGTGTTAGGTGCAAGGATAGAAACGAGAACCAGTGGAACAGAATAGTGAACCCAGAAACACATATGGAAACTTTATATTCTCATTTGAATATGGGAACTTTACACTTGACAGAGGTGGCATGGCAAGTCAATATGAAAAGGACAGGCTAGTCAATTAATCGATTATCTTGATGGAAAAGATAAAATCAGGTCCCACCTCCAATCAAGCACATCAGCAAACCCTGGTGAACTCATGACTTAAATGTGGGGGAAAAAGTTTAAAACTTCTGGAATAAAATATTTATAAATATATATAAATTATATATTAAAAATATAACAATATGGTAATGTATTCATTACTTTAGAATAGGAGAGGTTTTCTTAAGCAATTCACAAAAAGTACAAGCCATGAAAGAAAAAATTTGACCATCTTAACATTAAAAATGTTTGTGTGCCAAAAGTCACCACAAACAAAGTGAAAAGATGATCTCTAATTGGGGGAGGAAATCTGTCACACAGATGACGGACACAGAATGAGGGTCAGTGACACATGAACAACTTCTGTGAAGCAGCAGGAAAAAGACAAGCAAGCATCAAATGGGCAAAATTCACGAAAAGACATTTCTCAGAAGCATGAAAATCACCGATAAAAAGATGATCATCTCATTGGTCATTAGGGAAATACAAATTAAATTGCATTATGAGTTTCCATTTTCCTCTCATTATTAGTAAAACTGTAGAGTCAGATCACACTCCGTGATGGCAAAGGTGAAGAGCCATGGAAAATCGCATTTGCCACCATGGGTACAACCTTGTCAGACAGCATTTCTCAATAATTTAAGGGGTGCATATCTTATAACGTTGCCGTCCACTCTCGGGTACATTCTAGAGAAACGTGTGCAGGAGGAAGACATACAAGAATGTTTAAGTCAGCATTATTTATTAGAGCAAAAACTGGAAACAAGTTCACTCTTCATCAGCGTGAGAACAAATAACTACTTTTGGTACACTGGAAAAATAAACGATTACACACCAATAAAAATAAATGAACCAAGGCTATAAATACAGCATGAATAAATCTCACAAACATAAAATTGGGAAGAAGCCAGAGTTAATAAAAAATGCATACAATCTAATAATATTTATATGGAGTTTTAAAATTTGAAAAACACTATAAATGGTTTATGGCTACTCACATATATAGGAAAAATACAACAACACACATGAAAATAATAACCATCAAATCCCAGACTTTCCAGATTCCCTTTAGAGAGAAGATAAGGATTGGAGGGAACAGAGGGCTTTATTTGTGTCAGTAATGGTTTCTCTCTTATCCTGGCGGGTGGGAACACAGATGCGTATTATATTCTCCTCTGTACTATTTTTGCTATCTCAAAATATTTCATAATAAAAAAATAAAGAACATAAAATAAAACACAGAACCTGATAGAAAATGAACAAAGCTACTTGTAAATGCCAGAGACTGGCTCCACCCTGAAGGGCATGGAGAGGACGCTGCAAGATGACTGGTCCCACCTTGGGCAGGATGGGGGCGGGAAGGAGAATGAAGAACACAGTCTTCATCTGGCTTAGGTGTCTGATGCACAGGATAGTGGTGAGCCCTGGGATAGTGGGAAACTTCTGTTACATCACAAAGCTCAGACACCTGCCAGAAGTCATGAACTGTTTGAAGTCCTTTCCAGGCCCATCCTGGCTATAGGGAATCTTACCAGTCATTTATGCGCAATTATGACAAATATTTATTGACTAGTCACTATGGGACCAAGAAAGTGGAGAAACAATAGAAAGGGAAATGGACACAGTTCCTGCCATTGAGATGACAGGCTAGAGGCTGAGATGGGCCTTAATCTAATGGTCACAGAAATAAATATGTGTTTCCAGATTGTGATAAGTGCTATGATGGAAAAATCACAGGGTGCTATGAGAAAGCCCACAAAGTCACCCACATATAGTTTGGGGGTCAGAAAAGTTAGCTGAGGGAGGGACATTGGAGCTGAGGTGTGAAGGATGAGAAGGCATTAACCCAACAAAGAACAGGGTAAAGGGTTCGAGGCAGGAAGAAGCACCTGGAGATAGATTCTGGGGGAAGGGCAGCGGGCCTGGAGCACAGGCCACGGAGGGGCGAGGCCAGAGGAAGCAGGAGAGGGGACAGAGCAAGGTCAGGCAAGGTCTCCTAGGACATGTAAAGATCTTTAGCCTAAAAGCAATAAAACGACATTAAATTATTCTGACATAATCAGACTTGCATCTTGAGAAGTTCACTCTGCTGACAATACCAAGTGCTGGCCAGGATACTGAGCACCCAGAACCTTCCTCCATTGATGGTGGGAGTGCAAAATGGTCCAGCCGCTCTGGAAAACAGCCTGGCTGTTCAACATATATTTAGCGTATGACCTAAGAGGAATGAAAGCTTATGTTCACACAAAAACCTGTACATGGATGTTTTGTTTATCATGGCTAAGAACTGGAAACAACCCAAATGTCCTTCATCCGGGGAAAGGATAAACAGTCAAACAATCTGTGGAATACAGGTACAATAAATAAATCAAAGGAACAAACTACTGCTATACGCGACAACGTGGATACATCTCAAATGTATTTTGCTAAGTGAAAGAAGCCAGACACAAAGAGCTCCATTCTGTATGATTCTATTCATATGGCATCCTGGGAAAGGCAAAACTACAGGACAGAAAATAGACCAGTGGTTGCCACGTGTTGGGGTTAGGGGGATGTTGTTGATTACAAAGGGGCACAGGGTGGGGAACATTTTGGGGTGATGGAGATGTTCTCTGTCTTGATTGTGAGAGGGTCTACACAATTATATGCCTTTATCAAAACGTATAGGACTGCACACTAAAAGGGGGCGGATTCTACTGCAGGTAAATTATGCTTCCATAAAAAGAAAGGAAGAAAGGAAGGAGGGAGGGAAGGAAAGAAGAGGGAAAAGCCCCACCCACCTTGCCCATGGGGAAGCGATTAGAGAGGCTTCTGGTCCATATGGCTGTTTGAACTTCCATTGGAGTTCCCCTCCCCCTCAACACACAGAGTGCTGGATACCTACCTCCACTGGACTGCAGGGCTGAACCTGAGAGCAAAGAAAGGGAAAGTGCCAGGTGCCAGAGTCAAAGGAGGTCCCAGAAGTCTGGGAGGTTAACTGGAGCTGACTTCACTGCCTGCTCCCGGCCCTGCAGGAGCTCTTGGTGCCACCTGAAGCCATCGGAGAGCATAGATTTAGAATGGTCCTAGCACTCTGGGACCTATACTTGGAGAAAGAGGGTGTGTACAAAGAAAGCCTGCCCAAGCTGTTCGCTATCCTGTTGGGAGAAAGCTGTACCAACTCCTTGGTGAGGTGCCATGAGGTACCCTCCGTGCATCCAGCTAGCGGGGGTAGTCATGTATCAGACCCCAGGGCTCACAAATGCAGCTTAAAGGTTTGGGTGTACAACTTGACCTTTTTGATGAAGACAGGGTAATATGTCCTGGGATGACCCCCTGCCTGTCTGTATATGTTAATTACCCATCTATCTCCCCACCTCAGTCTCATAAAAATCTCATCCACTTGCCAGCATAAGGGACAGCGAGCCAGAGAAAGAGTTCATTTAATTTGTCACCGTTGGCTTTAGAGCATAAGGAGGCCCTACAGGACTCCCACAGGAGTCACCTTGAGTGTCCTTGAGAATGAAACCAAAAGGCCAGGGCTCTACTGAGCAGGGCCGACGCAGAGAACGGCACGGGCTCTGACCGTGACGCACAGCTCCAGGGCACATTCATAGCTGTACTCCAAGGTGAAGGCGGTGCCCGGGAGCTGTGCGGGGAGGTGATCGTGCATCCACAGGCATCTCTGCTTTTGCAGAACGGATGACCGAGTCTGAGCTCACAGCTCCCTGGGACTGGGTGTGTGACTGCAGCCAGGACAGACTAACCTCTGAGGACTTCTCCAGACTCGCTGCTGTGAAAACTCCGAGGTTCCCACTGTGGAGAACACTCTGGTCCTCTATCCACAGGCACCACCCCCACCCCCATACTGCCTCTGCAGTCTCTGGAGTGACAGCAAGGAGGACAGCGTGCCCATCCGCAGAGCATGAAATGTGATGTCCAGAGAGCAGCTGAAAGGGGTTTACAGCATGTCTATGCCAACTGCCCCCTGGTAGAAATTCCCTCACAGCTTCCAGAGGTACTTGGAGCACTTGCCTAGTGCTTGCGTCCCCTCTTGTCTGGTAAAGGCATGCAGCCGTTCCTTTGATCTCGGGTCTGCCACCTCTCCACATGTTTCTCATGAAGAGACCGACCCTCACACAGTCCCTCCCTCAGGCCGTGTGATTGGTCCAAGGGGCCGGCGCACCACCCAAGCTGGGCCAATCAGGCACCTTCCCTAGGATTTTGCACATGGGTGTTGGCAAAGAGAAAACAGTTCTTTCCTGTTAAACCAGGAACTTCAGGATTGGCCTCCAGACCTGTCAGAGGATTCTGAAGGAAGGGGAGGTCAAGATGAAACATGGAGAGACGAAAACAAAGTATCTTGATCCTGCTCGCATCCCTGGATCCCAGAGACCCTCAGGATAATTCTGCCCCTGCCTTTCGTTGGGTAGGGTGGGTGAGCTAACAGTTTTCCTGTTTTGCTTAAACTAGGCTCAGATGGGTTTCTGTCCCTTGTCTCTTAAAATTACAGAGGACTCACTGCCCACAAGGCAGACTGTCCTGTTGGCCGGTGCTCAGATGTGGGGAGTTTCTCCTCAGGCTGGAATGAGCCAGAATCAGCCTCCCCCATCACTTCTCCCAATGTCTTTGGAGGGAATTGGACCAAATACCCTCACTCTCAGGAGAGTCCTACAGACATCTGTAGGGAGCCGTCCTGGTGGACGGTGCCCTGGAAGGTCCCTCTGGCTCTAACTGTCTGGACCTCTAGCTCACCCCAGACACCTGTTCTTGCCTTACATGCCAAGTCCTCAATACCCGTCACGGACTGTGGCTTCTTCATCACTGTCGGGACACTGCCTGGTGTCACATGTGCAAAAAGACATTGGTGGCAGGTCTCTGAGGGTCTGCAAGAAGTCCGAGAATTTTGCTCATCTCAGCTGCCCCCTATAAAAGGATCCACAGGATAATCACACATCTCCTGCCCCATTCCCATGCCACCACTGTCACCACCGGTTACCACCACTACTAGTATTGCTCGCTACCATTTTTTGATTGCTAACCAGGTGCAAGTCCATGTGCTAAGAACATTTCATATACTGCCTCCTTTGATCCTGACAACAATTATGCAGTAAGTATTATTAATCCATTCTGCAGATAAGGAAACTGAGGCTCTGAGACAAACTTCTTGCCAGGGGTCCTGTAGTTAGTAAGAGGTGGAGCTGGATTTGCCCCAGGTCTGCTTGACTCCGAGCCTGTGCTCCAAACTGCTCCCCTGGGCTGTGGTCAGTGATGCGGTAGGAGGCTGCCTATATACAGCCTTTCCAGGCCTGGGTGTCTCCAATCAGTGAAATGGAGCTGATGGCAAATGCACACACAAATACCCGCCTTGGCCAGATAACGGAGCTCATGGAACTTGAGCTGCTGAAAATAAAGATGCTTCGTAAATGATTATTAGTTCGAAACATGAACGAATAAAGACTAGCCTCATTGGCCACCTTTTATTCATTCTCAGAGTGTCAGGCAAAGAAGACTCAAGAGAGAAATGCCAACTTCTTCCTTGACGGGCAGGGAAACTGAGGCCCTAAAAAGAGGGTGGCTTGCCAGAGGTCACCCAGAGACTCCTGGCTAGCTGTTTAGTGTGCCCTCAACTGTACACCAAACTTTCTCTTAATCGTATCCCCCAGAGAAATATATTCCAGGAACTAAACAATATTCAAGACACCATAGAATAGCCAGTGGGTCTGTCTTAGAAACCCAGTGGCTTCTGTCTGGCTCAGGATCTTCCTTGCTTCTACTCTTCCTTTATCTTTTTCCTTTTCTCCATCTCTATCTCCCTCAGAAAGTCATCGAGTACCTGAACCGAAGCCCGACACTGGAGGCTCGGGGATAAATAAGACAAGCTGGATGCCCTTAAGGCGCCCTCAACCCAGCAGAGGAAGGCAGGTCCCACACGGGCGCCTAGGCCTGTCCTCTTGTTTCAGATGGGCGGTTAGCACCCCACCTGGTGGGAAAGCACAAAACAGGATTGACTCCAGTGGAGGCTGTAGAAGCTGCAGGGTAGAGGGGAGTGTGCAGAGGGGCGGCCGGAGACAGGGGCCCTTAGAGAGAAGGTGAAGGTGTGGGCCAGGCTTCTGAGACCTTTCACCCCAGTGGGGCTTCCTAACATGAGGCCAAGGGGTGCGACCTGAGCAAAGCGTCATCAAGGCTGAGGCGTTACTGGGGTCGGCGGCTCCTGCCGTCCCTTCGCCCTGAGATGGGCTGACTCGAGCGCCGTGTGGCGAGCGGAGGTGGTTGATGCTACGTGTTTGGGGTCAGACACACCGGGCCCTCGAGACCACTGCTCCCAACACACAGTCCCGCCCGTCCTGGGGTGCAAGGCTGCTGCTCGAGACACGGGTCAGTGGCAGAACCAGGCCTGTCGAGTCCACAGCTGGGGAGCAAGTCAGAGGAGCCTGCAAGGCCGAACAGAGGGGCGGGAGGTGCTGTCAGCAGGCCTTTGCGGGATGTTTGTTAACGAGCCCCGTGGCACCGGGAGTGCGGCCCGCTGACCGTGGGGTGTTTACAGGCTGCAGCAAATAGTGATTTTATGGCTGGGGGGTGCAGGCAGGAAATTGGAGTTTTATGGCTCACTAAACATCAATAACAAACCCAGTTAGAGACTCCATGGCCCTTCAGAGGCCCAGAGCACTGAACAAATATTAAGTAAGAAACCCATCATTCCAGCTCCCTCCTGGAGAAGCGCGTCTGCCTAATACTCCAGCCCAAGCCTTCTTTCTTCCAGTGGGAGCTGGAAGGCCAAGTCCTCTTCGTTTGGTTTAGCTAGCTTTAGTTTTCCATAGAGACAAAGATTTAGCGATGCTTTTGGCTGGAAAAAAAAGAAAAAGCTACTCCACCAAAGGGATGAAGTGAAAGGATGAATCACTGCAGTGTCAATTGCTTGCATTTTAGAGCATTTTACAGTTTTTAAAGAGTGATCACGCTCAGCCTCTCACTCGGCCCTCATTGCAGTCCTCGAGGGAGGCAGGGATACTCACCCTCATTTTGCAGATGAGGAAACTGAGTTTTGAAAGGAGGAAGGACCTGCCAAAGGTCAGTAGGTAACTGGTTAGTTACGTTATTTGGGACTCTGTTGGTTGCACGTCATAGAATTTCTTTTTCACACTGGATAAGACAAGGGAAAAAAAAAATTCAGCGACTCATGTAACCAAAGGTTGGGCTGATTTCAGGCGTAACTGAATCCAGGAATCGGCATTTCCTCTCACCTCTGGATTCTGCTTTCCTTTGTGGGCTTGTGTCTCAAACAGACGCCCTCTACAAGGTGGCATCTGGCACGTACTGATTTGCATTATTCTAAACAGTCATAAATCCCAGTAGAAAGAGCTGCTTTCTCCTTTGGTCTCAGTAGAATTCCTAGAGTTGAGTCTCATTGGACCAAGCGCCTACTTTGAAGCAATCACTGTGGCTATGGGGATGGCATACGCTGGCTGCCCAGGCCTGTGCTGTGGCCACTCATGAAGTCCGTGGGCTCTGCAACCTGTCATTTCAGAGCCTCCTGTTGGAAAAAACTAGCTCCTTGCCCTTTGACAGTGAGACCAGGTTCACCAGTCAATGAGTTAGGTATATAGCTCTCCATCACCTTTTTATTGCTTCATCCTAAAAAACAAGTGAGCCCCCAGGGAGAAAAGAGAGGAAAAACTTGCAACATGGAAGAGAAAGTGTTGGAGGACAGAGAGAAGGAAAATTGCTCACCGAACTGAGAAAGCATACTGAGACCAAAAAATGAGGCAGGCAGCTCCATAAAGTCAATGGATCAGTTTATTGTAGGGTAACTTACAGGGCGGGATCTGGATTAGGCAGACAGTGACCCAGAAGCATTCCCAGCTGCACTCCGCACTGCCAAGGGGCCACTGGGACAATTTTCTGGTTAACCTAGGGTATGGGGGTAGGTGCTTGGAAACAGGACATGCATTCCTAAGTCAAGATTTACAAATGGGTAACTAGTCTCGTGGGTGCCAGGAATATGTCAGGGGAGGTTTTCTTCATTGTTTGGGGACTAACAGAGCGTAGAGGCCACCTGGTCCTAATGATTATTAAACAAAATCTATTAACTAGAAAGCTGTTGATGACAGAGAAGTGATTTACTGCACAGTACAGTCCTGGGTAGGGTCAGTGAAAGGACAGGAGAAACAGTAAGGGCCCAAGATGACATCAGTTATGCTACCAGCCATACAGAAAGCATGTGATAAATAAATGGTAAAGTTGACTCTAAAGGAAATGGAGCTGGTGCAGGTAATAGACAGTAGTTTTCAAAATTTCTGCAGAAAGCTTTGAGAAGATGTTGCAACCAAACAAAGCAAAGTTGCTATAATAAAGAGCTCTTGAAAAGTGAAAAGATGACTGCCAAAATTAAAAGTTAATTAAAAGGTTTATTTATAAAGTCAAGGGAATCCCTAGAAGGTAGAACAAAAAGACAAAAGGATAGAAAATATGAGGAAAAATGAGTGACAGGAAAGACTCATTCAGAAAACACAACATCTGACTAATTGGAGTTCCAGAAAAAGACTTGGGAAAATGAAAAGTACAAAAGTATTCCCCAGGACAACAGACCAGGTATTTAGACTGAAGGGCCCACAGAATGCCCAGCACAATGAATGGAAAGGGACCGACATACACTGTAGTGAAACTTCCAAACCCCAAGTGTAAAGAGTAGATCTTGTAAAGAGTAGAACTTCTAAAGAGAAACAAACAAACAAAAAGATTGCTCTCAAAGGAATGAAACTCAGATTGGCATCGGAAACTGGACAGCAGAAAAGAAAATGGAGCATACCTTTAAAATTGTGAGAGAGAACAATTTCCAATCTAGAATTGTATGTTCAAGTGGTCAGTAGCACTTATTAGAGTCTTAAGTTAAGAAAAAAGACATTTTCAGATTTACCAGGACCCAGAACATTTGTCTCTCACAGTCATTTTTCTGAGGAAGTTACTTGAGGATGTGCTCCAGCAAATGAAGTCTTCTTCCTTGGACTAAAGAAAGAGAAAAATGTGGCACACAACCTAGGAGGTTGATTGAAGGAAGTTTCAGAATTCCAGCTAAAAGAGTTGGCCTGGAGAGCAATTAATCCAGTTGGAAAGAAAGAGCGGGACGATTCTAAGAGGAAGATACCCAGAAAAATAGGGAGTTGAGATTTTATATATTCATAGAATTTGGTACCACATAAAAGGGTATTACAAGCAATTACAAAGAAAAAAAAAAGTAAGACAATGAACCAAACAAGAAGTTAAGGAATATAACTCCCTGAAAGGTTTAATACAGAGGGGAAGACAATGAACTCAGAGCCAGACTGCCTGAACTGGTGAAATCCAGCTCTGGAACTTATCAGCTGTGTTATGTTATATAACCTCTCTGTGCCTCAGTTTACTCATCTGTATAATGGGGATGGCATTCATACAAAATAGGACTGTTGAAAAAAATCACATGAATCAATACATGGAAGTAATTAGCACAGTGTCTGTCACATAGTAAGAGCTCAGGACATTTTAGCCATTATTATTATGGGTTTTCATGAAAGAATCTATTGGTTGGTGAATAAAACCAGCCAATCAAAATAAAACACTCAGAACTGGAAAAACTGTAGTGATTATTGTGTCCATTTAATTGTAGAACAAGAGTGCTGGTTCAGGTCATGTAAATTATCTTAACAAACACACCCAAAATATATATGGGCTCAAACATGACAGAAGTTTCTGTCTGGATCACATACATTCCAAAAGAGTTGTTTCCTCCTCGACAGCAGCTCTTCCTTAATTGGTGATTCAGGGCTCCAGGTGTCTGCCCCATGGTAGTCAGCATGGGCGTCCAGGTGCCCTGGGCTTGCATACATGGGATGGGAAGGAGCATGGAGGATCACCCGCTGCCGTTTTCACGGGCCAGGGAGTTGGCACACGGCACTCCTGCTCACAGGCCATCATCTAAAGCGCAGGTGCATCTGATCGCAAAGGACACTGGGGAGTGTAGTCCAGTTGTGAGGGAAGAAAGAAAGGGTGAAGGATTTGGTGGACAACATCTGTCACAAAAGGCTTGTGGTGTCAGACAGAATGTCGATGCTATGAACTTGGACAAAGTGAATAATAATAGTATTCAGAGATGGGGAAGGAAAGTGTGAACATTATTAAGGGTGTTAATTTCCTCCTCTTTCTTAGCAGGGTATCAATCTCTTCTGCTTCAAAATAAAACATGGAGTTCTTAAAAAACACTATAATGACTGTAATCTCCTAATTTTTCCATGCTCTGTTTTATCACCTTAAAAGAATCTCTTCAATTAATATCTTGTAGAGAAGAGCAATTTATCTGAAGCTCAGCAATTCATTTAGCATAACCTCAATTTCCTTTTCTTCTGTTAAATTCAAGTAAAATTAAATTCAGTTCTTGAAAATTTTTTTGATGCATACACATCTTGATCTCAAAGCTTACTTCGCACTTCTCAAATCCTGAAAGTAAATCAGTTCAGACCTGCACCCCTGGAAAAGCTCAAGCAGGCAAGTGGGATCCCAGTACAAGCATGAAAAGCCCTCAGTCACTGCTTGGCTGAATGATGCTCTGGGTCCACTTCCAAGGCCTCTCTGTCAGCTGATGTCATGTGATCTTGAGAGGAGGCTCGTGAAGGTGCGGTTTCTAAGGACGGCACCCCTAGTCTCTGCCTTGCACCTTCACGGTGCACTGGGTTTCACGGCTCTGCGGGAAGGAGCAGAGGAAGTGGAAGGGAGAGGTTGGGGCTGGGAGGACCCAGGCCTCTGCCTGCTGGTTTCCATGAAAAGGATTCTGGGCCAGAGTTTAGGGGGTTGCTGGAACTCGCTGATGTGGATTCTCTTCTCAAATTTGCAGAAATGCTGGCAGGTAGCACTTTCCAGGGCAGGAAGTGATCACTAAAGAAAAAAAACAAAACAAAACAGGGAGATTGCTGGAATCAGCAGATTCTAGAGGATTTGTCCTAAGTGCTTTGCAAGCAACCCTAGCACCCCCTCCAGCCCCCATCAAAACCACTCAACATTGCTGATGGAAAAATAACCCAACTGTTGTCTCCCAGGGGCCTGCACACCAGAGACGTGGAGGTGACTCTCCGCTCGTGATGGCTGCCGTGTGAGAGTTTTCTGACTGGTGTCCTGGAATTGTATGCTTGGTGTAGACTGCATGAACCCTTGATCCACCAGCCAGCCCCCTGAGAGGCCTGCATCCCGGGGCTCACCCTAACCCAGCCCTCTACCCCGACTCAGGCTTGGGACCCTTTGTCCCAGGATTGATGAATCCTCCAGCAGGGGAACAGGTCTGCAGTCAAACCGTGTGCTGCTCACCCAGCCCCACAGAGATCTCTACCCCCGAGAACCTTGATTGTCATTCATTCATGTCAATCAGTCATCCATTCAGCAGGGATTTATTGAGGACCAAGCACTTTGCTACAGTCTGGGGATACATCGGTGGACAGAGAAGCAGTCTCTGTCCTCGTGGCGCTTATATTCTAATCAGAATGGGGATTTTCAACCTCAGCACTATTGACATTTTAGACTGGATGAGTTTTTGTTGGAGTGTAGGGGCGGTCCTGCGCCTTGTAGTATGTTTAACAGCATCTCCACCCTTTACCCAGTAGCCGCTCCCCCTCTCCAATAGTGGCCACCAAAAATGTCTCCAGACATTGCCAAATGTGCCCTGGAAGGCAAAATTGCCCCCAACTGGGAACCACTGAATTGGAGAGACACACATACACATACACTCACGTGTGCATGCGCACACACACACACCCTTGACAATACATCTAACACAAGGCTCACCATGGAGAAGGTCTTAGACAAATGCTGGGTCCCAGGGTTTGCCATCAGGACCCTTACTAACCAGAGCTAACACTATTTTGTTGCCAGGCACTGTGCATAGATTACCTGATTTATTCCTTACAACGTGACAACCCCAGTATTAACCATCCTCACCCCATATGGCAGATGAGGAAACTGAGGCTTAAAAGAAGTTAAGCAACTCACCACAGCTAGTAAGTAGAGTAGCTGAGATTTGAACCCAGGCAGTCTGACTCCGGACCTGGCCCTGTTAACCACGCACACTCTGTAAACAGCAGCAGATTTGTCTAAACTGCACCCTCAGGATGTCAAGAAGTTGCGATGAGATTGTGACGGGAAAGCACAGGGCAAACTAGTGAGAGAGGTGAGCAATTTAAAGGTGAGCGTTTCCAGTTCGGGTGCTGGGCTGGCAGTGACAGCAGCCATAGAAGAAACCTGGGACCAGTTTTAGTTTCTCCTCCTAGTCTAATTTAAAACACGTTATTTCAGGGCCAATAAAAATCTATGGTGGATGAAAGTGCAAAATCACATCACTTCTTTAGGATAAAACTATAGGGACTTCCAAGAAAGTGTACGTTTACTGCAATCCTTAGAGAAACTCTGATTAATAATAACGACAACAATAATAGTAACAACTAGTATTCGTGAGCCCCTTCACATGCAACGATTGCTGTTCCAAGCCCTTTGCTTGTGTTAACTCATTTAATCCTTACAAAAGCCCATTATATATGTGCAGTTTTTAAATATCAATTATACCCTAAAATCTATTTTGAAAAAAAAGAAATAAAATGAGGATTAAGAAATTGGGCAGTGTGAACAGATGCACATTTCTCATTAGTGAGTAATCCTAGTTATTTAACTATAAAATAAATATTATTTTTCTTTTTTAAAAAAGCCCTATGAGGTTGATTAAGGCAATCAGGGGCTGGGAGAGGGAAATGACTTTGCTATCATTTCCTGCAGTGAGACCCACAGAGAGGGCGCAAGCTCAGGCCCACACTGGGTATCTCTTAGCCTCTGAGGTCAGCGGATGGAGCTCCCAAGAATGAGGTGGCTATGGATGGAGGGCACAGTGAGATGCCCAGAACTGAGGCAAGGGCAATAGCAGCAGCAGGCAGTGGGGGATGGTGAAGCTTTCTGGACAGAGTGTGGGGTGGGGGTCCCAGGATAGCAGAGAGGATCTGGTCCTTGATTCTATCCTGAATCCAGGTGACTTTCCTTCGGGGCAGCTAGAAAAAGCCTGGAGACAGACACAGGCAGGGATACGGGTAGTGTGCAAAGATGGTGCTAGAAAGTTGGTGGGGTGTAGGGAGACAATGATAAGAAAGAACCCAGGGCTCTACTCTGCCCCCCTCCCCAGGCACAGCCAACGTACTGAAGTTTCTCAAATTATGGTCCATGGACCACCCACACCAGCACCACCTGAGGAGTTCACTGGAAAACATATATTTCCCATGTGAATTTAAATGACAAAAGACTTATTAAAATAAGAAATCTTACAGAGTCATGGGCTTGTATGTTTGTCCCATTATGTAAGTGGGAGAAGAAAGTCCAGCAGTCCTGTCCTGATCTGACAGAGCATCTTACAAGCATTTATGCTCTTTACGAATACAGAGATGCCCATTACAGCATTATCATCAGGGAAATGGCTGGTCCAAACTGCAGGTTTCTCTTTAAAGATTATTTTCACAGGACGTGGCAAAAAAAATCTCCAAAGTCTCAGGAGTTTTACAAAATCCTTTTGTTCAAATTATATTTCTGCTCAAATTATGTTTTTGCAGAAAGATTTATATCAACAGGAAACAGAATACACGGGCAATAGGTTCACAAATATTGACATGCTCTGGTTATCTATTGTGATGTAACACATAGCCCCAGATCTCAGTGGCTTAAAACAATACTTTGCAATTATCTCTCATGTCTCTGTGTTGATTGGACTCAGGTCTCACTTGGACTCTCTCAGACAGCTGCATTCACATAGCGGCTGGGGCTGCTGTCATCTGAAGGCTCGACTGAGCTGGACATCCCACATGGCTCACTCACAAAGCAGCCTATATGGGCTGTCGGCTGGGTACTCGGCTGGGCTGTTGACTGGAGCTTCTATACAAGGCTTCTCCATGTACTTGGCTTTCCCAGAATTTGGAAGCTGGGCTCCTAGAGGGAGTAGCCCCAGTGAACATTCCAAGAGGCCCAGGCAGAAGCTGGGAGGTTTCCTATGATTTAGTCTTGGAAGTCTCAGAACATCACTACCGTGCATTCTGTTGTCCAGCAAATCACCAAGGCCAGCCCACATCAAAGGTGAGGGAAACAGACTCCACCTCTCGATGTGGGGCAGCTAGCAATGGTGGGGAGGGAAGGAATTGATGGTCATCTTTGGAGATTATCAGTCACATCCACCAGTCCCCACAATGCATGGAACCAAGATTGGTATCTTCATAAATGATCTCAGTTTTACATCGTATCAAATGAGATTATTTGCAAAAGAAAGACCTCACTCTCGCTATAATTATAGAAAAGAGGGGACGTCACCTTCATTCATTTCTGAGATACTTTTGTTAATTATGAACACTTCAGATTTTGAAGGTAAGACCTAGAATGTAATTAGTGTTACAAGCGATCAATAAATAACTCTCAATTCTCTGACAGAACCAGAGCAAAAGATGGTAATGAATTTTCCTTATGAGCAACAAAGTAAGGGAGAGATCTCATTCATCTTTAACACTGGGTGCACCAGTGACCCCAAAGCAGCCTCCTTAGTAGAGACGGGGCCCAGAAATTGGCATTTTGTCATTTTTATTCACGGTTTTTATTCATAGCATTAATTCTCCTAATTAGAATCCCTTCCAGGCCTGTTGATTAATATAAAGTGTCAAGATGATATTGATGACAATAAGCGTCTTGTTATTTATTTAGCACTTAGCTACCTAAAAGTACTTTTCACTGATTATTCAATTTTGTTTCACAATAATTCCCCAAACCTCCTCTGCTGTCTTTGCTCTGTGACATCAGATTGACCCTGGCTTTGTCTACAGAGCTCCTCAAATTCACCAACTTGACTTTGCCTCTGAGATTTCTTCTCCAACATGGCATTAGTCTCCTCCAAAACACCTCCCCACTTCCTCCGGCTCCACCTCCACCTGGAAGCTCATGGTGATTTGAATGAGGGGAAAGGATATTATTCTTCATGAGGACCCCTTAGGCCCTTCACTAAACAGCCAAAAAATAAACTTGTGAAAGGTTTGGGGGGCAGCAGAGAGAGCCTGGGGGGAACCCTGGATGTGAAATCACAAGGTCTGGAAGCTTGGCCCAGCTCAGCTACAACGTCCTGTGACCCGGACAAGGCCCTTCTCCTCTCTGGACCTTGGTGTCCCCAACTGTGAAATGAGGGTATCAACCACCATCAGTGGCTTCATGGGTGCTTAAGAGCAGCTTTGAAGCTCCTCGGAGGTCCTGCTGTGTAATGTAGGACCCCACGTGATTCTTCTCCCCGCTCCCCCTTCTACCAGAGCAACTTGTCTTTCGTTTACAAGTTGAATTTCCACGTAAAACTGTGTGTGGGGAAATGTTTTTCAATAACAACAATAAACAATGCTTCTCCTGGACCATATGAGCTCTAGTTTTCCTTTCAGCCCTAGCATTTCAATATAAAGGTAATAATTTCTAACAGTCCAGGGCTAACCACGGGGCCAAACACTTCCCATCCGTTATATTACTTAATTCTCTCCGTTTACAGATGTCAAAAACTGAGCCGCATTAAGATAAAGTGCTTTGCCAGGGACCACCCAGCTGGTTCCCTAATGGGACCTGGATTCCCTCTTGGGTAGCTGGTGCCACCCTCTGGCTTGACCACTCATGGTTCTACTTTCCAGCCTGACCACTGGCCCAGACTGCCGCAGACCAGGTGTCCAGGGGTTCCGGCCACGGCTCCTCCCACTCTCCTTGGCCCTGTGGAGCAGTTTAAACAGTGCCAGGGGTTCCAGGCCCTCCCAAGGGTGGGAATAGGGCCGGGGGTGGAGGGAGTAGAGTGGTGAAGGGAACCTGCATAGGGCTGTGCACAAGGGCGCAGCAAAGCCTCAGGGCTTGGGTCAAGGCCCACGGGCAGGGCTGTGGGGCAGATCAGGGTCCTCTTTGCCCACTCGCCAGATTTACTGAGGTGCTATTATGTGCCAGGTACTGTTACAGGGCTGGGATACATCAGCAGATAACACAGACCCATATCCCTACCTTCCTAAGGCCTATATTCCAAAGTGGAGACTCAGGCCATCAAGACAGATAAGAAAGGTAAGGAAAATTATGTGGACTATTAAATAATGTTAAAAGTAAGGCAGGAAAGGGGAGTAGGGAGTGATAGGGCAAAGGGCAGAGGGCTGGTCATTTTAGAACAGAGAGGCCTCAGAGAGAAAGAGGGTGATGCAGGGAGTGAAGCCCTGGAAGGGAGAGTCCATTCCCCCTGTGTCCTCCAGGTGGCAGCATGCTCCCATCCATGGACAGCACTGGCGGGTCCTCTTCACAGCCCCCGCTTACTATCCCGGGGAAGCTTGTTTAAGTCTGACACTTCGGGACCCAGGGCTGCTGGGCCCATCTAAAAATGCTGGTTAAAATGGGGAATCCTGGGGCTTCCCTGGTGGCGCAGTGGTTGAGAATCTGCCTGCCAGTGCAGGGGACACGGGTTCGAGCCCTGGTCTGGGAAGATCTCACATGCCGCGGAGCAACTAGGCCCGTGAGCCACAACTACTGAGCCTGCGCGTCTGGAGCCTGTGCTCCGCAACAAGAGAGGCCGCGATGGTGAGAGGCTTGCGCACCGCGATGAAGAGTGGCCCCCACTTGCTGCAACTAGAGAAAGCCCTCGCACAGAAACGAAGACCCAACACAGCTAAAACTAAATAAATAAATAAATAAAACCCAAAAGTTTAAAAAAAAAAAAAATGGGGAATCCTAGAAAACAATGCACAAAGCACTCCTGGGGTGTGAGTCTTCTTCTGTGCTTTGATCTGGGTTCTGGATAGAACGGGTGTGTTCATTTTGTAAAATGAACTAAGTTATACTTATGATCTGTGCTCTTATTGCCCATGGGTCATACTTCAATAAAAAGTTAAAAATGACACACACAACTTAAGGATTCTATTTTAATGTAAATCATAGTTTTTATTATTTATCCCATCTCTTGTTAATTAGAGCTCCATGCCATCTTTCTTAAAGTTTCTGAAATGTATTAGTACAGATAAAATGCTCAGAGCCCTTCATGACATGCAGCAAGCACTTCATAAACGTTAACACCGTTTCCTTTTGTACACACCATGATGGGTCACCTGTGATGTCCAGTCTCACTTTCTTTACAGTGGAGGAAGAGCTTAGATACACTTGCCTAACAATTTGACGGCAGAATCCTAGAATTTTACAATTCCCCCCAACCCTTTGCAGATAACTTGCTGGTACTTATTTTAATAGAAGTTCTGAAGGCAACTTACCTTTATAGGTCTTTCCAAAGTATTTCTCTTCACGCTTCTATCTCATTAGTTGACATATAAAGTAATTAAAGTATATAATTCAATAATGAGATCAACTGGCATAAAAAGATTTGGAGATGAACACAACTGGACTGGAGAGCTTGGACTAATCTGGAAAGTTGGTTCTGTGGAGGTTGGACCAGAGAGCTATTACTTACCATTTTAAGCATTAGGGTCCCCAGGATTGATTCTTACACGATTATTAATGGGCTAGTGCACCCATCAGGCATTGCTGAAAGTGCTTGGCGAGATTGCCTTTGGGAGCCAGGAATAATGATCAAAGTCATTCATTACACCACTTCTGTGCACCAGGCCCTGTGCTAGGTGTCTTCCACACCCTCCCAGTAATTCCGTGAGGGCTAAAATACCATCTACCACTTGAAGTTCTTGATGTGGATCAAACACTCCAAAAGTCAGTGGCTTAAAATGACTCATAATCTTCAGTTAGCTCCTAATTCTGTGGACTGGCACAGTTGGCTGGGCTCAGCTGGGTGGTTCTTCTGGTGTTGGCTGGGCTCAGTCCTGTGTCTGTGGCAAGTTGCCAGGCAGCTGCGCAGCTCTGCTTCTGTGTGGCCTGGGGTCATGCAGACAACTGGGCCACTTAATCGTTCATCCTCCAAAAGGCCAGCCTGGGCTTCTTCACATGCTGGCTGGACAGGATTCCATGACAGAGAGTGGAAGCATCCAAGGTCTCCTTAGGCTTAGAACTGGCACAATGTCATTTCCACCAGTCTATCAGCCAAATTAAGTCACAAGGCCAGCCCAGATGAAGGCGTGAAGCAAGAGACCCTCACTTTTTTGGAAAGTCATAATATTGCAAAGAATTATGGGCATAGGAAGGGGAATAATTGCAGCCACCTCTGCAAATATACTACACTAATTTTATAAATGAAAAAAACTAAAGCTCAAGCAGGTTAAGCTGACTAATCTATCCAGGGTCTCTCAGCTCATAAGCAACCAAGATAGAATAATACATACCTGTGGGACTTCAATAACTACGCTTTCCACTAAGCTAAGCTGTTTTATTGAGAAATTAAAGGGTCTGGAGCAAATGGGATCATTTTAATATTCATTGAGTATCCTCTGTTATTTACACAGGTTTAGATTATCCTCACAACATCTTCATGAAGTGTAGATGATTGTCCCCATTTTACAGATAAGGAAATCAAGGCTCAGAAAACTTAAGCTTATCTGCCAATGGATCATATAGTCTAGTGAACACAAAGACAAGGGAATTGAATCTATTTCTTCTGATTTCAAGTCCACTATTCTTTCAGTCATGCCAAAGATTTTTCTGGGGTTCTGGGGTCCATGAACTTCTAGAAGATGTCACATGGTCCTTGAACAATTTAGAGTTACATACAAAATTTCATATATATTGCATACAAACACTTTTCTGAAGAAGGAAATAGCTTTTGTTCAATTCTTCCTCCCAGCCAGGCAGGAAAAACCCTCCAGACAAAGCCTCGTCATCTTCATATATTCCAGAAATCTAGAGAGAAAGGGAGCCTTTAGGTCAGCTCCATGAGATATTGGATGTAGTTGAGGAGCTCTACTCCTGAGAATAGGAATATGTTGCTTCATCGTGTGCTGATACGGAATCGGGGGTTTGAAAGAACACTGGGTTGTTGAAGGTGACCTGCCAGGGCACGTGGCATCAGCAGTGGTCAATAAGCGAGGCTGTGATTTGCTCAACTCCAGAATATTTTTCTACCTTTCGCCGACTTGGATTTCTGTATCAGGGGCCCGCAGATCCAACCCCTTCCTCCTTTCTGCCTTACGATGTGGCCCCAGAATTGCTCGAAGCTGGCGGCAGTTGTCGTGGGAGTGGGCCTCACTCCTGGACCTCGATGGAGCTCCTCACCTCCTTGCCCCTCTGCCAGTGTCTAGCCCTCTGAGGGCTGCATCACTCAGCTGGGGGCCCGGGAGACCCACCCCCTTATCCCAGGCAGCTTCCTACTGCACATCTTGCCTTTAGCGGGGCCCAGGGCTTGGGGAACCTCCAGTTAGCAGCGGCCCAGCTTGGAGAACCACAAGGTCACCAAACGAGCGAGCTAACAACGCAGAGCTGGAAAGTGGGGTCCGGCAGAGAGAGAAAGTGATTGGCCCCCCACACCTCCCTCTCCTCGCGCCACAGACAGAGCCGGCCCGTCACACGGCTCTACGTGTCGTGAAGGAAGCTTGGCAGCCCTCTCCTGGATGCCCGCTGCGGCCTCCTCTCCAGTGCACCAGCGTCCACATTGTCCCTCTTGCATCTGTTCTCAATACTGCAGCCAGAGGAGTCTTTTCAAAACACGAATCTGATCACATCATGCTCCCCTGCCTGAAAACGCTGAGTGCCCCTCCCTCATGGCCCACAAGCCCTGTTGTCCGGCCCGCACCTCTCCCTTCAGGCTCATCTCACACGGAGCTTCTGCCACTTGTGTGCTGGAGCCGCTCCTATTGGTGAATACTCAGGAATTTTTTGGCAGCTGGAAATTGACCATGGTGGAAGTATTTACACCAGAGAAATCAACAAATGCTAAAAATCAATCCCTGCCCCCCAAGCTGGTTGGCCAGCACACTGCTGCCCCCTGCCCGCTGTGCAGTTCCATCACAGGGTCCCTGCATGTACTGTTTCTCTGCCTAGAACACTCTTCCTTCTTAGCTGCATTAACTTAACTCTTTTAGACAGAAGTCCAAGTGCTACTTCCTCCGGGAAGCCTTCATCGGTGTCTCAAAGTCAAATCTCAACCTTGAACCTCTCCTTCTTAGCTTGTATCACAGTTGTCATTTCACATGTACTTGTGTGATGAATGACTATTGTCTGTCTTTCCCGTGGGAACGTAAACTCCATGGCGAGAGAGACCATGCTTGGTTTTGCCCCCTAGCTTTGTTCTATCACTGAGCGTGGTGCCTGGTACATGGTAGAAACTCAGAAAAGTTGTTGAGTGAATGAATGAGTTAGAGAAATATGCACTGGACAGGAAGTCCTAAGCTCTGGCTTCTGTGGCAAAGACAACTTTTGCTGTTTCTCCTCTGTATTTCCCAGTCTCCTCTGTTATGTTATCAAATTCTGACTGATCAATGGGGTGAAAGCCATGTACTGTTTCCAGCTATGGCCTCTGAAATGTCACAAGTGGTCTTCAATTCCCTCTCTTTTCTCTGTCTGCATGGCTGGAATCAAAGGAGTCACAAGACAGAAAAAGCCCAAATTCCTGAGTCACTGATTAGAGATGAACTGCTCACACAGGTCCCCTGACCCCCCTTAAACTGTGATAGGAGCAAGATATACTTTTATTGAATTAATCCCTGAGGTTTGAAGTTATTTTTTATTGTGGCACAACCTAATCTACCCTAACCTAAAACACCTTCCCAGCTCTGCCATTAACTCCTTCTACCCTGCGGCCAGCCACAATCTCTCTGGGCCCCTGGTTTCCTCTTGGTAAAATGAAAGGATTCCACATAGTGATCTCTGAAATCCTTCCGATGTTAAAATTCAGTTGTTCTGCTTGTATATTTCCTCCCTCTTGCCTAACACTATAGGCAGACACCATAAATGTTTGCTAAATAAGAGTACCTCTTACATTTGAAATCCTTCCCCACAGATAAAAGCCTTTTAATATCTTAGAAATTCAAAGCAGTTGCTCAGAATATTTAAACAACAACATCCAGCATCCAGCAAGTAAAATATCCATCAAAATCACAATGGTGGTATCCTCATCAAGAGGCTGGGGAACTGTCAGAGATCTACTCCTCAGCCTTCCAGAAGCTCCCCCCCCCAACCCCCACCGCCCGCAAGCATCCTGCTCTGTCTTCCCTTGGCAGTCTGGTGGCCCCAGCGTTCCAATCATTTGCAAGCCTCATCCTCAGACTCTGTGTTTAGCCAACTCTCTCAACGGCCTTTCTCAATAGAGACGATCTCATTTTTCAAAGGATCCCGCTAATGCCTTTTCTTAGAGAGTTGTCATTAAGGGCTGCTGCCTGGATATCAGGAACCAAGGAGCAAAAGTCACATCTTTGATGAGATGTCGCCAAGGTGACCCAGAGTCCTAATGACTTAACCGTGTTTCAAATCTTCTGAGGTCTAGCCTAGCTCTGCCATGGGTTCACTGTGTGTGAAAGAGGCAAAAGCCCAGCTGCTCTACTTGGGCTGGGGTCCCTCTTCCTGTTAAAAATGAAGGTCACTGCAGCTGCTAACATCTCAGTAACCATAGTAACAGAGGACCACATGACAGATGTCTGATCTCCATCAGAAAATGTCTGGTATTAAGTGTTCTTCATCCTTTCCCTCACCCCCACCCCAGATCTTGTTAGGTGGCATTGAAGTTCTCCCAGGGGACCAGCTCAGGCATGGGAAATCTGGACTGAGAGCATTAATTAAACCTCTTATTTCCCCAGAACATTTTGCATTGCCAGGCCCGGGAGCCAAGAAAACCTCCCAGGGAAGCTCTTATGAGAGAGAATGCTAACTCTACCACCAGGGAAAGAGTCACTTCAGCTCCACAGCTGGCAGCAAATGAAGCTCAGTAGGAAAATATGCCTGGCATACAGCAGGCACAGAATAAATACTTGCAAAAGAGTCAGTTGAATCAAATGGAGCTCATTTAGCAAATGGGATTCCTCTGGAGCCACTGGAAGTCCTGCATGAGATCATGTGAACCATTCACCCTTTTCAACAGTTCCTGAGTGCCTGTTGCATGCACCCATGGGTGATAGTATGGAGGCTCTAAAGGTATTCATTTGCTGAATGAATCCCATGTCCCCAGGACTGTCTGGGGCTCGAGGGCAGGTTGGGAAGTATGTAGAGGGCAGGGATCACATCACAAAGGGCTCTGGATTCAACTGGAGTCTCTCAGGTTTATTGCTGCAGAAACTTTGAAAGCTTTTATGCATGTGAGTGACAGGATCAGCTCTGCATTTCAGAAACATCCTTTTTGATGCCCTGTAGGGAAAGGATTAGAGGGAGACTATTGTTTTGACCAAAGAAACAATGTTCTAGGACTGCTGAACCCAGACCTTAAGAGAACTGGCAGCTTCTGCTTCCTTCCTCTTCGAACCTGGCTGCCATGCCGTGAGAAGCTCCAGCCACGCGGAGGAGAACCCAAGTGCTCAATACACAGCCCAGCTGTGCTCTGGGCAGCAGGCAGCACCTACTGCTTGCCATGAGGTATGCCATCTTGGATGTCCCAGAAGATATCAAGTTGGTAGGAAAACTGACCAGCTGAGCCCAGTCAACATGAGAAGTCACAAGAGAATTGTTCTTGGGTTTATTTACTACGTCATGGGTTTATTCTGCGTAAGTAAATAACAAACAGTGGAAGGTACCAGATGGTGGTCATGTCTCGGGCTCAGCAGAAAAGGTTTGGTTGGAATGATCATAGATTTGGGAGTCATCAGCTGCATGGGAAGTTGAGAGCCCTGTTTCAGATGAAATCACCTCCACTCCTCCTCACACATGTCCAGCATGCTTAGGGCACAGCCGACTCACAGCAAATGCTTGCTGAATTAAATGAAACCCTGCATAATGAAAAACACTGGAAATCCCCGTTTTGTGATTTAAGACAGTCCTCCTCATGCCTGGAATTCTAATTTCCCCTCACTCTAAGCACGCTTATTTTCCCCCCTCTCTGAATCAAAGTGTGTACTCCTAGCTGCTGCATGCGATACTCTTATCATTCTAAGAGAAGTCCTTTCCTTGAGGGTGGCATGAGGACTTGGAATCTGCATACCTGAGTTTGGGTTCAGGATGACTGGATTTTTCTAGCTGCCCCACCTCCCCTCTGAGCCTCCGGCTTCCTCATCTGTAAATGGAGATGAGAATATCTGCAAATCTGATTCGGTAATAATGGCAGATTACCCGGTCACGGCTAAAGGAAGTGCAGATGTGAAAAGAATCATTGCAATCATCTCCACCAGGACGCGGTACAGCCCCTCTCCCTGGTGGTAAACACAGCAAGTTCGGGAGATAGGAAATCTCCAGCTTTGTG
Organism: Balaenoptera physalus; assembly: GCF_965194825.1. Taxonomy (NCBI): domain Eukaryota; kingdom Metazoa; phylum Chordata; class Mammalia; order Artiodactyla; family Balaenopteridae; genus Balaenoptera; species Balaenoptera physalus. The sequence continues at coordinate 98,573,983 of NC_138889.1, read as the reverse complement.
TGCTTGAAAAAGCTCCTGTTGATTTTCCAGCCTCCTCGGCCAGAGAGGGTGAACAAAGAAAGGGTTAGCAGTCTGGTAAAACGACCCCCTACTCAGATGGAGTCTCAGGCCTGGGTTTGAGCCCCGGTTTCCCTGCTAACCTAATGCACAATGTGACCTTGGCCAGCTCCTGCCCTTCTGGGACCCAAGTGTCCTTCTACGTAAAGCGTGAAGGATGGCCCGAGATGACCTTCACGTCCCTTCCACCTGAACGGCTCAGGCTCCGGTTAGGGTCGGGGGTCCGGTCATATGCTGGAGGGGAGGGATGCTGGCTGACGCGGAGCTGAGCGCGGGCGCACCAGCTCGCTCCGGGTCCAGCCTCCTGCTCTGACGTCCTCGAGCCGCCCTCCCTCCCCGCCCCTCCGGCGGCTGGAGAGCGGCTGGCGCGCCCGGATCCCAGGCCCGGGAGGTGCGCGGCGGCGGGACCCAGCCCCGCGCGGGGAGCGGGCACCATGGTGCTGTCGGTGCCCGTGATCGCGCTGGGCGCCACGCTGGGCACGGCCACCAGCATCCTCGCGCTGTGCGGGGTCACCTGCCTGTGCCGGCACATGCACCCCAAGAAGGGGGTGTTGCAGCGGGACCTGGACCCCGATCCGGAGAAGGCGAAGCCCGGCGTGCTCCGGTCCCAGCAGGTGAGCGGGGGCGGCGCCTTGGTCTCCCCGGGCCGGGTGGGGTCTCCCGGGCAGCGGCGGGGGAGTGGGTGGCAGGCAATGGTCGGCGTTCTTCTTTGCGCGATAGAGCATGGCAGGGTGTGGGGACCGCGGACGTGCTCGGGGTCCCTCGGTGGGGTGTGTGTGGGGGGTCCTGAAGGCCTGGGGGTGGAGGAGGGGTCGGGAAGGATAATGAAGGGTATGGGGGGCTTGCGGGGACAGGAGAGGAACCGGGACAGCGAGCGCTAAAGGGGCGGGCATGGGAGGGAATGGGAAAGGGAGCTTGGATGGGAATGGGGCTGGGAGGGGATTTGGGGGCTGGGAGGCGAGCGTGGGGAACTTGGAGGAGTAATAAGACCGGGACGCTGTGAGGGGGCTGGGGGAGCGGGCTGTGAGGGTTAGGGGAGACTGAGAAGGGAATGGTGCAGAATGAGAAGCTCGAATTGGGGGGAAGAAGAAGGGGGGCTGTGAGAGCGAGGAGGGGGGCCAGTTGTGGGCTGGCACAGGGAGAGCACTGACAGAGTGGAGAAGGGGGAAATCCACCAAAATCCAGAGAGCAGGTGGCCGCTGTCGCTGCAGTGGGAGCTGGGGAGGGGCAGCTGGGCTGGGTGTGCCTGGGGTCTGGAGAGGCAGAAGAATATGGAGGGGCCTGCAGGACCCTCACCCTGTCCTAGCAGCTCTCAGCTCCAGCCAGACTGAGCGAGTAGCTGAGACCTCCCCGAAGGTGTGTCTGGAGATGCCCCTGGAGACAGGAGGCCTTTTATCCCATGCATCAGCTTGTCCCCAGCGCCTCTCTGGGCAGGAAATGGGTGGTGTCCCCATTGTACAGAGCAGCAGAAGGGATCTGGGAGAGGTTTGGAAGGACTGTGCTACATGGGCTGCGATCTCCAAGACACATTCCCAAGGTGGCGAGTGCAAAATGTCCTCTGGAGACCCGGGAGGAAGTCTGGCTGGAAAGACTGGAGGAAGGCAGGCCCTGGGGCAGGGGGTGACTTAATGACTTCCCAAGGCCCTCTAGGTTCCTTCCAGAGCTTAGAGTTCCAGGGGAGGCACTATAAAGCTGTGATTCCACCTTCCTTTTGCCAATTAATTATTCAAAAGCTCAGACCCAGTTGCTCGGGGCCTGTGTCAGTCACTGAGAGTGGAACGAAATGGCTGCTGTCCTTGACGCACTTACAATCCGAGAAAAGTGACATTGACACCGGCAAGAACAGGAGCCAACTGGGCAGTGGGATGTGGGACCCAGAACCATCTGAAATGGGAGTAGTGGGCTACTCGCTCCAGGCGGGCACAGGGCGGGGGAGGGGGTGTTGGATGAGCCCTTCTCCAGACGTTGGGTCCTCAACCTCCTATCCCATCCGGCACGCTTCAGGGACAGCCATTTTTCTGCCTTTCACAGTGGTGGCCCTTCAGGCACTGTCTCCTCCCCTTCCCAGAGAGAACCGCTGGGGACAGTGTTGGTGTAAGTGACCTCCGGAGTCCTTTCCAACTCTTTGTCTTACTAAGGACCAGTAGCCGACGCAATGGTCAATGATCTGTTAAAGACAAACCAGATCATGCGTCTCCCTGGCTTAAAATCCTCCACAACTTCTCACTGAGCTTGGAACAAACACAGCAAACCAGAGCCTGGCACGTACTCTGTGCCAGGCTCCTTTCTAAGTGCTTTACACTTAATGCATTTAGCAACTCAATGAAGGACTTATATGATGAGCCCAACTTAAAGCTGAAAGAGCTAAAGAGAGGGTGAGTGACTTGCCCAAGGCCACACAGTTCGAGAAGTTTTAGAGCCGGATTCTAGCCAAGCTGGTCTAGTTCTGGAGTCGGTGCTGTTAGCCACTCCACTCCACTTCCTCACCTGCTTGATGTGGCAGGTGTTTACCTCTCCAGCCAAGCTCATGCCAGTTGCCCGCTTCATGGGCCGTCTCAGCTTCCCTGGATTTTTTGATCCTTCTTGAAGACATCAACCCTTCCCATTTTCCTCTGGCTTTTCACACAGATGGCTCCTTCTCATCCTTTAGGTCTCTTTCTGTTTGAATTTTACCTCCTCAGGGAGGATTTTGTCTACGGCCACGTGTAACAAAGCCCTCTCTTCCCCATTACGTTCTCCATACCATTCCTTCCCAATTCTTTTGTAGCACTTGGGACAGTTGGATGTGATTTTTCATATCTACTCACTTGTACAATATTTATTCCCAGCACCTACTCAGTGTCTGGAACCTAGTAGGTGCCCAATAAGAAACTGTTGACAAATAAAGGCATCCCAGTGCCCAGCCATTGTGGGTGATTGTCTGAGTTATTTCTTCAAATGTGGATGCATTTTGCAACCACTGTGCAACCCAGGGCTAGCTCATAGGGACACAATAAACATTTGTTGATATGTGAGACCCATCCATTCACATCCCTCACTTGGCTCCCTCAGTGACAAGGATTTGGGCCCCTGGGGCTGAATCTGTAGGTGTGAATGTGATGAAATTGAGATCTCACAATGTCGGTTGGCTGCCATTGTGCTCAGACTGATTCAGCTGCTGACCCAGATAAAGTACACAGAGAAAAGACACTATGTTGACATTTCAAAAAAAGTAAAGGAGGTGGTATTAGGGGTGGCAGATGGCAGCAGGGTGAGGGGCGTGGCACATGTTGACAAAGAGGAGGAGAGTCAGGTAAGGAAGCCTCTCTGAAGATGTTCCTTAAACAAAGAGGGCATGGGGGCTGGGGAAGAGGGTTCTAGATTCCTGTAGCCACTGACAACTGGGATGTCTCTGGGATATAGAGTGACCGCCCATGTCTCTATAAGTCGCTGATTGTGGTTGCTGGAAAAATTCCTTGGATTTGTTGGCCATGCCTGGGAATCCAATTTCTGGTCATGAATTGCAGTGATTTTGAAAAGCACTTTGAAGCTTTCCCTGAGGGTTCTTAACCTGAGGTCCACAGACCCCAACAAGGGGTCTATAGCTAAACTGTAAGGGGTTCTTGGTCTTGGAGAGGAAAAAATTGTATCTTTCTTTTCATTAACCTCTACATGAAGCTTAGCATTTTCTGTAAGTAGGAGTATAAACAACACACCACAGGAATATTAGCAATATCTGTGACTTGGTCCTCAAGGGAAATCACAGAGAGTTTCAGAACACAGCACAGCTGTTGCAGATGCTTTATGATAACATTTATGCTCATCTCTAATTCTAAATTATGCACTTATTAAATCCCCCGCTAGATCCTATTATTTAATGAAAGAATAAAGAGGCACACATATAACCATTTCCCCGATTGATTTTATTAGATGTACTGTTGTAGTCCTATGTCTTTTATTTGCTGCTTTTCAGACATTCTTCTCCAGACAGCTGAAGGAATCCATCCAGCATCTCCACCATGTGGGAGGTGGCGGAGGGTGCAAACCCTCAGTCACCGCTGTTCATGCCTCCAGCCAGCTTCAATTCATAATTTGTCTTGGCTTTTCTGAAATATACATTGTGAACCCTTTATCCTGCCTTCTTACACAATCCCTCACCCTCACCTGTGTGCAGCCTTTCCAGGGAGGAGAGGGATTCAGTTTCACTACACTGTCCTTGTGATCTGGCAGCATCACCTGGGACCTCCCTCCCTGTGGTCAGCCCAGCTTTCAAAGCTCGGTTATTATACAGTGATTACTGGATGCTTAAGCCAGAAGGCAGAGCAGAGAGGCAGACACGGTGTGTGTGTGTGTGTGTGTGTGTGTGTGTGTGTGTGTGTGTGTGTGTGTGTAATATCTTCGCTTCACCGCTGCTGCCGCATCTCTTAGCAAGAGGCAGCCAGACCCATTGGTTCCTTCCCCCAGAATTTCCTTTTCACGCTTGTCTGCACAGGCTGTCACTCACAGCATTTCTGGGTCCTTGCAGAGGAAGCCCTCCTTTTGGCTAACCTAAATAACTACAGAGCAAGTAAGGGGAAATGTCAGTGCCCTGACACGTTAGCACGAGTTGCAGTCCTGTTCTCAGAAAGCTTTCATTTCAGGTCTGATTTTTCTTCCCATCTGGTGCTTGCCTTGCTTACATGAATCTTCTCAAATGAGTCTCAGAGTTCCCAGGGTAACCCTGCTGCTGTCCCCTTGAAGCTATGTGGTCAAAAGCTCCTAGCTCCCAATGCTACTTTCTACCAAACTATAAAATCCTACCCTCCTTCCAGCAGAGTTGAGAAGGGAAGTGGCTTTTGATGGAACACCCTGTTAGTTCATTCAGGCTGTTATAAGAAAATACCACAGAGTGGGTAGCTTATAAAAAAAGTTTATTTCTCATAGAGCTAGAAGCTGGGAAGTCCAAGATCAAAGTTCTGGCCAATCCAGTGTCTGATGAGGACCAGCTTCCTAGACTCTTGGATGTTACCTCACTGATGGAAGGGGCAAGGGGGCTCTCTCCTGCCACCTTTATAAGGGCACTAATCGTATTTATGAAGGCTCCACCCTCATGGCCTACTCACTCCCAAAAGCCCCACCTAATCTATGACAAAGGAGGTAGGGATATACAATGGAGAAAAGACAGTCTCTTCAATAAGTGGTGCTGGGAAAACTGGACAGCTACATGTAAAAGAATGAAATTAGAACACTCCCTAACACCATACACGAAAATAAACTCAAAATGGATTAAAGCCTCACCTCCTAACATTTTCACAGTATTGATTCTTCCAATCCAAGAACATGGTACATCTCTCCATCTGTTTGTGTCATCTTTGATTTAAGGGGACACAAACATTCAGACTACAGCAAACACTAATAGATTCAAAGTTTTTAAGAAATAATTTAAACACATGCTGTATTTTTATCAAACAACATATGTATAGTGGAGTCTTCCCCCCCACCCCCAAGATCAAGGAGTGTATTTCATTTCCCTTGTATCCCTGACAATATCCGGTGTGATAACGGGCACATGATAACCCTTCAATGTATATTTTGAGTTAAATCATCATATCGTGACATAACACTGAATAAGAGAGTGAAGATGCAAAAGAATGCACATGGTTAAGCTTCCATTTCCACAAGATTTGAATTCAAGCCCGTTTATGTCTGGGGTTTCCGCTGGGGGCAGGTAATGACTGGGGCAGAGTCGGGAGCTTCCCAGCTTTTGTTTATAAGCTCTGCCTCTTGACGTGGTGCTGGTTACACAGCTGTGTCCACTTTATGAAAGAAAATTTATCCAGCTCTACATTTATGATTTGTGTACTTTTCTGTATGTAGTTATAACTCAGTAAAGTTTTTATTATTTGTCAAGTTGTGTTGTAATGTTTGTGAACACTGATTTAGTATCAAGCCACTATTTATTTTTTTAACATCTTTATTGGGGTATAATTGCTTTACAATGTTGTGTTAGTTTCTGCTCTATAACAAAGTGAATCAGCTGTATGTATACATACATCCCTATATCCCCTCCCTCTTGAACCTCCCTCCCACCCTCCCTATCCCACCCCTCTAAGTGGTCACAAAGCACCAAGCTGATCTCCCTATGCTATGCAGCTGCTTCCCACTAGCTATCTATTTTACATTTGGTAGTGTATATATGTCCATGCCACTCTCTCACTTCATCCCAGCTTACCCTTCCCCCTCCCCGTCAAGCCAGTATTTTTAATACCAGGATGATTTGGGGATTATAATCAAGAGATGTGGCCCTCCTTTTTGTGGTCCATTATGCATCACCTCCCTGGCCCTGTCTGCCTTCTTCTGCTATGCCTGTGGCCACCTCCTCCTTCGGACTAGGGACTGGAGAACATCAACGTGGCCTGATTAACTCTCCCACCTGTTTTCCTCTTCCTTAGACCACTGGAGCAACATCCTCTCAGATCACTTGTCTGAATGCAGACTTGTCAGAGTGAGGATGGATCAGAGCCCCGATCTGCATTTCATCAGCTAATAAGCTCATTGACTAAAGGTTAATGAACACATGCTAGGCACTGGGATGCAGCAATAAAAAGACAGGTGTATGCTGTTCCTTGCAAGTGGGGAGGTAGACAGTGAAGCCAGCAGTTGCCGTGAAGCGTGTTACAGTGCTACCATGACAGGTGAGGTATGGGGGACCATGGGAAACCCTTAGGGTGGGAATCCCCACCTTCGGCCCAAAGTAGAACTTTCTCCAGTTCTCGTTGGCTACTCTGATGAGGTCTCCCCTCTACATCAGTGATCGCAGGAGGCCAACATGAATTGCTAACCCTGCTCCTGGAACTGATTTGACTCTGGACTGCCATAAGGTCTGACCTCTTTGGATTCTCAGTCCTTTTAAAGAATTGATTTCTCAGCTGATCTCCTGGCTGGTGAACTTTCCTGTTCATATAAACAAACAAAGAAACAAAAAATAGATCCGTTTCCACAGAATAATAAAGAATAGTGATAGCATAGCTAACATTTATTGAGTTCTTTATGTGTGCCAGGCTCTGTTCTAAGCTCTTTAACCATATTAATTTTATCCTCACAATAGCCCTATGAAATATGCATAATTATTACTTACATTTTACACATGGGAAAAGTAAAACACAGAGTGCTTAAGTAACTTACTCAGTGGCAGAGCTGGGAATCAAATTTAGGAATTCTGGTTCCAGAGCCCACACGTTTGACCACTAGGCTGAAGATTAGCAGAAAAAACTAGTCAAAATTTTACTTGAGCCACTGCGTTTCCCCAGATATGGCATAAAAGTGTCTACAATATATGAATCTTTGCAGGTCAAAGATTTGCAGAAACCTTTCCCAAAGCTTTGGATGTCTTTGCTGCCTCTTGCTTCCACCATGCTTCAAGCACCGGGTGCAGCCCTGGGCCCTCCAGAGAAATTTACACAGTAAACATGTTTGGGCTGGTCGCTTAGCAACAGGGAAGACAGTATGAATTTTGCATCAAGAAATTAGCATAGATTATTTCAAGGAGATGAGCGCACGCCCACTGGAAACCCTTGGCCCTTTGAAACATAATGTGGACTTTTGGTCTGTGTCCATCAATCCCTTCCTGGTGGCAGGTCCCAGACCCGTCACATCTTTTTCCCTTTGTAGTTTCTCCTCTGGTTCAGCATGTAGATAATTCATGTTCATGGCTCTTCTCTTCATGTGATTGACGGTTCACTAGCACCTTTTGTTAATTCCAGCAGAAAGTACTGCTGCATCTTTCGACATTTTTAGACTTTCAGATACTAGCCCGGATTATCTGGGGTACAAGAAGAGGAATAGAGAGTCCATCAGAGCACAATGGAAGAAACACCTGGACGAGAAATCAGAGGGGCTTAAGTTGAAGGCAGAAGGAAGGGGAGAGACTGGCAGGATCGGGAAGCAGCAGACCCAGAAGACAAAGAAGAGGAGACAAGTTAAAGAGTGACTGGGGCTTCCCTGGTGGCGCAGTGGTTACGAATCCGCCTGCCAATGCAGGTGAAACGGGTTCGAGCCCTGGTCTGGGAAGATCCCACATGCCACGGAGCAACTGAGCCCGTGCGCCACAGCTACTGAGCCTGTGCTCTGGAGCCCGTGAGCCACAACTACTGAGCCCGCGTGCCACAACTACTGAAGCCCATGCGCTTAGGGCCTGTGCTCTGCAACAAGAGAAGCCATGGCAATGAGAAGCCCATGCACTGCAGCGAAGAGTGGCCCCCGCTCGCCGCAGCTAGAGAAAGGACCTCGCGCAGCAATGAAGACCCAACGCAGCCAAAAATAAATAAATAAAAAAAATTAAAAAAAAAAAAAAAAAGAGTGACTGTCCCAGCGTCAGAGACCAGAGGGAGAAATGAGAATATGCGTGGAGGATCCCTGCGCTGTCCACGCTATTGACCTACAACTTCCCCAAAACCAGTAACAGCTTATCTCCGACTTGTTCCTTGATGTTACTGCATTCACTACGTCCAGAGCTCCTTTCTGCCAACAAACATTGGGAAACCCTGCTTTGAGGATAGAGAAGAGCTTCACAGAAACGGGTTTTAAGGACTAAGGGATTCTTGGACTTCCCTGGTGGCACAGTAGTTAAGAATCCGCCTGCCAATGCAGGGGACACGTGTTCAAGCCCTGGTCCGGGAAGATCCCGCATGCCGCAGAGCAACTAAGCCCGTGTGCCACAACTACAGAACCTGTGCTCTAGAGGCCGCGAGCCACAACTACTGGGCCAGCGAGCCACAACTACTAATGCCTGCGTGCCTAGAGCCCGTGCTCTGCAACAAGAGAAGCCACAGCAATGAGAAGCCCATGCTCCGCAACGAAGAGTAGCCCCCGCTCGCCGCAACTAGAGAAAGCCCGCACGCAGCAACGAAGACCCAGCACAGCCATAAATAAATAAAATAAAATAAATTAATTTTTTTTAAAAAACTTTAATAAAAAGAAGAGAACTAAGGGATTCTGAATGTACGTGTCTGAATCAACACACATGTGCCTACAAAGGGCCCCCTATAACCAATTTGTTAAGAAATAATGAGTTAGGAGATTTCTAAAGGAAAACAGATGAAAAAGCTAGATCTATTCCTTCCTCCCATCTCTCTCAATTTTGTTTATTGAGCGCAGACCTGTGCCAGATACTGTGTTGGGGCTGGGGATGCAGGAACCGCCCCCTCCTCAATGACACAGTGACCTTTCTCAGCCTTCATGAAACTTACATTGTAATGGGGGAACCAGAGTTAGTAGAAGAAGAGCACAGATCAATGAAAATGTGTGATGGTGGCAAGTGACCTAAAGAGAAAGTTCTGGTGCTATGAGAGGGTAAGGTGGAACTGATCCAGGCGAACAGGTCAGGGAAGGCTTTCCTGGAGGGAGTGATGGCCAAGCTGAGAGCTGGCATAGGAGGGGAAGTTAACCAGGGCAATGGGGAGGGGTGTGAGGGGTTTCAGATAGGAATGAGGCCGTGCAAAGGTCCTGGGACAGGAGGCAGCCTAGCACTTAGGAGGGCCCAGGGAAAAGTCAGTGTGCCTGGAGAGCAGAGAGAAAGGATGCCCAGTGTATATGATGAGGCTGGGGAAGGGGACAGGAGTCTGGGCAAGCAGGGTATTGCAGACCATGGGCAGGTTCCTCCATTCCTTTATTCATTTATGTATCAAACATTTATTAAGGCCTACGTAAGTGACACTGACCTGTGTACTGACAGCGCGGAGGCTACAGTTATTTTCAAAGCTTTTTAAAGTTAAGGTGAAATTCACATAAAGTTAACCATTTTAAAGTATACGAATCAGTAGCATCTAGTACATTCACAATGTTGGACGATCACTACCTCCAGCTAGTTCTAAGACATTTTTATTCCCCCTGAAGAAAACTCCATCCCCATTAAGCAGACACTATTCCTCTCTCTCTCTGCCTTCAGTCTCTGGAAACCACCAATCTGTTTTCTCTCTTTATGGATTTGCCTCTTCTGGACGTTTCATATATTTGGAATTTTAAAATCGGTGACTCTTTGTGCCTGCCTTCTTTCACTTAGCATAGTGTTTTCAAGATTCACCCATGTTGTAGCGTGTATGAGGAGTTTATTTCTCTTTATGGCTGAATAATATCCCATTATATGTACATGCCTCACTTTGTTTATCCGTTCATTTGTTGATGAACATTTGGGTTGATTCTACCTTTTTGGTTATTGGAATAGGGCTGCTATGTACATTCCTGTACAAGTATTTGTTTGCAGACCTATTTTCAATGCTCTCAAGTATCTACTTAGGAGTGGAATTGCTGGGTCCTATGATAATTCTATGTTTAACTTTTTGAGGAACCTCCAATTGCTTTCCGCAGCAACTGCACCTTTTACATTCCCACCAGCAAGGCATGAGAGTTCCAGTTTCTTCACATCTTTGCCAACACATTATTTTCCCATTTTTTGTTGTTATTTTTTGTTCTTTATTATAGTCATCCTAGTGGGTGTGAAGTACTTTCTAGACGTTTACTTTTTAAAAAAAATCCAAACTCTTATTTTTAAAATCTTCATCAGTATCTTGAACGTTTTCAATGAGCATTTCTGCTCTGTATTGAATGTCAATTACAGAGAATCCACACGGGCACACCCGTAAAAGCATGTCATGGCCCCTGAGTCTCACAAGAGGAGTGGAGTGGGCAGCGGTGCTGGCTCCCCTGCTCTCCCAGCAAATCTGCACCTGCTACTCCATCCTTTAAATACGGTGCATATTATCACTGTCACCTTCCTCATTCTTTGCCCCAAGCTTTAGTCCCTCGTGGGTCCCAATCTGCTTCACCTAGGTTCCTGGGGGCCCTACAAACCCAGGTCCAATTGAGGTGCTATTTACTACCTTTCAACATCGTTTCCTCACGTTGGCATCATCAGGGCAGTGTGATGCCAGGAGGAGGAGCCTGGATCCCCTACCGTATCCATTCACTGCACACACACAAACTTTCCCACCAAGGAGTTCCCTAAGTGCTAATTAAACAAAGGGTGTTTTAATTGATTCATATTATAGAACATTCCTGGGAGAGTTTTACATGGTGTTTAAGAGCATTACAGCAATACACAGTGATATTTGGGGAAGCTGTTTGAGGTTTTGGGTGGACTTGGAATGCATTATAATTTTCCCCATTTAAAATAGTGGAATACAAGCGACTGCTCTCTGAAATTCACTAGCCAGCATGTTTCCATGAACAGATTAGAGTCAAATAATGAGGGGTGGTTGCATGTATGAATATGTGCACATGCATATGTAAATGTGAATATGCACATATGCATATATGAATGAGAGAAAGGGGAGGAGCAGCGCATGGAAAATCTGTGAAACTGAGCCTTAGTCTTAGTCCGTCTGGCAGAGACCCTAGGGTACCTTGATGTATTTCATTGACTCCCTCCACCCTCCACTCATTAAATCCAAGACATACTTTTCCTTCATAGAAAAACTGAGCAGGCTTTGCAGAGAGCAAGAGAAGTGAGGAGAAATGTTGAATGACTGCGTGAGTCATTGGACGGATGGATAGATGAATGGGGAGGAGATTCATGGGGCCACCGTCTCTGCTTGCAGCCAGAATAAAAATCACAAGCACAGAAATGCAGGGGAAGGTGCTGAGCTTGTGGAAGAATCTCTGTGCTCAGCTTCAGTGACACCACGTGGGATCAAGACAGGCCTGGAGGGCGTGGTGGCTTCACTTTGTATTGGTTTCCCTACCTTCAAGCCTCTGTTCATGCAGCTGACATTGGAGACAGTTTAAAAAATCTCCCGTTGCAAAGACCAATGAGTTAACACCCTGGGGGGACCATGTTTTACTTGGAAAATCATCATAAACCACGTCGTTTTGGGCTTGCTGTTAAGAGTGGCCTGATGAGAGGGATGTAAGTTACTGAGGCAGGAGAGTGAAGACTTTGTTTTTCAAACAGAATTAAGAATGATGTTTTGGTGAGTTCCCTGGTGGTCTAGTGGTTAGGATTCAGCAATTTCACCACCATGCGCGGGTTCAATCCCTGGTCGGGGAACTGAGATCCCATGCAGTGCGGCCAAAAAAAAGAAAAAATGATGATGTTTTGGAGAGGAATGCATTTGAAGATGAAGAGAAGGTTGGGGAAGAGCAGTTTGGTTGGGCAACTAGAAGACTTGCTGGAAACAGCTGCAGAATGAAGCTTAGAATAACTTCAGAGAGCTCTAAGCTCATTCCGTGTTTCAGATCCCCCCTCCCCTCCACCCTTTCTCACAGTGCACTCCCCAAGCATCTTAGAATGTGTTTTTATTTCCAGCACAGTCTGTTCACAAAGAAAGGGCAAGGATACCAGAGAGACGTACATACAGTGAAGGCAGTGATGGTACGTCAAGAGACGAAACTCCATAGGAAAATGTCAATGTGGTCTCAGGGCATTTTGGCACATTCCCTGCAAATGCATCATCTAATAAGCCCGTCTCTTACCTTGCAAGTGGGACGGATCCTTTAAGTAGCAACAGGACTGTCGCCCTTTGTGTGACAGCCTCATTACAGCCCTTTGTGTGACAGCCTCATTACAAAACTTGCAGAGACAAAGGACCAAAGGACAGAAAGGAATGAATAGGAGCATAAGTATCCCGTTGGTAACCACTACATGGTAGACTTGTGTTTGTTTTTGGATACCCACCAGTATTAGTTTTAGGTAAGAACAATCTAGCTTTTTGAGATGACTCAAAAGAGGAAATTACCTGTTAGAATGAAAATGTTCATTTCAGGATCAAGCCACTGAGATATAACAGGAAGCAAATTAGACTTAGACCCCAAACCTGAATTTGAATTCTACCTCCAGCATTCTCCAGCTAAATGACCTTGACCATTCCAAATCCCACTTTCCTCATCGACAAAACAGAGGTGATAACAATAAGGTTCTCTACGGTAATATTAAAGACTAATTGAGACAACGCTTTTGAAAGCACCCAATACTGTCAACACCAGTCACTTCTCAGGGTATATTTTAGGTATCTCTGAATCCTTTTCTTATTTATCCTTTACCAAAGCAATGACTTGTCTGTATGTTCATTACATAGGAAAGAGAGAGTTCATAAAAAGTATTCCAGGGGGCTTCCCTGGTGGTGCAGTGGTTGAGAATCTGCCTGCCAATGTAGGGGACACGGGTTCGAGCCCTGGTCTGGGAAGATCCCACATGCCGCAGAGCAGCTAGGCCCGTGAGCCACAACTACTGAACCTGTGCGTCTGGAGCCTGTGCTCCGCAATAAGAGAGGCCGCGATAGTGAGAGGCTCACGCACCGCGATGAGGAGCGGCCCCCGCTTGCCGCAACTAGAGAAAGCCCTCGCACAGAAACGAAGACCCAACACAGCCAAAAATAAATTAAAAAAAAAAAAAAAAAGTATTCCAGATGTGAAAAATGAAAGCCCTCTGTTAGGATGGGAAGGGTGGGCATGAACATTACACTTCTAGGATATTCATTCATTCAAAAAATATTTCTTGATGACCTATCATGTGCAAGACACTGAGTTAGCAGTAGGGACACCGCCGTGACTGGGCAGACAACATCCCTGACCTCCTGAAGCTCGTGTTCTACAGGTAGAGATCTTCATTACACCATCATACAAATGAATATAAATCTAACTGTGTTAGGTGTGGTAAGGGAAGCAAGAGTTCTCTCAAGAAGTGATAACTCCTTAGTGCTCCAATCTTAACATATTTGGAGACTCCCTTAAGTAAAAACATTTTGAGCTTGTACCCCTTATACATGTATATTTAATTCTTTGTGAAGCATATGTAGGCTTCATATTATGTATACATATTGCTCTACTAATATATTGTGTCCATAATAAAACATGCACAAACATGGACCTTTTAAAACAATAATGCAAAAATAAATTATAAAATGAGATTCTGTAATTTTCTTCCATACACCAAATGGACTGTCTTGCACACCCCTGTAGCATACAGTTAGTGCCATTTACTAGGTAAAGGTATTGGGGATGAGCGTTTGAAGTCTTCTAGGCATAGGGCATGTGCAAAGGCCCTGTGGAAAGAAGAAATATCACTTAGGAGGGACTGAAAGAAGGTCAAAGTGGGTAGAGCACAGAGGGCACAGGAGGGAGTGACTGCAAGCAAGCGAGGTGGGTGAGGCCAGATAGCACCACACAGGGCCTTCTGGGCCACCATTAGTATTTGGATATTTATCCCAAGAGCAATGGAAGCTACTGAAAGGTCTTAAGTGAGATGTGACGTGGTCAGATTTAGGCCGTGAAAACATCCTTTTGGGTGGGGAAAGAGTAGAAATGGGGATACCAGGGAAACCCTGGAAAGAGACCTTGATGGCTTGAGCCACTGTGATGGCAGCAGTAGTTTGGAGAGATGTTTAGAAAATAAATTGACTGGCTTTGCCTGTGGGTTGGGTGTGGGCTTCAGGAAGAGAGAGGAGTTAGGGACAACACTGTTTCACTTAGGATGGTGGTTGCAATTAATGAAACAAGGAAGAGGCCATGGATTTTAAGTCATGAGTTCACCTTTGTGCAGGGTAAGTGTGAGGAGCCTTTGAGCTATCTCCATGAAGATGTCAGTTGTGCTGGTGGTTCCACAGGTTTGGAACTCACAGTCTGGCTGTGATATATATTGGGGAATAGCAACCACAGCCATGAGCATGGCTGAGACCGCCTGGGAAGAGTGCAGAATGAGAGGGAAGAGGGCCTAAGAACAAGTACCAAGGACACCAACATTTCATGAGACAAGGAGGGGTGGCCAGAGAGGAAGGAGAAAAACCTGGAGAATGTGATATCAAAATAATAACAATAACAAGAGAAAAACTTTTGAAGAAGAAGGGAATCATTGAGAAGTCAAGTAAGGTAAGACTGAAAAAACCCATAGGAATGAGACAGTGAAGGTTACCAGTGACCTTGGAGACCAACAGTGACCTCCAGTGGGCTGACGGGGCCTCTGGGAAAGTGTTGTAGAGTGGCTGGAAAGTGAGGAATAAGAACAGCACTGAGTATAGGCAGTTCTTTTGAGATGCATGACTGCAAAGGGGTGGAGAGGGCTAGGGCTGGGGCTGAGCAGGGGAAAAGAGGTCAAAGGAATATTGAGCACAGTTGAAAGCTGTTGGGAAGGAGCCAGTTGAAAGAGAAGGATGAACGTTCAAGAGAGAGGGAGAGAGAGATTAAAAAAAAAACAGCTAGTGTAAGGCTCCCACATGGGCGGATGGGGCGCAAGACTCAGATGGAAGGACTGGTCCTGGAGGGAGGGAGAGTGGGAGACACCTCCTGCAGTGTCACAGGACAGGGACGGGCACAGCATCTGTCTGGAGAAGAAGGGCAGGTCGCTGTGTCTGTTAACAGGACGCTAAGGGGCTTCCGTTCTCTTGGTTTCCTTTTTCTCTATGAAGGAAGTCAGAGGAGAGAGAGAAATTCCAAAATGTGGGCTTGAGGGAGGAGTTAGGGAAACAGTAGGATTTCTGGGGAGGACTGAGTTTAAGGTTGGAGATCATGAATTTATCATGGAACCATCCACCCTGTCTAGGTGACTCTCTTGCGGCACAGGGCTATTTGATGCAGCATCATGGTTTAGCAGGGCTCATCCACCACTGGAGTTTCACCACGTGGCATCAGGGAAAGGATGGGAAGGCAAGGGAGGGTATTGTTGACATCATGGCCCATTTTCTCATTTGATCCAGCATCTAGTATGGTGCTTTGCACCTCTCGAAGTTTTTAATACGTGCTTGCCAAACAGACACACCTGTGGGTTGGAAGCTTCAGGGCTTGAAGCTTGAAATGAGCTGAGGAAAAACATTTGACCTTTATAGTAAATTGGAGCCAAATATTCTGATATTATTGACCTTCCATGATCTAATCGTATTTTGTGACAACATTGCATAGACTGCTCGAATGTTGGCCCTTGTCATGCAGAAGGGAAATCCAATAGATTTGGATCCCATTTAAGAGAAGGAACAGCTACATCTAGGGATGATACTCACCAGGTTTGAGTCAGCCAAAGTGGCAGCTGGGACGAGAATATTAGAAGAAGCCCCCTAGTGGCTGTCCCTTCCTTGAAATCTCCTTGCTGCCGTCCCTTGAAATCTCCAAGAAAGTCCCATGGTAAAGAATTAAAAAAAAAAAAAAAGTATATATATAACTGAATCATGTTGCTTTACAGCAGAAATTAACACAACATTGTAAATCAACTCTATTTCAATAAAAAAAAAAAAAGAAAGTCACATGGAAGAACCAATCTGTTGCCCAAATATTGCTGTGACTGTAGACATCCAATGACACTCAGGGATTGTTTTCTTGGAAAAAGAAAGAGACCTGAGAGGTAATAATGGAGGTACTTTTCCTTGATGCAGCTCTCTTGGATTCTTCCTTCTCCCTACACATCGCTCCACCCCTAAGCATTGTCAACTCTACTACCTGGGAGAAGTCTTCAGCATTGGAGGCCCTTCACAGCCTGGCCTCAACATTCCTTTGCAAATCCATCCCTCAGCCCCAACCTTTCTCTTCAGCTGGTTTGCCAGACTCACCACACCCTGAGCATGCTCCCCTCTGTACCCAGGCTGCTGCCTTTCTCTCCATTTGAGATACCTCTGCCTCTCCTCTCCATAGTTATCCTTGAATGTTGGGCTGAAGCTGCTTCTCCAGGAAGCCTTCTCTGATCTCACTGACTTTGAGGAACTCCTCTTTAGGTCTTCTGTAGCACAGAGTCCAGACCTTTGGCCTTTTAATTCTACCTTCTTTACTTATTTCCCTTTTGTAAAGTGTGCATCAGGAGGAGCAAATAGCTTTCATCTTGCATATCAATTCTTATTAATTGGTAGTGGCTTCCTGGATCCCTGAGCTGAACAGGCTGTGTCTGATCACAGCAGGAAAGAACACTTTGATCGATTAGTCATGTCTGCCACGGGCAGAGGGTAGAAGAGTTGTAGCATAAGAGCCTTGTATTTCCATTTATGGAATATCTCACCTCCACCATTGGATGGTAAACTTCCCAAGGGCAGAGAATTATTCCGTGGTACGTAAGATGGTTGACTACATAGTTAGCAGGCAACAAGTGTGTGCTGATTTCTGTTTGGGCAGAAATCTGAAGGTTGATTAATTGGAGGGTTTTGGCTTAAAACCAAAATATAAGGAGAATCTAGTTAAACAATCACTGTCCTGTTTTGAAGCCTTGTTTTACAACTTGGCAGTTTTTTATACCACTGGGTTAGAAATTGATGTGCTTTCCAAATGTCTACACATGAGTGGAAGGAAGTCTTCAATTAGTGGTTTTCTGCACATTTTTTCTGAGCTGCATCACCTTTGATGGGTGCTATTCACATACTTGACGGGTTCTGCAGAATTCATCTCCTTTCTCTCCCACTCAGAAAAGCGTATTAGAACACAAATGTGTGAAAGAGGTATTGTTATAAGAAAAACCCTGAATGTGCTCTAATCAATTTTTTAAATGAGTCAAAAACTATCAAATTTCAGTACTTCAGCCATCATATGTAGTATACTGGCATAATAACAAGGTTGGAAATTGTTGCTTTTGTCAATGGTTTCATCAATTATCCAAGCATCATAGAATCAAGAAATCCTGTGACTATTCTGGAACAAGATCCTGAATTCAATGTCAAGAGAGTATATAACCACATTTTCCAACCTTTAATACCAAACTGCCTGTCTTACATTAAAAACATGGCTCGCATAAATCAGAAACTGAGAAAAAAAATCTAAAGTATCCAAATGGACACCGTTGCTTAAGACCACCGAGACCAATACCAAGTAAGCATGTGTGTTCCCATCTTATCCAAATTGATGATGAAACAGGGCTGAGATTCCCCTCCTACACATGGACTCAGTTTAAAGAAAGACTTTTTAAAAGTCTCTAGTGAACCAATACAGTGGAGGGGACAGTGGAATTTTAAAAGTTAAAGGCTGGTTGAGGGACTTGGCTCAGAGATGAAACCCATCATCAACAGCCGTGCTATGATAGCTGGAGATGGGAGGATAAGGATGGACAGATGGGGAGGGAAGGCTGGGTTTGAGCCCCAGTTTACTGACCAGGAGAGTTTTCTTTGCCCTTTTAAAATAACCTAGCTTTGAAACAATGTTTCTGATGAGTGTTGATGAGGTTATAACATAGTCTTGACCTTGTCGTGGCTCAGGTCACAAGTGAAACATATTTTCTGCAAAAGGAACGTCAAACCCAGATTCAGAACTGAGAGCAGGAACAAGGCTGAGGCCCAAACACTCAGGCGGGTCATTACAACAGCAACCAGGTGGGGAGGGGCATGGGGTCATCAATCTAATGATGTGAGATGTGACAGCACATCAAATGCAATGATCTGGACGTTTCCATTTTTACCAGTTTATGGTTGGTATCCAGAGGCATAGTCCGCAGGGAACCATGTTGTGAAATGTCATTTAGCAGCACTGGCTTCGTGGTGGACTCGTGGTCCAAGCCTAGAGCTGTCATACATTAGCTGTGGGATCCTGGACAAGTTTCAATGTCTCTGAGTCTCAACTTCCTCCTCTGTAGAGAAAGGAATTAAGTTATTTTTATTTATTAACACTAGGGTATAGAAAAGAGAAAACAGTAGGCACTTATCTCTAGGGTTGTGTGAGGGTCAAATGCAGTAAAGTCTGTTGCGCTTTGCAGAGCGTCTGGTGCAGAGGAAGTGGTAGAGAGATGGTGGCTATATTGCCCTTTCAGGCTTTGTGATGTAACTGATGGAGTCAATGCAGCACCACTTACAAGATTCTCTGGGTGGAATCTTGCCATTGTGTGGTTTCCAGCCCTGTGGAATTATTGTTTTTGAAATCTGCGTTTGAATTCTGTGTCCTCCAGAAGAATGGGGATAATAGCAACACTCATTGCCCCTCCTTTTCTCGTAGGGCTTTAAGCTTTGTTGGTACCCGCTGTTCTCTGAACACACTGCAGACTTTCATGCTGCTGCCTTGACCCAGAAAGCCCTTCCCCCACTTCTGCACTTGTCAAACTGCTGCCCGGGCTTCGGGGCGGGGCTGGGGGGCAGCAACCAAAAGTCAGAGTCTCTGAATCGTTATGAAATTCTCCTCCCATTATACACCCCACCCCACCCTGTCCCTTCCCCGGGCAAAGTTTGATGTGCTTCTACTCACTCTGTCTCGTGTTTCGCTGGTCTCCATCATAGTGATTATTATTATACTAATCCCCCCACCACCCACCCTCCTTCACCAGCCATCCAAGCATTGATTCCATCAATCATCACTGAACTGTTTGTGGGGAGCCGAGAGGACGTGACAGAGGGAGGTCGTGCCTGTGAGCAGCTCACCACACAAGGGGACGTTTCTCCATCTACCCTGCCTGGCGTTCTAGGACCTCCCCCAAACCAGGGCGTTCCCACATGAGCCTCAGGGACCACCTGTGTCACAGTCACCCTAGGGAGCTTCTTAGACACACAGATTCTTTAGGATCCACCTAAGACCTCTGAGTCAAGGCAAGGGAGGCACTTGGGAATCTGATTTTTACATTCTCCCAGATGAAATTTCTACACATCAAAGTGTGGAACCAGCGCTTCAACTCTGTTCCTCTGACTAAAGGGCATGCAGGGGCAGAGTAAGGGGTGGCCCAAGCAACAGTCTAAGGGGCACAAAGCATGGGTGAACAGTAAAGGATGACTACAAATATGAGGAGGTGGGAAAGGGCTGGAAGCAAGACAGAGCATGTAAACAGAGGACTCTGGAGAGAGCCAGTCTGGGTTTGAAGCTTTCCTCTACTACTCACTAGCTGGCTGTGCATCCTGACCTGTAAAATGGGATTGATCATAGCAGCACTTCCTGATAGGGTTATTATGAGGATTCAGTGAGCTCATATTGGAAGAGTACAGGGCACAGGTGGGCAGAACCACAAGATGGAAGAGGCTGGGAGGACTCTGAGTTTGGAGAACAGCCAGCAGACCCTTCAAGACTGAGAGAAATCAGCTTTTATTGTGTTCAGCCACTGAGGTTGGGGGTTGTTTGTTACATAGCAGGTGGTCTTCCCTGACTAATACAAGGTCATGAACAAGCGTCCTGCTAGCCAAGAAGGTTCAATCAGTTGTAGGTGCGTGCAAGGATGCTCCACAGAGGGAATGGGCAGAGAGGATCAAGGCTTTGGGTTGTTAAGAGCTTCTATAGCTGCACCTCAAATCCTCTTTAGAGGAGTTATCTATACAGTTGGAATGAATTTGGACAGATGGTTGTTCACACAGACTCTAGGAGTTGGTCCTTCCCTGGAAGCAAAATGACTGTTTCTCTCAGTTAACTTCTAGCTTGATTTATTGTATGTTGTCCAACATAGGAAGAAAGAGTCCTGCTTCTCCACTAGGGCACGCATGTGTGTGTGTGTGTGTGTGTGTGTGTGTGTGTGTGTGTGTGTGTGTGTTGGGGAGCAGAGGGAATGTGGTACTAGCCAGTGTCCTGCGAAATATCCCAAGTCACAAAATAAATAAGCGAAACTTTTCTGTCCTGATGGTAATTTAAAACACTTTAATACTAAAACCATCATATGGAGTCAAATACAAAAAGTCACATGAACTTGAAGATAGAACTGGAGATTTCAAGAAAGAATCCCAATTACTCCAGAAGACTTCCCATTCTCTGGAGTACGTGTTACCTTCGTCTGCCTCTGGTGCTGCTTTGGAAGGAAAGTTTGAGAAACACTGACCCAGAGACCAGTGGATCCTAACTGCAGGTCCACAGGCAGGTTCTGGGCTGGCCATGTGTAGGAATCACTTGGGACACTCAACATTCAGATTCTTATGCCAACCCCAGAAAGCCTAATTCAGCAGGTGGGCAAGAGGCGTGTGTTTGTGTGTGTGTGTATCTCTATCTAAATTTTATTGAGGTACTGTTGTCATATAGTGAAATGCACACATCCCAAGTCACTAGTTTGATCAATTTTGACAAATAGCTATCCTCTAGGCTGTAACCCACACTTCTACCATGCCTCTTACCACTCAGTTCTCCCCAGTAGCAATCAGAACCACTGTTCTGATTTCGATCACCATTCATTAGTTTCACCTGTCCTAGAACTTCATCTACATCAGTGTTTCTCAATCATGGCGCTATTTACATTGGGGTGAGATAATGCTTTGCTGTGGGGAGCTGTCCTGTGCATTGCAGGGTGATGGCTAGCAGCATCTGGCCTCTACCTGATAGCAAGCTCCACCCCCAGCTGTGACAACCAAGAATGTCTCCAGACATTGCAAGTGTCCCCTGAGTTGAGAACCACTGATATAAATGGAATCACACAGTATAGATGCTTATGTACTATGCCTTCTTTTGTTTACCATGTTTTTGCAATTTTTCCCTATTGTTGAGTATATTCACAATTCCTTTCTTTACTGTTAAGGAGTATACCATTGTAAGAATATGCCACAATGTACCTACCCATTCCCCTGTTGATGGACACTTGGGCTGCTTTCTGGTTTTGGCTAGTATGACTAAAGTTACTATCAGTATTCGTGTATAAGTCTTTTTGTCAACACATATTTTCATCTTCTTTGGAAAAATACCTAGGAGTGGAATTGTTGGGTCATAGGGTAGATATATGTTTAACTTTTAAGAAGCTACCAGTTGTTATTTACAATGGCTAAGACATGGAAGCAACCTAAATGTCCATCAACAGATGAATGGATAAAGAAGATGTGGTGCATATATACAATGGAATACTACTCAGCCATAAAAAAGAATGAAATCATGCCATTTGCAGCAACATGGATGGACCTAGAGATTATCATACTAAGTGAAGTTAAGTCAGAAAGAGAAAGACAAATACCATATGATATCACTTATATGTGGAATCTAAAATAGGATACAAAATGAACTTTTTTACAAAACAGAAACAGACTCACAGACATACAAAACAAATTTATGGTTACCAAAGGGGAAAGGGGGCTGGGGGAGAGATAAATTGGGAGTTGGGAATTAGCAGATACAAACTACTATATATAAAATAGATAAACAACACGGTTCTACTGTATAGCACAGGGAACTATATTCAATATCTTATAATAAACCATAATGGGAAAACTATGAAAAAGAATATATATATTCTTTTGTGCTAAAAAATATGAAAAAGAATATAGATACTGGTCCCAATGCATAAATCAAAAACTTTACATAGACTCCAGGGTCAAATAAATATTTCCAACATTCACCAAGGGCTTGCCATGCCAGCCTCTGTGCTAAGAACTTACACCCAGTTGTCTTTTCTACTCCTCAATCCAACCTCAGGAGATAGGCACTATTATTAACACCCTCTTTTATAGATGAAGACACCAGGGGCACAGAGAGGTTAATTAATCAGACCCAAGATCACACAGCGAGTAGCTGGCGGAGTCTGGACTCCACCCAAGCTGTCTTGTTTTAGAGCATGAAGTCTGACCACAAGGCTGTATTGCAAACTCTTGTACTCATGTTAGAGTGCATAATTACCAGTGTCAGAGCCCAGAGTGACAGAGGCTGGCAGGTCCCTGTCCTCTGACCCAGCTCCCCTCTGAGGGGGACTTTGCCGTGCTGAGCTTCAGACCCCGGCCACAATGGCCCGTGTTTGGCCTCATCTGAAAACTCTATGTTCAACTCTCTTTTACTCTGCCATCTCTTTTTTTAAAGTTCAAGTAAAAAGGGCAAAGCCATCCGTTTCCATTTCCAGTTGGGACTGTTTCCCCCACCCGTAACTTCCTGGATGCTGTGATGCTTTAAGATGGATGCCCCAGAGTGAAAACCTGAATTAATAAACAGTCTTTAGGTGAAAAAATTAATCATGTCACAAAAGGGGTCACCTGACATCTTTAGTAAGGTTAAACGTTTGTTTACAGATCATTAACTACATAATTAATTTCCTTTTTATCAACATAAGCCCCATAAAAAAGGACAGCATCTGTCTTGTTCACTTCGATGTTCCTAACACTTAGCGTAGGACCTGGCCTGTCGTAGGGCATCAATAAATACCTGTTCATTAAATGAAGGTTTGTCCCTCCCCACTCATACCATCTGTCTTAGCCTGGATGACAGGAAAGCTGAGCCTGCCAGAGGCCTCCGGGCTTTTCTTCATCAGCAAGTGCCATCCAGGGATGCAGGAAGGAGGAGAGGAGGAGGGGGCACGCACAGGGAGCATTACTGAGCCAGCTACCAGCTGGTGTCAAGGGTGACTGCTGGATCTCGAGGTGTCATCTTCTGAAATGTCACTGAACTGTTTGGGAGGAGTAGCGAGGAAGAAGGGAGGAGCCCACAGTGGTCGAATTCCCCCCACGGAGTTTTAACTCTTGACACATCCGGGTTGCCCTTGGGTGGACCCAGAGTGTCCCTGGGTGTCTCACACCTCAGCAGCCACAGAGAAGCCCAGGGCAGGTGCAAGAGGAGTGTGGCACGGGCGAGACATAAGACACTTTGGGGCTGTGCCTATGTGAAGCCGGTCGGTGT
Source organism: Balaenoptera physalus (assembly GCF_965194825.1). Taxonomy (NCBI): domain Eukaryota; kingdom Metazoa; phylum Chordata; class Mammalia; order Artiodactyla; family Balaenopteridae; genus Balaenoptera; species Balaenoptera physalus. The sequence goes on along the minus strand of NC_138889.1, from coordinate 98,550,538 downwards.
CCGCGCACAGCTGGCCACGTGGGGAGGAGCAAGTGGCTCATGGCCCCCGAGACAGGCGAGGAGGGAGAAGCCAAGGATACAAATCAGAAGGGGCTGATGCTCCAATGAGGGTGTCCCTCCCATCTCTGTACCTGCAGTGCCGAGCACAGCTGGGCATTCCCTAATCATTGAACACTTGCCTCCCCTGGAAACCTTCCCTGATTCATCCTGCATCTCTATTTCCAGACCTTCTTTTCTGGGTTCAAGGGGCATTTAGAAAGAGAATCCCACTTTGAAATCTTGCCCCTCCTACATCGGCGGTGTAAGGCTTGAACTCAGGTCCTCCCATGGGGTTTGCCCTGCTGAGCACCTCCTTCCTCCCAGGCATTCATCCGCTCCACCTATAATCCCTTCCCAGGCTCCCTCCCTCAAGTCCCAAACCTCTTTTCTGCTTCTTGGGCATTGAAGTTTAAGCTATTTAAGTGGAAACATAGATGCACTTGAAAGATGTGGTGGAACCAGGGTTTTGAAACGCAGCAAATAAGATTGTACAAGGGAACGAGATAGGTAATCAGCTGCTGCTTTCACTACTTGGAGAGGCTCGTGTAGTGGTCAGCAGACTCTGCTTCTCGCCTGGTCAAGGGCTATAAATCGTTCTCCACTGAAGGCAGCCATTGCCGTACAGCATCTTACCAAGGCAGGACAAGGACAAACAGTAAAAGAGGATGCCTTTGGCTGGATGCAGAGGGGCTCAGGGAGATGTTTGAGCCTTACGGTAGAGTTTCTCTACACCAAGGTCATGATCTCCTGTGATGCTCGATAAAATATGCATTACATCAGTTCAGGATGCTTTTGGCTGCAATTCACAAAGACCCCAATCCAAACGGGCTTCAACAATAAGAACAACATTATTCGTGTAACCAGAAGTACAAAGGTAGGACAGCTTTCAGGCTCAGTTGAGTCGGTGGCTTAATGACACTGTCATCAAAGACATAGCTTCCTTCTGTCTCTCTACTCTGTGGTTCACCTTGTCGGCTCTGTTCTAAGACTGGCTCACCTTGCTGTCGCGAGGCAGGGCCACACACCTCCTATTCAGCAGGGGAGAGAATCTCTTCTAGTGCCGTGGAAAGCAAGTCCTTTCATTCTGTCTGGGGTGGCTTCCCCAGGGCAGAAACAGTTCCCAAGATGATGCCAAGAATGAATAGAATCAGACCAAAGAGAACCCCCCTCCCCACCCTTGCCCCAGAGCTGGGGTGGGACCCAGAAAGCCTGGTGACCTGGAGGGAAGGTAGAGGGAGCAGGGAATGGATATTGACGGACACCCAAGAAAAGCCTAGCCCGCTGCAGGCTCCTGAGGTTCTCAGGGGCACACAAAGTGAGACCCACTGTGTAGGGAGGAATTCGAACTCAGGCTCTGCAGAGACTGGAGGTGACACAGACTGGACCTCACTCAAAACTGAGCCCAGTGATTATTTCCCTATTAAAAATGCAAAGTCAGCCAAATTTGATCAAACTGGGAATTAATCAACATAGCCCTTTTCTAAAATGATTGAACTGAGATGAAACCAAGTGTGAATGTAAAAGTGTTCCCTAGACCAGCCCAAGAGCCTCAGTTCTGGCCTCAACAAGTGACAGAACAGGGTGACTCTGAGAAGAGGATGTGGTCCAGTGGCCTGTGGGAAGCTGCCGCAAAGGAGGGAGTCTTAGCAACCCGAACCCCGCGATGCTACAGTTGCCACTTAGAATCCAGCATCCAAAAAAAAAAGGACTTATTTTTTTGAAAAAACAGCTGCAAGGCAGTGGAAATGACACAAATTGGAAGTGAAAAATATCTGGAGGCTTGATTATATACTGCTCGTCAGTTGTATGACCTTGAACTTCCTCCTTTCTCCATTTCTTTATTGTGAAATAGTATAATTAGCATAACTCAGATGAAATATTAGAGGCAAGCACCACTTTGTGGAGGACAAGAAGACATGGGGACATCGGTCATTGCTCTGTGTGTCTCCTCCCGGGGCCCAGCCTTCCTCCCCAGCCCTCCCTCTGCCTTCCAGACCCCCTCTCCTTCAAGGTCTAGCTCACGCCCTGGCTCCTCCTTGACCTCCAGGACTCCTCTGCCTGCCCCCTGCAGGTATCGTCTGCTCTCTCCCACCTGTTTGTTTTTTTTTTTTAAACCCTAAATCACAAAACAATTTATTAGTTTTCCTTTCCTGGGAGCATTAAATACATTTGAATTCAAATGTTAAATTATTTTAATTTGATTTATAAAGTAATTTTAGAACATTTTAATTTTTGGTCAAAAGTCCTTAGATTTTTTTTTTTTTAACATCTTTATTGAAGTATAATTGCTTTACAATGGTGTGTTAGTTTCTGCTTTATAACAAAGTGAATCAGTTATACATATACATATGTTCCCGTATCTCTTCCCTCTTGCGTCTCCCTCCCTCCCACCCTCCCTATCCCACCCTTCTAGGTGGTCACAAAGCACCCAGCTGATCTCCCTGTGCTATGCGGCTGCTTCCCACTAGCTATCTGTTTTACATTTGGTAGTGTATATATGTCCATGCCACTCTCTCACCCTGTCACATCTCACCTCTCCCCCTCCCCATATCCTCAAGTGCATTCTCTAGTAGGTCTGTGTCTTTATTCCCGTCTTGCCACTAGGTTCTTCATGACCTTTTATTTACACAGGCTGTCTGCTGCCTGCTTCTGTACTGCAGTCCCAAACTGTCAAATATACTCTTATTTACTCTCCTGTTTGTGATTGTCTCCCCAAATCACCTGTACCGGCAAATAAAGAACAGCGTCTCCCACCTCTGTAGCTCGGCTTGTGGGAGTGAAACAAGCCTTGAAATCACCTGTCTCTTGAGTGATAACTCAGAGGTGAAATGACCTGCCAAAAGTCACTCAAGCTCAGATGGTTGGGTCAGTACCAGAAGCCAGGCCCCTGGATGCCCAGTGACACTCTCAATGTGGTGGAGATGCAAAGGGGGCCTGACTTTGCAAATCATACAGCTCCTCCCAGGGTGCCTAGTCGAAATGTGTAATAATGACAAGCGTCTCTGAAGGGTGTGTGCTGCCTGGCAAAGGCTTGAAGGCAGAAGAAAGGTTGGGAGCCACTGGGGCAGTGGGCTTTGGGGCCAGGCTGGTCTAGGCTTGATCTTGTCACTGCCCGCACTCTCTGGTCCAGGGCATCCTTGGTCCATTGAAGTCGGAAGTGCTTTTCGAGCTCATGCGTGCCAGATGCACTCAGCAGAGATCAGGATAGAGGTGTCCTAGCTTGGGCTGCATTATAGCCTACTGGGCAGTGTTTCCAAGCGAGGAATGAAGTGTTTTATCCTCTCTAAGCCCCTTAGGGAGTTCTGAAGGATACGTGAGGCAATGCAGGGACTGCAGCCCTCAGGGTACCCGCAGGAAGTGGGTGTTCAGAAGAGGCTGGCTCTTGCTTCTCACCCCTTTCGCACCTTCTCATGGACTCTCCATCCATTGTCCAGTCAATGAGGATAGTTAGGAATGCTCCCGTCATCAAGTTCCAGCGTCCTTCAGGAACGGTTGGGGACAGAGTCTCAACCAGGGCAGAATGTCCAGGAGTTGTCCTGGGGTAGTGAAATGTACAGAGTGCAAACACACGAAACCTGAACTTTGAAACAGTGTAACCACCACCCCCCTCCAGGACTGCACACACTTCCCAGCCTCTCAGTCACTCCCGCCACTGGGTAGAGCAGCCTTGAATGCCTGGCCAGCCCCTCCAACAGCCGCAGAGCAGGGAGGGGCAAGCGGACAGCGTGGAGGGCAGGCAGCTCCTTGGGGGCTCTGCTGTGGGTTGTTACCTGCCTCAAACTGAGGGCTGTTTTGTGGGCTGCCCACCCAGTGTGCCAGTGTCTCAAGCTCTAGATCTGGTCGTCCACCCCCAATTTCCTGGGGACTGGGCAGGTCCCCAGTATTGCTGCCTGTTAAATAACTTTGAATCCCTCGAGTAGGAGAAATCTCAGTCCCCAGTGGAGGCAAAGATAGAAGATTCCACTCCTGTACAAGGCAGCCTTGCTTACTTAAGACTTGACAAGCAGGTGGGTCTTTGTGTAAAGAAAAGATGTGCTTTCCTCCAGGTGGACCTAGCCCTACCCCAGGGCACATAGCTGGGCAAGGGGTGCACAAATTGCATTTCAGCCCCCACTTGCTCCTCCTCCAGACATCTTTGTGCAGTGCACAAAACACACAACTGAACATGGCAGCCCTAGCCACAAGTATGTACTGTGTGCTCCCTGTGAGCAGACACTGCAGGAGCAAGACAAGACATAATCCCTGTGCTTATGGAGCTCGCATGCTAGTGGGAGAGACTGACCACAAACAGGCCAGGCTATGGTGAAAACAATACAGGGTGAGAGAGACGCTGTAAAGCAAAGCGCTGGATGTGGTGATAAGGAGGGACAGGCTTGGAGGAGGGACTTAATTTAGAGCTGGTGGAGGTGGGGGTGAATGGTTTGCAGGGGGTAGTTGGGGGCCAGAAGCCAGACCCAGGAAAAGTTCAGCCTGTTTGAGAAGCAGGTCGCTCAGTGGCTGGAAAGGGGTTTGGGGGCAGTGCCAGAAAGATGAGCAGGGCCAGGCTGGCCGAGCACTTACAGGTCACTGCAAGGAGTTTGGATGCCTTGCAAATGTCTGTGGGACCACAGACTTTTCTGAGCCATTGGGTGGAGAAGGGGTGGGGGAGGAGGAATAAGAGAGAAAGACTAGGAGGAGAGAAAACAGAGAGGCAGGGAGCACAGATGAGAGCAGTGGAGGGAAGACCACCGTGATAGGCCTGGGGAACGCCTGCGGGCACAGCTGTAGGGTACACAGGGGATGGATGCATGGGGGATGGACGAACAGGGCTGACATCTCAGCGGGCCCTGGCGTGAGTCATGATGTTGGGGATTCTGCTGTGCTTGGAGATGACATTTTGCCTTCCCAAGTCATGGTCCTCAGAGCAGAAAGCAACCACAGCCCTCCCTCTGCCTCCCCTGAAAGCTCAGGTCATCTACTGTCATTTCTGTGGGTGGGAACAGGCAGGAGATCCTCTCGTGGACTAATCAGAGTGATTTGTGTGTGCAGTTCAACGTCAAAAAGTCCACAGAGCCCGTTCAGCCCCGGGCCCTCCTCAAGTTCCCAGACATCTACGGCCCCAGGCCGGCTGTGACGGCCCCCGAGGTCATCAACTACGCTGACTACACGCTGAGGACCACAGAGGAGCCCGCTGCACCTGCCAGCCCCCAGGCCCCGAATGACAGCCGCCTGAAGAGGCAGGTCACAGAAGAGCTGTTGGTCCTTCCTCAGAATGGTAGGGCTCTCTGCCCCCCACTTTTCCGTGGGCAGTACTCAGCGAGGGGTGAAAGCATCTCTGTGGATGGTGGGCACAGGCAGCCCCAGTGTCCGTGGCATTGGACACTGGGCAAGCAGTGGGCACAGCACCTTGGAATGACAGCCCTTTAGCCCTTTATTCCCTGCATGCTCCCACATTGCGTCTCCCCAAGGCCTCCAACTTTCCACTGGGAAATGGAGAGTCCCTTTCAAGACGTGGGCACCGCTATAGAGAGGGGATAAAGAGCTGCGGTCAAACTACGGGCTTCAGAGTCATGGGTTTAATCTCTCCCTTTTTATATACCCATTGTGTCACCCTGGTCACGTTGCTAATCTTTTGGGGGCCTCAATTTCCTCGTATATAAAATGGGATCATACTATCAACTGCCCAGTAGGGTTGTTGTAAAGTGTAAACATAATAATGCATAGAAAGTGTTTAACTCAGAGCCTGGCCCAAGGATGTAATCAAAACATCATCATTAAAAAAAAAAAAATCATCATTATTATTGTCTCTATTCTCCTTCTCATCAGCATCAACATCAAGAATGTAACACCTTTCTGTGTACAGCGCTATGCTGGACGCTGGGGCAGATATGGAAGCAGAGACAGTGCCTAACCCAAGGGAGCATGCAGACTTTTATAAGGAGACAAAAAATCCAGCCAGGAGAACGGACTGTTACATGGTTTGGGGTTTTGTTTTGTGCGGTTGGAGAGGGAGATGGTGGAAACAGAAGCAGCGTAACTGGCTCCTAAGGCATCTTCTGGCCTGGGACCAGCACCACGCTGACCAGTGAACAGGTGCCCCCCACCAACCCAGCCCAGAACCACGGTGATTCTGCTGGCGTTTCTTCAAGAACAAATACGGGTGGTGCTGGTGGCAGGAACGAATCCTGGTTGGCTTTTAGCCTCCAGGTTTGCCAGCTCACATTAAATTAAAATAAACCCATTGAGGGCTTGAGAGCTTAAGCTTGGAGGGTGGGGAACAATTTGCATGAGGACCCTTGGGAGTGGTAATCAGAATCAGAAACAGAATCACAGGGGGGGCTCCTCTTTCCTGGGAGCCCCAGATTTCTCAAGGCTGGGATGAAGCCAGGCTTGGACACTCTCCACCAAGGACAGCAGCAGAGTACTTCAGAGTCTGAAACTTTGAAGAATTCAGAACACATCCATTTGTTTTCTCTTTCTGGTTCCTCATTCCTTTCCCCACCACAGAAGGCAACAACCACGTTCTGATTCCACCGAAATCTAAGAACTGATTGGTTCAGCAAATACTGACCAGAGGCCACGGTGTGCAGAGGGAGAGGACGCCAGATTAGACACTGTCCCCATGACGTGCGCAACTCAGTCTACTCCCACCATCAATGATTCGCATCAGCCCCTTTTAGAGCTCAGGGTCCCGATTCTTTTTTTTTTTTAATTTTTATTGAAGTATAGTTGATTTACAACGGTGTGTTATTTCCTGCTGTACAGCACAGTGAATCAGTTATACATATACGGGGTCCTGATTTTTGAAGCTGAATCTGCTTCTGCATTTCCCAGGGGTGCTGGGTTGGGTTTGGTCTCGGTTTGGTTTTTATTCTGAAGGCTGAAACAGTCTGAGACCCGAGAGCTCTGGGTGCCAGGCAAGCCCCCTCTGACACTGTCCATGTGCTGCCCTTGGAAGCCACCTGGGTCCTGGGTGGGTGTGTGTTTGGCTTCACACACTGCTGCTCACATCCTGGTCAACCCATTCCTTGCTTAGACGCACCAGGGAGATTCTTCACTACTTGCAGGAACCCAATAATGAACCGTTTTGGAAATTAAATACTCCTTTATATTTCTGCCATTTAAATTAGTCCTGAAAATCAAAAAAAATGTTAAATTCCAATTTGCTACAAGTGGAGTCTCCTTAGCTGCTGAGTCCTTTCATTCTCATTAGCTGCTTGACCAATGAGAACTTTCCAGATGTTTGGCTCCTGTCCAAGTGAGGGGCCGAGTGACCAATATTTGTAGTTTTCAGAACTTCTGAATTAAATTCATTCATTCAGCAAGTATTTACTGAACATGCACTAAAGTCAAATCCACTATCTCCAACCTTGCCCTCCAGTATCTACTCCTGCCTGACTGATTCTCTGACATTTATTTCCAGCCATGAACTCCCGGGGAGCAGGGATTGGACTCTGTGAGAGAGATGGAGCTGGAGATGGGCTGGGGAATGATTTGCTTGAAACAGGATGATCAGGACCACACAGTCTGTGACAGTTTCGCCTACTGAAAGCTCACCAGGGGCCAGGCCCTGGGCTAAGTACTTTTCTCAGTTTATTTCATTTAATGCTCACAGGAACTCCAGGAAGAAGGAACCGCTATCATGCCCATTGTAAAGATGAGGAAACTGAGGTTCAAAGAAGTCAAGTAACTTGTCCAGGGTCCCATAACTATTATGTAACAGCTCACGTCTGACGCCAAAGCCCACTGGGCTGTGATGGTCCCTTGAAAGGTAATGCCCGGGACCACAAGTGGTCCCCTGGTGCAGCCACCAAGGTTTTGCAACTAGTTAGGAAGCTTTGGGTTTGGATTTGTGGCAGAGATAGAAAAGGCATGATCCGGAAAACAGGACCCCAGCGTGGGTGGGAGTAATGGCTTGACCTTCTTAACAGGTGTGGTGCAGGATGTCTGTGTCATGGAGACTTGGAACCCAGAGAAGGCTGCCAGGTGGAACCAAGCTCCCAAACTTCACTACCGTCTAGACTACGACAGGCAAAAGGCTGAACTATTTGTGACGTGCCTGGAAGGTATGTTCTTAGCTGACTTTCACAGTCTTCTATGTGCTCGTCTCCCCAAAGCACCTGTGGCTGGAGGTAGCACTGGGTACTAGATTAGCACTCTGTAAAAAACAAGACCCTGACGTGTGTGATGCTCAGACACACAGGGGTTTTTCCTCTCTCTCAGATACCGGTCCAAAGTGGAGATTCCTGGTTGGTGGACATCTTTCCTCCAAATAGTGATTCAGGGACCAGGCTCCTTCCACTGAGGTCTCCTTGTCATCAAGCAGGTGGAAGGATGGGGAGAACAGGGAGAGGGCACAACTGTTCCTTAAAAGCTGTATCCTACGTAAGGTATGCATCACGCCTGCTCACTTCCCATTGGCTGGAACTTGGTCACATGACCACTGACTGCAAAGGAGGCTGGGAAATGTGGCCTAGCAGGTGCCCAGTTAAAAGAAGGAATGGGTTTTGGTGAACAGCTAGTCATCTCTGCCATAGACGCCTTTGACATTGGACAGGGCCTGTGCTAGACACAGAGGGTATTCTGAATGGTCAGCAAGGCTTTTGTAGTCCTTGAACCAATTAGTCTTTCCTACAGGGTCAGGATGTCCCTGGTCTCCCTACCCTGACAATTCACTTTACCATCAGCAAACAAAGCTAAGACTTTGCAAAGGAATCGGGGCTAAAAAATGCACTACTCTGTGGCTCCTGGAAGCTAGAAGCTGGGGACAGGATAAATTGGACTTTTGTGCTTAATTTTATTTTTTTGAGGGAGTGTTTTTCGTTTTTACTTCTTTTAAGATTTTTTTTAGTGTTTCATATACTTTCTTACATTTGGGCTTCACAGTAGTCCCATTTTACAGTTTGGAAACTGAAGTCTAGCAACATCAGGTGACTTGTCTAAGATCACTCCAACAAACTGGTGCCAGAGCCAGAACTAAGCCCAGTTCCCTCGAAGCTCAGTGCAGGGCTCTTTCTATTAGGACACACGGCCTCAGTTCTTCATCTTCTCTGCCTGGGTAACGCCAGCTACCGCTTCTCAAATTATCATTGAGGAACCAGTCATAAAAGCTCCACAGGTGCAAATTTCCACACGGGGAAGCCTTAAAAACACCAAAGTTCAGAATGTAAAACAGCGGTCATGAGGTAGCGGCCAAGCGATTTATATCACAGGTAGTTGTGTGGTAAATATTTAATGTAGAGAGCAAACGAATTATGGAATCAGCAGCAAGACTGATGAAAATCATCAGCAGTTTGTGGGCCCTGGCGCCTTGGGGGAATCTCAGAGTCATGAGGAGGAGCTCCGATTTCTAAATGTCTTGCTGAAAGGCGATTGCACGAAGCCAGTGTCGTCAGCCCCGGCGGGGTCTTTCAGACACCCAAGGTCATGACAGCTAAGCCGGATTCTGCAGCTCACAGCAGGGCCCTACTTCTCCCTTCCCCTGGTCCTCAACAAGCCCTACATCTGGCTGCTTTCTCCCCGGCTGCAGCTGTGACCAGTGACCATGACGGAGGCTGTGACTGCTATATCCAGGGCAGCGTGGCCAACAGGATGGGCTCCGTGGAGGCCCAGACGGCCCTGAAGAAGCGGCAGCTGCACACCACGTGGGAGGAAGGCCTCGCGCTCCCCCTGGCAGAGGGGGAGCTCCCCACAGCGACCCTGACACTGACCCTGAGGACCTGCGACCGCTTCTCTCGCCACAGTGTGGCTGGGGAGCTGTGCCTGGGCCTGGATGGGGTGTCGGTGCCTCTGGGGGCCGCCCAGTGGGGCGAGCTGAAGACTTCAGTTAAGGTAGGACTGCCTCTCCCCGGGAAAGGTAAAACCTGTTAGTGGCGCGTGGGATGCAGGACTGGGCCAGTGCTCATGGAACAAACTTCAGAGAACTTCCCAGGCTAGGGGCGGGGGTCTGGAGAGGGAGGCGGGGTATCAAAGTAAGGTGGAGTCTTGAATAGGGTGGAGGGCTGGAGCAGACTGATAGCTCAGCACTGGGGATTCCTGGTGTCTAGTTTTGCTTCTAGCTTGCCATGCACACGCCCACCCCTGGCCTCGCCATCATGGAAGACATCGCATGGTGAGTGAATTGGCTCTGGTGCTAACAATATTATCCCCATTTAAAACCATTCATACTCCCCATGCACCTAGTGTGGGCCAGGCAGTGCAGGGGAGAGGAGCGCCGGGCACAGCCCCTCGACTTGCAGAAAGTACAGGCCAGAGGGAGAAGTTGGAACAGTTGATGATGACAGTGATGTTGGCTATGACGATGATGATATCTGACATAAGACATCTAAGAGGGGCCTAACTGAAGCACTCTGACGGGGAGTCCTAAAAGGCCTGGTGTGCAGTGGTGCTTGTGCTGGGCTTTGAAGGAGTGACCAGTGCTGGGGGGTGTTGGTTGTAGCCTGGGATGGTTCTCCCCACCCCTCTGCTGCTGCAGAAGCCGTGAGTGGGAAACAAGCGTCTGCTGAGATGCTTCGCTGTTCAGAGAGAGGTTCCTTGCAGAGCAAATCATCATTCCCCACAGGCCAGGACAGTGAGGGGGGTCAAGGAAGGTCAGGGCTGCAGGACAGTGTGTGGCTATTTAGGCCCCCAGGTCCAGGCCTCATCCAAGGGTCTGCCATGATGGTGCCTAGAGGGAACCTTCTGGATGACCAGTCTCTCAACCAGCTGGTCAGTGCCTTATCTGGAGACTGTATAGCCTACAAAGCCTAAAATAATTACTATCTGGTCAGGAAAAGTTTGCTGACTCCCATGCTGGAGTAGTAAAAATACTAACAAAGACACTAATTTTTGAGCTTTTACCATCTATCAGTTGCTATGCTTCGAACTTTACCTAAGTTCTGTCCCTAATCAACCAGGTGGAAGTGACACCAGGACTATGGCATTTACAGGCAAGAGAACTGAGGCTTAGAGTAGCTCAGTGACCCGCGTGGGGTCGCCCAGCTGGGACCTGGCAAGCTCGGCCTTGAGGCCAGGTCAGTCTGGTTGTAAATCCCCGGTTGTCCTCCTGCCGCCATGGGATGTAAGTGCGCGACAGTGCACGAGACGTAGTCAGCAGGCGCCTTTCCTGATGAACTCCGAGGGAGGGGAGAGCACGCTTTCACTCCCCACCTGCTCCACTTTTTGCTGTGATATCTTCTTCGCCTTATCTTCCTCTCTTTCCCAGCCTCAGAAGATTGATAAACACTGACAGGCGCTCTCAGCTGGACCCAGGCTGTTCCCAAGCACACTCTCTAATTAGTGTGTGATTTGGGACTTGTGTGGAATCACAGCCTGGGCCCCCCGGGAAGAGGAACCCGACACTTTGGTTTATTCAGCTGGTAAACCAGCTTCCTCAGGAGATGGAGGGGCTCCACCCCAGGGCTTTGGAGAGTTTGGTGCTGCTCCAAAATGGTAGAAATGCAGCCTATCTGCACAGAAATCCCAGGCACCTAACCTGTTTCCATCCTTTCCCCTAGAAGAACAAAAGTTATTCATTCATTCCACAAATACCTTGCCCAGTTCCCACCATGTGCCAGGAGCTGGGGACACAGCAGTGATGAAGGCAAAAGACCTGCCCTCACGGCTCATCCATCCTAATAATCATCACACTCACGGTAGCTGTCACTGTTCCGCAAATGTGCTCCCACATCCACTTGGACCGCTGGCCTGCTTGCCACGAATGTGAACAATCTCAGAGGGCAGCGTGGAGTCAGAAGTCTGAGATGGGGCTCTCGGTGTATGAGAGAGCCCCAAGGCCAGGCTAGGGAGCCCCTTGCCCCCACTAGCTGGAGGGTGCGGGCTGATTTGAATCAAGTGGGTGGAGCCATCAGTTGCTGTAGCCCACATTTTTCTTCTCTTGGTCAGAATGGGTTAAAGGAGGTGCCAGCAGTGCCCCAGTTCTCACCGGAAGACACTCAGCCAAAAGTGGCATGTGCGTCACCAGGGACCACAGAGTGACCCACTCCAAGGGCAGCTGGAATGATTCATTGAGAGCCCAAGAGAAAGATGCAGGGGTGGTGGGTGTGGGAAAAAACAGAGGAAAGATGGAGGAAGAAAGAGGGTTATTTTTGTCAGCAGGTACTTCAAACAGCAGAGCCGAGAGGGCAGATGCTGTTAAAATTCTCCAGCTGTGGCACGGCCAGCTGGGCTCATCTGGGGCTGTTGGCTCCCTACACAGAGTTGATGAGCCCTTCACAGGCTGATGGGTCCAGGCCTCTCTCACTTGGTCACCCTGTGGCCACAGCCCAGGCCAACAACTGTGGACCTCCAATAAGTGATCTTGAATCAGAAGGCTGGTGCCCATCCCAGCTCAGCTGCCACCCCTCAGTACACATGCCTGAACTCAGTTCCTTTAGTGTGAAATGAGAGGTCTGTCCACCGAGGATGCTGGAGGACCATGGGTTTAGGACTGGGGCTTTGCTATCAGACCAGACCCCCATTCAAGGCTCAGTTTTGCCACTTACTGGCTACATGACCTCAGGCAGTGAAGTGCCCTCTCTGAGCATCAGGGTCTTATGCTTAAAATGGGAGCCAGGTCAGTATCCCTCTTAACTCTTGTTGTCAGGATTAAATGGGATGTCTCACCCTTCCTTCTCACAAATAGGTATTGTGTGTCAGCTGTGTGCTAGGTGCTGGGGATGGCTTTGTGGAGATGAAGGCTCGGGGGATAGATGCTGTAATTGCACCCAGCACAGAATGTGTAATGTTAGCTGCTACACTTAATGCCATTACCAAATTCCTGGCATCTCCCAGAATCATTCCATCATATGACTAGCCACTTAGGGCTAGTTGAATTGTTGCGGTCCTATTGAAGACATGTTTCCTGGATGAAAGGTGTGACCCTGGCAGAGGGCTGGCCAGCTACTCCATCCAGCTTCACTCCCTAAACCGAGACCGGCTCCCATTCACCCAGAAACAATGTTCCCACTTAATCATCTCAAGAAGTAGTGATTGTCCTTCCTTGATAACTAATGGTAATCGTCAAAGCAAGGGGACAGATGCTGTCGTGTGTGCCAGGCACTGTTCTAAGCCGTTAAATAATTACTCATTTAATTTTCACAACCCCATTGGGTGGAGATATTATTGTTCCCATTTTACAGATGAGGAAATGGACGTTTTGTAAAGAGAAATAACTTGCCTAAGGTCACACAGCTAGTAAATGGTAAGATTGGAACTGAAACCAGACAATCAATTCTATACTCTTAGCACTACCCCTGGGCTGTGACCTGCCTCCTGTGGTGTCTCTTTCACTCGTTTTTGTCCCTCAATGGATTTGTTGAAATTCCAAGCAAACTGTTGTAGGAATTTCAGTGGAGACACTCTGTAAAGCTGCAGATGGGGGATGGGCATGCTGGATGCTTCCCGGAGGCATCAGCACCTCCTGCAAATCACAGTTACTGCCAGTGTCTCTGGTGTGGTACCTCCCCTCGTATGCCCAGCCTTTTGTTGACACAGTTGGCCATTCTGTTGACCAAGCCAGGCCCTGCTCAGCATTAGTACATCGCATTATTGACTCTCTCATCCCTGCAGGGCCTGGAAGGGATTATTTTTTCAAGCAGAGTAATGACTTACAGCAGCCCGCTGCCCCAGGGACCTGATGAGTCAATGCAGTGGTTCTCAAACTCTGTTCCCTAGAACCCTAGGGCTCTATACAGTCGCCCCAGGAGCCGGCGGCGGGGGTGATGAAGGTGAGAGGGGGTCCAGGCCCTCTGGCCCTGCCACATCCTGAATGGCATCTCTTTGTTCTGTTTTATATGTTGGATTTGAATATAAACTATTTGGAAAATCACATTTTGTGGCAAATGAAAAAAACTTGTATTGAAACACATGCTACACAGAATTCCTCTGTGCCTTCCTCCCTTCTGCAAGGGTGGAGAAAGCAGTACTGATGGGTAAATAGTTTCTAGGATGCCCGTTGGATACGAGGCTAGTGTGATCCCAGCCTCAGCGATGGTGAGGGGGTCAGAAGGCATCCCTAAATGAGACTCACCTCCTGCATCCCCTCTTCTGTTTCAGGAGGCGTCTGCAGGAACGGGAGAGGTCCTTCTCTCCATCAGCTACCTCCCGGCTGCCAACCGCCTCCTAGTGGTGCTGATTAAGGCCAAGAACCTCCACGCTAATCAGTCCAAGGAGCTCCTGGGGAAGGGTGAGTGAGGTGTGAGAGGGGAGCTAGGGCCCCTCCCACTGCGAGGAATAGGTGCAGGGGCGGGTGGCACCTGGGAGGCAGTGGGCACAGGTGAGCAGGGATGTGGAACGTCAGTACGTTTGTGGAGTCAGCCTCAGCCGTGTCCTCCACCCCAAACATACACACCAATTTGGAAGGACACACTCACTTCTCTAAATTCACATCCATTCACTCCTGGGCCAATCCCACCCACTGGGGCCCAGGAATGAGCTAGCTGGGGCTCCCTACGTTGCAGATCCATGACGAGAAGAATGAGCCTTACCCATGGGTCATAGGAAGCCAAGGATCAGACTGTAGCCAGGGAGTGGAGTGTCTGGGCTGTAGGGAAAATTTAGCCCAGCCCTCGTCAACCAGACCTGGCTGGACCCACCTTCCAGGCAGGTGTCGGGAAGCCAGGGTTCTCCTTCTCCAGTTTCAGCTAGCCGCCACTCTACTCCCCCCACCCACCCTAGGCGCCTCTCTCTTCCCAGCCTTTGCCAACCTGCCATCCCCACACCAGCTGAGTGTGGGCGACAGCAGAAAGCGTGTGGGTGCACAGGCTAAGGCGGCGTCTGTGCATATACCCAAATAAACATCTCCTCAACACTCTGGAAGCCTTGGCTTTTCCTTCTGGATACCGCAGCACAGGCCGCCAGTCTTAAGGACCAAACAGCCTCTCCTGTCAGAGCAGAAAAGTAGCATTGGTCAGCCCTATGATACTTGGACCCGAAGCCAAGGGCTCAGAGCAGGATATAAATAAATAGATATTTATAGCAGCAAACAAATAAAGAATTGCCTCTGCATTCAGAACCTTTGAGCAAGAGATTTTTGGCGAATGAAATCAGAAGAGTTGGTCTGGCTGACAGATGCCTGAGCCAAAGGTCAGAATTCAATGCTTTTTCCTCATCCCCTCCAGACAATACTTTGTCTCCTGCTCTTTTTTTTTTTTTTTTAATCTTTATAGCTCCTGTCAGGACAATTACAGCTGAGCACTTTATCTCTCAAATATCTCTGCTGAAATAACAAACTAACCACCTGGGGGTGATAATTATAGCAATAAATACAGAGTAACAATTATTCTCACATTTGCTTCCGAAACCCTGACTACTGAAAACACAATCTGAGTCCTGCACCTCATGATGTTACCAGAAAGCTTGTCTAGTGACCTGTTGGCCAGTCTCCTGGGGTGGAGAGTTCTACTGGGGGTCAAGGCAGGCTGCCCTTACCCTCCGCATGAGGCCGGGATCCTCAAGTAAAACCTGCAAAAGAACAGATGAGAAGAACTCAACCAACCAGCAGGAGACCTACTATCTTAGGAACAGACAAAAATGCTTGGACGGAGAACCAAGGGGGTGAAGACGTAGGGATGGCTTAGTGTTTCTGGTCTGAGTTTAAAATCAAGCTGCAGGACGTCTGAGCCATCATCCTGGGCCTGGTTTGATGTGGGACGTGAAGGCACTCGGAAGGGCTCATGACAAACTTTCCTGGCTGTACCTTAGCGTGACCCTGTCATGGGCCACCTGATGACCAGCCACATATATTGTGCTATGGTCTGTTCTCCACATTTGAGGCAGGAGCTTTTGCCGTACCCCCATGTCTAGATCAGTGTCTGCCATATGGTGGGCATTTAATAGCTGTTGAATGAATACATGGCCCATGGGGTGGGGGGAGGGGTGGTAGAGAGGGTGCCTCAGTGCAGATCTTGAGCCAGAGACGCTGTCTCTCCATCCCCAAGAGGGAATATCATCCCAGGCCCCACCACGCCCCAGAAGCTCACTCTCGGCCCTTCTCTCTGTCTCTGTCCCCCTGTTTCTCCCCAGATGTCTCTGTCAAGGTGACCTTGAAGCACCAGGCTCGGAAGCTGAAGAAGAAGCAGACGAAACGCGCCAAGCACAAGATCAACCCCGTGTGGAACGAGATGATCATGTTTGAGCTGCCGGATGACCTGCTGCGGGCCTCCAGTGTGGAGCTGGACGTGCTGGGCCAGGGCGCCGAGGGGCAGAGCTGCCCGCTTGGGCGCTGCAGCCTGGGCCTGCACGCCTCAGGCTCCGAACGCAGCCACTGGGAGGAGATGCTGAAGAATCCACGCCGGCAGATCGCCATGTGGCACCAGCTGCACCTGTAGGCGGCCTCCCAGGCCGCCACCCTCCTCGGGCACAGCCCGCTCCCAGCCCCACTGTCCTCTGCGACCTCCTCTTGTGCCCCATTCGCATTCTGACACCAGAAGACAGATGTGTGTGCGAAGACCAGGACCCTCTTCCTCTCCCATCACACTCCTGTTTCTTAAAAACGAGCAAGGCAGGGCAGGGCAGAGACAGGACATTTGGGTCAGGAGGAATGCGTTTTGCTTACCTGTGTTATTGAAGAGACACTTATCATATACGGTCTGTGTGCAGGTTTTGCAGTGGGGGTCAGGCCAGATGCAGAGAAAGCTTAATCTGGGGAATAATGGATGCAAGGAATGTGGCTTTTTAAAAATAAGTGTGTCAAAAAGGATGACAGAAATGACGTATCCTGGATCATCTCATAAGAATTAGAGATTGTCAGGGTGGATGGAATCTTAGCCAGCATGAAATCGTGCTACTGACCCAAGGCACTAACTAACCCAGCAGTTCTCAAACCTTAGTGTGTGAAGAATCACCAGCAGATTCCCAGGCCCTGTTTTAGACATTCCGAATCCGTAATCCTGGCTGAACCCCAGGAGGCTGCATTTTTAACAAACACAGAGTAGTTTGCATGCCAAGGTTGGAGCACCGCACTTGGAGAGATCCCTTTTACAACATCCCAGACAGGGTTTCACAGTCCTCGTCAGGCCCCCAACACCCTGGGGCTGCCGGTGCCAATGGTGGACGTCTCAACTGTTGGTGTAAAATTTAGGAGCCTCCATTTTTAATGTCATCATTTGAATTCTTAATGTTTTCATCTGTGCTTTTCAGATCCTGCTCTTGGACTGAATTTTGTGCTTTCTATTGAATAATTGTATTGTTTCATCTCGAAATCAGTTTATATTATACTTGGGGAGACCTTCCCTGACCAGGAATAGGTGGGATCCCCCGTTAGTTATTGGATGCTGGTTTTCACGTCCACCAGCATCACCAAAGTGACCCTCTGAGTCAAACGCATCCCTTCGCAACATACCAGCCACTTGAGGAGGAATTCAGTTTGGGGCACATAGTAATTTAGTCTGGCTCTGTGGAGGTAGAGAAGGAAATGAGGTCTTTTGCAAATGTGCCCCTGTCCCTCTGTTTTTAGGACCTATCACTTTCATTAGTAAATAATGAGCAGCTAGGTTTCAAATCACTACCTGATTATTCCAAATAGCTGTCCACATCATTAATAACATTATGAGCCTTGCTGAGTGGTTATAATCTTTGCCTGGGAACCAGGATTCCTGGGTTCTGTTGTTGACCATCCATAAAATAGGACTAGTGACGCGGCAGCTCTGTCTCTGTGAATGATGTGATAGATGAAATTGTACTTGAGAGCTATAGGCATCCCTGGCTAGAGACAAACTCCAAGGCCACCAGCAGATCATCTTTAAGCTTCATGTTGGGAACTGACCATGCCTGGAAAGTGCCAGAATCATCCCAGGCATTTCCAGAACCATGGATTCTACATTTGGACTCTTTAATACCGACATCTAAACTCTGGGCCTTCAGATGTCACCCAGGCCCCTGACCTAAAAATGAATTCCTTTCCTTCAGTCCTTTAACAAGTCAAATCATTCTTGGTCTCTCCCTGAGAATCTGAGTAGAGACAGATCACCTTTGTGTCGTTATTTTCCCTTTCGGGACAGAAGTAGAAAAGCATTTAGAAATAATTTCCACCTGTCCCCTGAAGAAACAGAAAAATATCTAATCCCTCTCAAATGGGAAATTCTTTCACGTAACTGGAAATCTCTCTCATTAAGGCTGGCCACCGTCTGCCAAGTTTTTTTAGGCAAGGCATTTGTTAGTGGTTTCCTACGACCTGTTTTTGAGATCCCCCTCACCATTCTGGTCTCCCTTTTTTGGTTGGCATGCTGAAACAGAACAAAACATTCCCTATGTAAGCTGACCAGTACTCTCTTCTTGGTAACATCTTCTACTCCAATCTAAAAAAGTCTGGATTCTAGATTTAAAATCAGGAGACGTGGGTTCTACTTCCTTATAAGTCCATTCACCTGCCTTACAGTCACACCAAAGGATGTTTGAGGTGAGTTAATGGGGCCCCTGATCCCAGAATATCAACTCCACCCACAGTCATTCTATCATGAGGCATTCATTTCTTTGGATCTCAGAGGTTTAGTTTTCCAGAATCCAAACTAAAAGTTGCCTCTGATGGGAGTCAAATGTCACTGCTTAACATGTTAGGTGTCAGCCATCACCTCACTTAACAAGGTTGTATAGAAATGAGACAGATTTTGCAGGGGTTTTTGCCTGTTGTGTTCACTGGTATATTCCAAATGCCTAGAATAGAACTGGCTCATGCACCCTCAATAAATATTTGTTGAATGAATTAATGAATGAAGACTGGATAGGGGAGTAGGCAGGAAAAGACACATTTTTATGTAAATGGCATAAAAATCAGAGTCCTAGCTGAGTTCTCAATGGTAAAGTCATCAGGCACCTCAGCAGTTGGCCTAGAAATTCATGACACTGAGTGTTACCATTCACCTAATGACAATTTATAGCTCACTATGTAAATGTAATTAACGATAGATGAGATTATAAAAGCTGTGCTTTTCCACCAAAACTCCATCTCAGTGAATTTTAAATTACCCAGAGATATCAGACTGCCAGATGAAAAAACTTCACTAATCTTTGCATCAGCTTACCTTGTACCAGATACACTTGCAATTTACTACCAAATTAGAGTAATTGAGTCTGTGTGAACGCATCTGATGTTTTTTTTTTTGAAAGGAACACCTTGTCCTTTGCCAGGGAGCATTTTCTAAGAAGTGCATGAATCAGAGGTGAAAATAAAGTGAGAAACCATCTCCGACTGGGCTGTCGCCCACAAGGTGATCTGGCTGTGTCATAGATACATGGCGATGGGGTAGAGAATTGGGAGTCTAATCTCATTAATCTGCAACTCACTCCTTGCCTCAAATCAGTATATATTTGTTGAGTGCCTATTGATCAAGACCTTGCACGCATCTGTCCATTTCAATCTGAGATGTGACTCTTGGTGTGAATTCAGTGGCAAATCACCCCAAACAAAGCTATGTAGAGAGAACAATTTGGGAGAGCAGTTCTTCAGGGGCAATTCCTTTGGGATGTAAAGGAGTCCTGGGCAGTTTAAGCCAAATGGAGGTGAGGACCACCGAAAGAGAGACCTAGTCCTTGTGATTTGTTTTTGCTGCCTGTGTTCCTGTTGTCAATTCTAAGTGTGTGTCTGTTTTGCAATCATGAACCGAAGCACAAAAAGACGCATGAGATATTGTAGTCACATGTCTGGTGTCACACTTTGGAGCAAAAATCTTGCAGTGGTAAATAAATAATTTCCGACAGGGTCAGCTGCCTGGTGTTTTTTATTCCCTTTTACTTAATATTTTAGACATATAAAATGTAGAAAAAATAATTTGATAAACACTCATGAACCCCTGCCAAGTTTTATAAAACTTGACAAATACAGTTGAAATCCCCTCAGCCTTTCACTCAGGAGACCACCATCCTGAAATTAGGGTTTCTCACCTCAAGCCTTTATCTTTTTACTACCTGTACATGTAAACCCTGAGCACTATAGAATATTTTGTGTTTTTAATTTGAAATTGCATCACATTATTTTTGCTCTACGTTAAAATTTTGAGCTTTATCCATGCAGATTTATTTAGCTCTAGTCCCTTTATTTTTTTTGCTGCTGTATTATTTTCCATTGCATGAATATACCACAGTCCCATTCTCCTGTTGACGTATGTTTAGATATTTCTTTTCTTTTTTTTTTTCCGTTAGAGGAAATGCTGCTGTGAACGTTCTTGGGCAAGGTCTCTTGGGGATTTAACTTTATTCTTGAGAAGAAAAATCAGGTGGAAACTAGAGACTTTCTCTAATGTCCCCCAAAGTAGTACTCCCATCACTGGAAGAGTCAGGGCAGTGGCTTGGGGTTCACCTGTGCTCCAGGTGGTGGGCAGGGACAAGGGAACTTCCAGAATCCTGTCATCTTAGGCCCTCCTGGTGGCTGCTGGAGCCCTGGCTTCCGGAAGGGGCTCAGGCATTAAGCCAGGGGAAGGGCCTGAATTTTCAAGTCAGTAGGCAATCAGCCAGGTCACATGGAATTAAAACCAAAGGCTCTTAAAAAGGATAAATGAACCATAAAGAAAAGCTCTGCTTTTCAAGTCTGTGCATGTAATTCCTTATTTTATATCATATACATATTTGTTATCTTTTAATTACAGCCAGGATTTAAACTTCCATAATTAAATAGAAGTGGGTTTTATCCCACATAGCCAAATACTGTGTAGACTATGTTTCACAGGTAACAATGAATATGGCTCCTGGAGCCCAAAACTAATATTTGAGAGTCTGGATTTATATAAAAGAGAAATGGAAGAGGCAAGAAGAGTTCAGGAATCATTTTATATGGGGCTTTCCCTTGAACCGCCTTAAATAACAAACTCTGCTCCTGCCTATGAAATAACTCAAATCTAGAGCACTGCATTTAGGAGCTGAGAACCTGCAACCCAGCTGGGCTTTGTTACTGCCACCTTCATGGCCCTGGGCACGTCACTTGCCTCTGGGCTTGTGCCCGCATCTGTAAAATAAATTTGGACAAAATGATCACTCTTCAAGTTTGAACATTTTGTGATTTGGTAATTGAGACTTTTCACATTATCTCTGGCCCCCAATCTCATGCATAAAACGAACTAAACCCACGTACACGTGTACCTGCCTTCCCTGCCCCGGGCCTGGTGTCCTGACAGCCACCTGCTCCTCCAGACAGTATGTGATGTTACCTGAGGCTCTGAGTCAGCCTCTTCTCATTTGCTTAATTGCTAATGGAGCCAGTGGTAATTTTCCACCCAAGAGTTTCTATTTTTTCAGAGCCAGTTAGAAGCCCAACATTTCAAGAGCTTGGAACCCTGGCATGTGTTCTGTCTCCTTCCCTGGGCAGATGCCTGGCAAGGACAGAGCCATGGGAAGTGGCTGTGGATGGATTTAGGGGGTTGGGTGTTTTCTTGGTACCAGCCTTGGAGAAGGCCCCCTGTGCCCCTCCCTCATCTCCTGCAGGTGAGCCAGCACAGATGGTCCCTGGCGGGGACCTTGGCAGCTTCCTGAAGCCAGAGATGGGGGCAGGTGCCTACCTGGGAGGAGGTGGGAGGAAGCCTGTCTTAGGACTGGAAGCCAGATGTTACCATAGAAACCAGTCTACTGGTGGCTTGTCCTCAGCCAGGTGAGGTCTCTTCTCAAGGCAGACTCTGCTGGAGCCTGGTTTCCCATCCCAATTTCCCAGCACTCATTCTTGGTGGCTCAGGGCGAGTGGGTGATGGCAGAAATCCTGTTTCAGAAACTCAGGATTCAAACCAGGGACAGACGAGGAGAAATCTGTTCTTCCAGCCAAAAACAAACCAACCCTCTTTGCAGTCGCTTTTCCCTCGAGAGCCAGGTGAGTTGAGCTGTTGACCAGAAGAAGGTGCCCTGAGGCTCTCTCTCCAGGCTGAGAAGGAAAAGGTGAGTCAGGCAGAGGTCTCCAAGCCAGCTGTGGCATAGGTATTGGTAGCTCTGTATTAAGAGTCACAGGCAACCCCTCATCTGGGGTAGACCCTGGGATTCAGGGTGAAAGAAGGGAACCCTAAACTTCCTAGCATCTACTTCAACCTGATGTTAGAGGTAACAGTAACGATGATAATGACGCTGGTCACCATGTTGTTAAGCCTCTGCTCTGTACTGAGCCCGGAAGACGCAGACTCAGATAAATGACTTGTCCAAGGTCTCACAGCTTGTAAGAGGCAGAGGGGGAATTTGAATCTGGTACCACCCTAACCCTAAAGTTCAGGCTCTGACTTAGAGCCAGTGGCCAAGGGTTTTTACTGGAAACGTAACAGATGCATAGGCAGTAGTTTCACAATGCTACCTGGAACCACGGACTCAGAATTGCCACTCTGGAAGGAGCTGGAAAAGTTCTCTTCCCTGGGGGAACTTGGAATACCTGCCTGGGTGGGGTGGAATATTATCCAAAGGACAAGAGCAGGATGGAGTGGAGGAGAGCTCAAGTAAGCACCTCAGGGGCCGCCTCCACTTTGTAGAGAAGGGGCTGGGTCAAGGCCAGGTGTAGCCGGGTGTCAAGTGCTGGGGCATCCTAGTCAAATGAGGAAACTGAGACAGAGACAGGCAAAGTGGAAGAATCTGGGATTTCTACTGTGACCAATACAACATTGCTGGGATTGCACTTTTATCAGGCAAATGAAATTTACGTTCATTCATTCATCCCTTCGATAAACAATGATTAGGTGCCTACTATGTGACAGGAACTGCACACAGTGGTATTAAAAAGTCTCTACTTTTCCCTTATGGGCATTACAATACAGAGGAGGAAGACCAGACATAGAACACACACACACACACACACACACACACACACACACACACGATAATTACACAGTTCCAAAGTGAGATAAGTGTTATGAATGAAAATCTCAGGAGGAACAATGAATAGCGCCTTGAGGGTGGCGATTTAGAGGGCGTGGTCAGGAAAGACTCCCTCAGAAGGAAGCGTTTTAGCTGACCCTTAAAAGATGAGAAGAACTTGGCCAGGCAACCATCCTGGGGAAAACCATCCCAGGCAGAGGGCACAGGGTACTGGGAGGTCCTGTGGTGGGAAAGAGCCCAGTGAGCTTGAGGAACAGAGAGGAGGCCAGGGAGCACGGGCAGAGGAGGGCACAGGAGCCCAGGAGGTAGGCAGCGGCTGGACAAGGCAGGGCTGATGGGTCACGATCGGGACTTTGGATTGAACTCTAAGAGCAATGGGAAACCCTTAGAGGCTTCTAAGCAGAGAGGATACCACGACTAGAGCTGTGTTCTCAAAAGATCACTGTAGAAATGGTCACATAGCGGACCTTTGGGTCTTCAGGCCAGACTCCTGAGTCTTCTCTCTGGGGTGAACTTGTCTTTTGAAGCTTGGAGAGGGAAGCTGGGGCAGCTTGCCACATCCTCCAAGCCCCACTTTGGGGAGACCGAGCTCACAGCCAAGTGCAGATGGAATATCTTTCTTTTCCTTGCTTCCCAGCTGCACATGTGGGTCAAATCCGATGGCCAGCCGTGGGGCGGGGCTGACTCTGGTTCACCGGAGCTGGTTAGACATGGACAGCTGTTCCCCTTTGCTCCTTCCTTCCCACTCCCCCTCCCCTGGGAAAAGAAGAGAACCCCAACATTCTATGGAGACTGTGGAAAGGCCTTCACAACAGGAAGCCTCTGGGTGACCTAGGGGCTGGAAGGGACACAGGCTGGGAGGAAGATGGCGGGAACTGAGAAGCCGGAGGTTCAGAAAAAGGGAGAGGGAAGGCCCATGGCACGAAGCTGGGCTGGGGTGAGAAGGGGCTGGGAGGAGGAGGGTTCAGCATCCGGGAGGAAACAATACAACCACTTTTCTATATTTTTCTTGAATGTATGCCCATCTTCTTTCTAAAACAATTTGGGCGAAACGTCACTTATCGGGACTTCCCTGGTGGCGCAGTGGTTAAGAATCCGCTAGCTAATGCAGGGGACACGGGTTCGAGCCCTGGTCTGGGAAGATCCCACGTGCCGCGGACCAACTAAGTCCGTGCGCCACAACTACTGAGCCTGCGCTCTAGAGCCCACAAGCCACAACTACTGAAGCCTGCGCGCCTAGAGCCCGTGCTCCGCAACAAGAGAAGCCACCGCAATGAGAAGCCCGCGCGCACCAACAAAGACCCAATGCAGCCAAAAATAAATAAATTAATTAAAAAAACAAAAACAAAAACATCACTTATCACCCACCCCCGGACCAGTGCCATTAGCAAACTCCTGGGGAAGGACCCCTCCCTGGGGATTGAGTCTGCCAGTGGAGAATCATGCGAGGTAGTTGGAGGGAGAATTAGAACACAGTTTACCTGCAATAAAATCTGAGATTTTTGTGGGCTAAATGTGTGTGAGGGCAGAGAGATTTATTTTAAAGGGTTTTGGTGACACCTCTTTTTGGCCTGACTGGTGGGTGAGGCATGTAAGTTACCTGGTGGAAGTGGACTCAAATGGGGGAAAAGCGAGAACAGCAGGAAGGGACTTGAAAGAGCTCTTCCAGTTTCTTCTGACCTGGCAGGCAGTAGGCATCTCACCTGACACCCAAGCATGGGACTCATTCTGAATCGCCCTGAGCACAGGCTGGGAGAGAGGCAAGAAGGCAGAGATTCGACCTCCGTGAGTAAATTTAAATGCTTTTATTAACAATCTCCTTACATTACAAGGATAATATGACAAAAGGAAAGTTTCTGCGTACATATTATGATAAACCAACATAGCTCTATTTGTATCCAGTGTTCTAGGTCCCGTCACACAGGTACTATAAAGCGTAGTCTGCAAAATAATAACATCAAGAGTTGTTTTTTTTAAGAAAGAAAGTATTAACATATTAATATGTATGTGATAATAGACTCCTAGGTATTCCCCCCACCCCCACTGTGTTTTTCCTTTGTGATTGAAATGAAACGGTTCAGCAGCGTGGGGGGTGGAGAGAAGGAGAGAGATGGGGCTGAAAAAGACGGAATCAGACTGCTGGCTCTTCCGGAGAGACAAAAGTGAAGACTGAGGGTGCCCCGAGGGCAGCCTGGCCCTTGTCTTTTTGTGAGCAGTATTGTAACCGGCTGTCCTCCGCTGGAGGGAGGGCCCGGCGCCCTTGATGCCCCATGGTATGCTCTCTCTCTGAGGTACAGTGCATTGTGGGATTGCTACCCGGGGATGCCCATCCCCTGGCCACGGGTCTGGTCCACCGCAGAGGGAGGAAGGCTCGGGCCGGGCCTGGTCTCTCTTGAGCCAGGCACTGGAGGGTGTTTGGAGGCCCGGTTGGCAGCTAGGTGTGGCTCAAGGAGACCCAGGTGGACGTGGAGGGGAGAAGAGGTGGGCACTGTCAGAACAGACCCGCCCCAGACTGTAGGTATGGGGATGTCTGCTGGGGACTGAGGTACGTTGGTAAGATGGTAGGGAAGAGTAGGGCAGAAGTCAGAGGAGGCTCGGAGATGGGAGATAAGCGCCTTTGGAGGCCAAAAGGCAGAGGCTGATCTGGAGAGCAGAGGATGCCACTGCCCTCCGTCTCCCATCATCTGTAGCCCCTTCAGCTCCTCCTCCCCTACCTTCCCGGGGAAAGAAACGATCGAGAGAAACCTGGAAGTGAAACGGGTTTCTGATTCTGTCAGGGCTGCACAAGCCCTTCGTCATGCTGCCAGTGGCACCAGTGCCCCCTCAGGCCCCCAGACGTCCCGGCCATCTAGGGGTGGGAGCAGGGACAAACTGAGGAAGGCGCCCTCCCCAGAGGAAGTGAATGAGCTTGGGGCATCCGGCTTAGCCTCTGCCTCGAGTCACAGAATCAGAACAGTGTACGTGAACTAAACCTGCCTGTTACGGTGCCGGTGGGGTGAGGGGTCACTGGGCCTCCGTGCAGGAGAGGGAAGAGCGTTGTCCTGAGTACAGCCAGCAGTAGCCGCAGCTGTGCAAAGTGGGCTGGGCCAAAGCCCTGCTTCTGAACTTGAGTTGCTACTGAATTTATGAGTGTGCGGATATGTCTCTCTCACCCTTCCCCGTTAGCTGATGCCCCCTGCACTGGCCAGAAAGCCTCTGGATGGTGGGCAGCGCTGGCTGGCCATGCTGCCCTGGCAGACAGCGATGGAGTGGGTGAGGGAGGCCAGGACGGCTGTAGTTCAGAGGTTTGGCCTCTAGGGGGCAGCAAAAAGCATCTAAAGGGGGAGCGGGTGGCATCTTTCCTGGACCTCTCTTGGTCCAATTTGCACCTTTCCTATGGCCACAAATGCTGCTCATTCCTGTGAGGGGGAGGGTATTTGGGGAAACTGTGCAGTGGTCCCTCCACCAGGGGTCAGAGACCACACCCTACTGCCAAGCAGCAGTGACCACCCAAGCGTAGGCTTGTGGGGGGCGACGACTAAGGGGGCACTTCAGGGGGAGCTCAGGGGCTGAGTATCTCCTTCCAACCTCAGACCAAGCCTGAGGGAAAGAAGAGAAAGTGCACGGAGAGGGCCAGGGCCCGGCTCCCCTCCTCTCCAACACTCCGGGTCGGAGGCCCCGTTCCCAGCAAACCCTGCCTGCTCAGCTTCCCCGGCCCCCCTGCAAAGGCTCTGCCTCCTCCCTCTTCTCAAACGACAGGCTTTCCCGCTGCTCTCCCAGCTCTCTATAGACTCTATTTTTATATCTATTTAAACATAGAAATGTATAAATATATAGGATATTATTCATAGATATATAGACGGGATTTAATCTCTTACTCTGTGTGTATACGTACTGCATATGTCCATATATACAATATATATGCTGTAGCATTTGTATCATACACTGCACATACCCCTGCTTCCATGCACTCTCCTAGGGAGACTGGATTGCATAGGTATTTCCAGGGCGATACCACTTGAAGGGATGGGGGGATGGGGAGAGCCAGACGGAAGAGGAGGGCCGTACCATTTTCCTCCCAAAAGGGCACTTTTTCTCCCTCTGGCTAACACACAAAGATCACCTCAAAGGCTTCTTAAAATATCACAGCTCCATCCACTCAGCTAAAGCACCCTGTCTACAGATAGTAGAGAGAGGCCTTCCTCCAAGCAGGAGAAGGGCCCTGTGTATCTCTGGACATAATCTTCCCTCCTCGAGGTTGGAGGAGGGAGACAGCCTAGAGCCCATGACCCAGCACCACGTCCCCCAGGAGGCCGGCATCTGCAATGGGACTGTCCCGAGCTCACCTGCCCTCTGAACATGCCTTTCTTGTCTTAGGAAAAGGCACTCCCCACTTTGGCTGTCCCAGGCTGGCCTGGCTGGGCCTGCTGCTTGAAGGGGCAAGGGGATCCAGAGCCTTCTACCCAAACTGGGTGTAGGGACCAAGAAAGAACACGAATTCTACTTGGAAATCCACCTAGACCGGAAACCACAACCAGCTCTAGATACAGAATTCCTGTTCCTACGGGGAGTGGGAGAAAAAACAAAGGGGGGAGGAATCTAGAAGTTCTCTTTCAACCCCCAAGCCACTTCCTGGACGCCGTGAGGCTCCAGGTGAACAGCTAAAAAGACGCCCGCCCCACAGCCCAAGCTGGACCACGTCTGGTCCATTTCAGTCTCTCCACGATCATTTTCAGCACTCTACATGCTTTTGCCTGTTTTCTCCTTCTTGGTAACACTTCTAAACAATTGGAAAATATTTAAACATCATCTTAAATAATTACAAGGTCCCTTCTCCAAATCAAAGCATCAACATAAGCAAGTCAAGGAGAGGGGCCTCAGCAAGACAACTCAGCAAGGAAACAGGTAGCAGGGGTGGGGTGGAGACCTCCAGCTGTCCTAGATTCAGGGCCCAGCACCGAACGCGACCATCCAGGGATCCAGGACGTCGAGCCTGGTCTCATCCTCCAGTGAGGATGAGGAAATGAGGGTCTGCCCAGCACCATAGGACGTTGCCCGCAGCCATCGAAGAAAAAAAAAAAAAAAGAAAGCTGGTGTTGTGGATGCCCGGATTCTCATATTCAACCAGGCAGGCGAAACTTGGAAATTGGGACATGTCAAGAGTTACAGACAGGGCTGGGCTGTCCTCGGGTCTCAGAGATAGGTACAAAATGGCAATGGGTCTTTTTTTTCCTCCATTGAGGAAAAGCAGACCATTTTAATCACAAGGGCTTCTGGCTCCCGAGCTCTGCGATGTCTCTACTTGGCACAATTGGCCACAAACCTGATCTCACTTCCCGCCCCCTCCATGAACCGAAGAAAGTCACTAATCAGCCAACCCAATGAGGACAAGTTTCAATTCTAGAGACACAGACCTTTCATTCTAAGCCAATGGTTGTCACTCCTAAGCCAGGGGCTGAGTTTAAGGGCTCTGTCTCGTCCAAAGGGACGAGGATGCAAGGACCGCCTGGCCACAGCTTTTCGTACTTATCAAAGGGAGGTTAGACTGCCCAAGCATGCGGTTCCCTGGGCCAAACCCTGAGGGTCCCCACAGCCCAAGAGTCCTTCTCAAGGACACAGAAGAGTGGAAACGCCAGGGATGGAAATCACGGGTAATTGCATGCAGCATTCACAGGATAGAAGCACTGGAGCCTCCAAGGGGTAAAGACTCTGTCAATTGCAGTGGTGTGTCACCCAAATTGCTCCCTGTCCCAAGGCAAAGTGGCCTTCAGAGTGCCATGGGCACCTGGAGTTTTAGAGATGCCTTCCCAAACTTCAGGACCCGCCAGAGAGCTCATCCTCTCTGAGGTCTGGAGTCCAGCTGGGCAGGTGACGGCTAGCAGCCTCGTGCTGCTAGCAGCTGCTCATGCTTCTGGCCCAGAGGCAGGTGGCCAGCTCCTGCCCCTCTAAAAAGACAAGGTAGACACTGGCATTGGCCCAAAGGATTTCTTCCCCTCTGGATAAAAATTTGAGCTAATTTTGGCCACGGCCTCCTGAGAGGAAACAGTCGCAGCCCTGATGCGGTACTCAGGCAGCCATCAGCGATTCTCTCCTCCTGGTTTCCAAATGAGTGGTCTAGGGGAGGACTCCCTATCTCCTGACATAGTGGGTGGGGAGGTGCAGAGGGGGGCAGGAGGAGGCGTAAGGCAACTGTTGGCTAGAAGAAAGGATCCCGACTACTGTTTCTGACCCCTACGGAGGCCCACCTTGCCAGCCATCTCTGCCCTCAACCCATCTTAGTCTGTGCGATGTTCAAAGGAAGCTCCCACAGACACGGTGGTTTGGGTGTGTGGTGGAGAGGAAGTTGGGGAGGGGAAGGTGGACCCTTGTGCTTTGCACTTGACCACAGTTACTGACCCTGATGGGAGGAGGCGGATGGGGAGAGAAGACATCGGCCTAAAGTGGAGAAGTGGATGAAGCTGGGAACTTCAAAGCATGAGGAAGGGCTCTGGGTCTTTCCTTGCAAGTTCCTGCTAACTCTCTCCTTGTTCAGAGGAGGGTGGGAAAGTACGTGCGACTGGGGAAGGGGGTGAGGGGTGAATGTCACCAGGCAGGGGTGCATTGATTTGTTGAAGAAGGCAGCATATGAGGCCTGGCAGTGGGACAGTCGGAGAAAACCAGTTGGTTTTTTGTTTTTTTAACATGCTACATCACTGTTGAAAACAAACAAAAAAGTTTCAAAAATAATATATAATATATATAATATATTTATATAATGAAAAGCTATCGACTAGCAGCAATGACTCTAAAGTTATCTTAGCACCAAGACCATGGGGTGGGGGGAAGGGATCTGGAGGGGGTGAAGGTCTGGCAGGACAAGGAAGGAGGGGTTGACATGTTCAGTGTTGATGACAGTTCCACTCCGGTTCTCAACGGTGGCATGAGCCCTCGGAGACAAGATAAACCAAGAAGGAAGGAAGCCACCACAGTTTTCTAATGTCTGAGCTGAGCAGGTGGGGGACGCTGGAGCCATACCTGTGGCCAGATCACACCATCCTTTGCCCACCCTCTGCCAACGGAGAGGGATGGCTCCCGACAGACCACAGACAATGCAGCTTTTCCTCCCTTCCCCCAATATAACCTGCACCCACGATGTAGGATCTCTGCATATCAGATATGCATACAGATGTGGAAACATGGACAGAAGTTTTTAACAGCTCACGCACATTTTTTTAAAAAACTCCCTTGCGAGGTATACTGGTAATTAAACGAACAAAAGAGCATTGATCAAGACTCCTCTAGATTAAACCACTACTTGCCTCAGGGAGTAGGCGAGTGGCTATTTCTAAAGCTTATATCTCGGTGTGTGTGTGTGTGTGTGTGTGTGTGTGCGTGTGTGTGTGCGTGTGTAGGCTGATGCCTTGAGAGTCCTGTCTTACCTCTTGTGTATTCCTTTCTTTTAGGACGTCTCTACCCTGTTCAAAAAAGGAAGCGTTCGCCGGCATAGATGCATTACCCACTTTCCCACTACCTTCCTGCCAGGCTGCAGGGCTTGTCATCAGCCTTACTGCAAAAGAAGGACCCAATCTCTAGAGACTCTCATCGGCGTTATGCATAACCCAGGGCACAACTTGCATTGACATCTCCTGCCACTGAACTCTAGCAGGCATTTCTTGATTATTAAAGGGAAAAAAAAATACCCCCAAACACATTATATGATTATAAAGACAGAGTATAAATAATTCATGTAAATTGAATACATACTTTTCATTTTACTTGTTTTTAGCCAAAAATCGCTGCCCTACTGGGGTCTAGACTTCTTGGCTCTTCATTTCCCCCATATTCCCTGGATCTGAATGGGATTATATTATGTGATCCCACACCAGGTAAAACAGGAATGCAAAGAGCTCGCGCCCCACCCCCCGTTCCCCAGGATTTCAAGCTCGGTTGTAAGGCGATTTTGCCTTCAGTATAACAGGTAAAATGTTTAGGATCCAGGGGTCTGGAAGGAGGGATTCAACAGACAAGGGACAGGACAGGCGACACGGGTAGGGAGTGGTGGTTGTCACAGTCTGACCGACACTTTTGTTTCTGAGACAGTGAAGGAACGCTGGTCAGGAAATGAATGAAAATCTCTCAAGCTGAAGTCGGGTGGGAGAGGGAAAAGTCAAGTACCCCGATCCAGATACACAGCCCACCCCATCCCAAATGAGAGATCTGATTCCGCTGGACCAGCTGGTCAATGAAGAGGCCAAGAAACCCCCCTCATAAAACCAAACAAGAAAAAAAAAAAGGCAAGAACAACACACCCAAACCCAAACCCCTCAACCCCCAAACGAGAACAGAAACAAAATGAGCTACCTAAAGGTGATGACAGACCCGTCATTTTAGCTTATGCGGTTGGTTGACTGTGAGGTGGGAACACGTGTGGCCCCAGCACATGCTTCTGTGAGTGAAAACGAGTTTCCATGTGTGTTGCAGCTGCCAAGTTTTGTAGACGAGAGTCAGTTTCTGACATTATTCCTTTCCCAGTAGCTTCTGGTGGACGTGTCACCTTGGTTTTTAACATTTTTTCAGTGTGGGTTTATATATATATATATATATATATATATAATATAATATAATATATATTTATATAATATATCAAAGCTTATGAGTATAGATTAAAAAAATATTCAACAGCTTAGTGAACTCTGCGATCCGGCTCCCTAAATATCCGGATAAAACTCGGACCCGTGGTCCACGGTCTGCAGCACTGGCTTCTGTTCCAGCGCAGACATCCTGCTGAGGACCTCGGCCGACAGTGTGTAACTGTTGCCAGACTTCTCCTCGAACCAGCTGTCCAGGGCTCGCTTGGCATCAAAGTTGGCGATCGGAGGGCCGTTGACAGCGATGGTCAACAGGTCGCTGAGCTGCTCGAGAGTCAGGCGGGAGCGGTGGTTTTTGCGAACTCGCTGCAGGGCGTTTCGGCCTTTCTCGCAGCAAGCGGTGGAGGTGGGGAGGACTTTGAGGACCTGGATGATCTTGTTCAAGAGTGGAAACCTCTGCTTGTATTTGCAAATGTGGCCGATCAGGTCTTTGAAGCCGTTTTTGGTGTAGTAATCAGCCTTGAGTTCCCGCCACTCCATCAGCAGACTCCCCCGGGGGTCCAGCCCTTCCCTGCAGACATCCCGGGAAAAGGTGGGGATGGCCTCCAGGTGATCAAAGATCTGAACCATGTCCTCCTTGCCGTAGCTCATGAGCTCCTCGCTGTTCCTGGGCCAGGCGGCCAGATCAAACACCTGGCAGGCCTTCACGAAGATCCGGCTGCGGGAATCGAACCTCTGAGCCAGGATCACTTGGGTCTTCTGGCAGATCTTCTCCCGGATGGACTGGAACTTGGCCTCGGCCACCCTGAGGTTCTTCGTGGAGATCCCGTTGAAGCTCTCCCGGAAGTTCTCCTCGAACTCCTGCAGGTACTCCCCCGGAGAGTCGGCCAGCCGGCTGATCTCCTGGATGGCCTCCTCGAGCTTGTCATCCACCTGGGACACCAGGAGGTACTCGCCCTGGAAGACGTAGGCCAGGCGTGACAGCACAGCGATCACATCCAGGAGGAAGTAGATGAGCTTGATTGACTGGTAGTCCATGAGGAACTGCAGCAGGGCCAGCGCGATGGCCGAGGCGTCCGCCCTCTGGGTCTGGCTGCTGACATCCTTGAGGTGGGCCACCACCTCCAGGTAGTCCTTGATGAGGGCGTTGAGGACGCTCTGCTCTCCGATGATCCACCTCACAGCCCGGATGTCCCCTAGGAACTCTGTCTCCTCGCAGAGGGTGGATGCCGTGGACCGCAGCTCGCACATGAGGCGTGGCGAGTAACGGTAGAAACTCAGCAGCTGCTTCAGATTGTTCTCCAGCTCCTCCAGGCAGGGCAGCTCCTTCCCACTGATGGCATCCAGGACCTCCAGGTGGGGCCGGTGCACCATGAAGGGCAGGCACAGCAGCCAGGGCAGTGTCTTGCGGATCGTCATGAACATGCTGGCCCGCAGGCTGGCTGTGACGTTGGCCCCGTCTATGCCCAAGCCAACGGTGGGCTTCTCATCCTGCAGCCGAATGCCCAAGGCGGAAAAGGCCCGGTCAAGCGCCTGGAGATAGCTCTCTGTGCTGGAGAACCCCAGTTCCTGCAGGGACAGGAACTCCGTGGCCGGGGGCCCGTCGCTGCTGGTGTATTGGACGTAGACCGCCACGGTGTCAGCCAGCAGGTCGTCACTCTGTCCATCCAGGATGATGCTGAGGCACGGTGACTGGCGGATGCGCTCCACCAGGTCTTCGCGCAGCGCCCGGGCGATGTGATGGATGAGGATCTGGCAGTCTCCCTCGTTCATGTACTGGTCCACCACCTTGAGCTCGCACTTCCGCAGCAGCTCGGCCAGGGGCCGGAAGTCCAGGTAGGGCCTGCCCTCCAGGGCCAGGTGGTAGGCGGTGTTGAAGAGCAGGGTCATGTTGCGACACATCTCTTCCGTCTTCTCGGGGTGCATGCGGAGCTTGTACAGCTGCAGGCACTTCTTGTGCAGGTTGCTCTGGCTGTGCAGCTTGATGGTGTGGATCTTGAACTGCTTGGAGCCGATGATGAAGGCCGAGGTGCGGGAGGACTGCACGGTGTACTGGCGGCAGACGTGGCACCACATCTCGTTGAGGGTCGGGGAGTACCGCAGGAACCAGAATTTCTTCAGCCACTCCTGCTTGAAGCGCCGGATTCGGCGCCCGGTGGCCGACGACATCTTGGAGGGCTCATCGGTGGCCGTCATCATATCGTTGGAGACGGATTCGTCTGCCGAATCGACCTCCTGGTCGTCGTCCTCCATGATGGCAGGGCCGGAGACCATGCTCTCTGAGGCTGGAAGACAAATGGGAAAGAAACAGTTACACCTGCTGGAAAAGACACAGACGTTTCCAAAATGAAGGAAATAGGGCCCAAAAGGTAGGTGTCGCATTCTGTGAAACAGGAGCCGATCCCTATGACAGACTGAATCCCAACCTGGAATTCATTTATAAGCACTCTTGTCGTCCATGCCTGTCTCATCCTCTTTGTGCATTAGCCCTGGGGGCCACCACGCTCCAGGCTGCCTGCCCTCACATTCTACGAGTAGGTGCTCAAGGAACTTAAATGTTCTGTATCAACCGAACAGCACAACTAGGAGAGCAGAGCTGCTGGCGGAACAGAGCACATCAAAGGTTCCATAGTGGTACAGCAAGGACGTGGGACTCGTCCCACCACCAAGGTGGTCAGGGGAAGGCGTGCTGCCCTCAAATGAAGGGAGCTTGGGCCCCAAGCGATTTCAGGATCAGAATGCAGTGTAGTTAAGCTGCGTGCTTTGAATATCTGAAACACCTCATTCTGAGCTCAGGGGTGCGGTTAAAATAGGAAGTGCTATGTAACTTTCTAACTCAGCTGCACATGCGTACTGAGAAACCTTCCTTGTGGTTGAGCATCCCTAAAAGATGCAGGCAGCCAACAGAAGACGGCAAAGGCAGCTAAATGCCCTGTATCCCCGTCGGTAAGGCCAGGGGCTCTCCCCCACGGGACAGCCTGCCTGAGACTGGGAGAGAGAAAGATTGGATTTAGAAGTTGGGCTTTGGGGTAAGACACCGGAGAAGGGCAACGGGTCAAGAACACAGCACACACCCCTCCTGCAGCAGAACTTCCTTTATTGATGAGGAGGATACAAGGGCAAGACCCAAAGCCCCCACCGGAGCGGTAAGGCGGCCTGTCGGAGGCACCCGAGGGCGTGTGCTGCAGCCGGTACCCATCTCCGAGCTCCACGCCCCAGGTCTCCCCAAAGGTGGCTCCCCTGGGGAGCGCCAGGCCCCCCTCCACGCTGCCCACCGCGTGCTCTTCCCTCTGACAACAATCTCATCCACACCAACTTACCTGCGGGGTCTGAGAATTCGGGGAGCTCCAGTACCTGTGCTGGCAAGGTGGGGGGCTCAGGAAGCGTGCCAGACTTAAGCATGTCTAGTTCGGCCTGGAGTTCCCGGACCTTCTTCTTTAGGCGAATACAGTTAGGGCAAAAGGAGGTGGTGGGCAGCTCGTGAGGGTCGGATGCAAGGGAGGCCTCGGCGGGACTGTCGGCCTTGAACGACGAAGGCTCCTCCTCTTCGTCCTCCACTGGGCCTGCCTCCTTGGAAGCCCCTTGGGGGATCTTCCAGTCTCCTTCCCCCTGGGTCCGGCTGATATTCTGCACGCCATGTGACACAGTCATTGCACACTGACTGTAGGCGTCGTTCTGGTACTTGGGGACCTTCCTGATGACCAGCGAGGTGCTCAGTGCCAGCTGGTGGGCTTCTACCTTTGCAGATTCCAGCGAGGCCTCCAACACATCCTTGAAAATGAGGTCGATTTTCTTCTTCTTGGCCTGGGGGTGCGCGTCCCCCTCGTCAAAGCCACGCTTGTAGGGACTTTTGCCCTGTCTCAACACGGGGAGCTGCAGGGGACCCCTCAGGTCTTCTGGGTTATCCAGAGCCTGCTCAGACTTCTCCCTCTGCAACTTCTTCTCTCCTAGGAAGGAAAACCAGGGTGTGAGGAAGTGGGGAAAAGCCCCGAAGAGGAGAAACCAACAGAAAACGAAGCGCTCCTCTCAGGAAGTCGCTTGACACATCCCTCTGGGTCTGGCCTAATGGAGCAGGTGTGGCAAAAAGGGAGGTGGATTACTCAATGGATCACGGGGTCTAGAGTCAAAGGACCCGAAAAAGTGGGAAGAACTCTTTTTAAAGAGACTGTTTCAATGGAGCTTTATGTGTAGAAGCTCTATGTTTATAAGTTGAGCAAACGCTATAGGGGCAGGGAGTTGGAGGTTAAGGAACTTGCCATCCTGTCATCCTAGAAGATGACATCCCACGTGATTAGCCGGGTGGGTGGTAACATAGCTCAGCTAAGTGCATGTGGAGTCCCCATCCCTTCAGGCTGCTCCTTCAGTCCCAGCAATCGGAAGATGGCTGCTTCGACTTGGTAAAAGGTACACACGAAACACCGAGTCCCACTCCTTCCTCCTCCCTGACTCTTGGGAGACAGCCCTGTTAGGGCAAAGTCTGGCTTATAGCAACTATCCTTTCTAATTCTCCCAGGAACCGGAAACCTTGGGTTACGTGAGGAAGCACGGCCTGAACCTCTGTGGCTCTCACGGATGACTGAGGCAGGAAGAAAAGGGAAGTCGGGCATACCGACAGCGGCTGTGAGCTCCAGGATGGCAGCCCCCAGCACGATAGAGCACAACACGCCCACGCGGACCCAACACACGCTCAAACTACAGTAGCTGTGTGTCCTTACCTGACAATTCTAAGGACATTTCCTTTTCTATTTCTTTCTATCATGTAAATGACGTCAAAGACCTTGGTGAACGCCCCAACAATATATTATGTTAGCCTGATTCTTCAAAATGGCCAACACAGTTGCATAAATTGCTACAGATGTGTGGATGCTGCCTGGGGGGGGACTGATGCTAAGAGGGACCCTCAGAAGGTCCTGACAGCCGTCTATGGAGCTAGAACTCTCAAAGGCTTCCTAGATCAGGGGCGGGGCCCTGGGAGATGTGACTCTGACCAACGACTTGACCTGAATATATGTTGTAATTAGGCTTCTGAGAGCTGCGTTTGCTCAGGGCCTCCGAGTGAAGGCCAAGGGCTCTCCATGTGCAATCCAGATGTTCCATGCTGTGACCAAGCCTTGGCATCCCACAGCTGGCATGGGGTGATGTACCCTGGCCCGTGTATGACTCCAGGTTTCCCACAGGTCACAGCACAGAAGGGAGCAGCCTATTCAGGATGATCCTTTTCTGTCCTCACATGAACACTTAAGGAATGACCTTATCTCCTGAAGGCTCCAAGGCTCCTGAAACTCAGGCGGCTCCTCGCAGCCTTGTTTCTATAACATCTGAGGGGCAGATAGGGTGGAGATGAAGAGAACTTTTAAAAAAT
Organism: Balaenoptera physalus; assembly: GCF_965194825.1. Lineage (NCBI taxonomy): Eukaryota > Metazoa > Chordata > Mammalia > Artiodactyla > Balaenopteridae > Balaenoptera > Balaenoptera physalus. The sequence goes on along the minus strand of NC_138889.1, from coordinate 98,513,863 downwards.
GCAACATGTTCGCCTTACAGATCAGACACTTGCCCATCAGAATCTCTGAAAGTCAAAGGCCACCCTTTCACTTTCTCATGGACCAATCAGGCAGCAAATAGCTGAGGATGTCAGGAGGTCCAGGATACGCATCACCGGGGATTCCTCATGCATCTCTACTCAAGGACAAGGTTATTCAAATTTCCTAGGATGAGCAGGCGATTTCTTTGGGCTCAAGGCTCCCGGAAAAATCTATGGGTCAAAAAGAATCTTTAAGCATTATGAAATTGATTCTAAAGCCTCCATAAAACATGAGGGAAACACCACAAAGAAAATCAATGACCCAAAGTAGACAAAAAACATAAATTCTTTGAATACATGTATTAGATGCATCCTATTCTTAAAAGATAACCACAGAGGAATAATTTATACTCTTCAGGAAGCAGTTCTGGGCTCCAACTAATGCTTCTATTTAATAAGAGCTAATAAGTCACGCTCTGGACTTCACCAAGGCTCCAGCCTCCAATTACAAAGAAGCCTCCTCCCATGTAAGACCTTGAGTGGTTGAGCGTGGGGAATGCCCCCTACAGAGCAGAACTGGCACACAGATCTAAGACACCACTAACCGTATCAGAGTCTGCCAAAGCTACAGGCTACAGGGACACACGTCTAAAGGCCACTGAGTTCCACGGCTGCTTCCCAAGGGCTTTAAGGCCAAGTCCACCCTCTGCTCTGGCCCTGCCCCACGGGGGCTTCCAGTTTCCTTCGTGTTTCCTACTTCTCAGCCTGGCCAGGAATAGACACTCCTTCATCCTGTATCTTCACACATCTTGGTTTATCTCATTTCAAGTCTGTCTGCCACGCTCCTTTGAACCACTCCTGAAAGCTCACGCCCTTCTCTGAGCGTTCCCCTTGGGTCTCAGGGCTCTCTGAGGATGATGCAGCTTGAGGTGCTCTGGAGTAGACACAGGGAAGAAAGAACATTACAAATCCAGAAGAATTCAAGAAGATCATGGCCAAGGGATGGAACCCATGTCCTCAGATATGACTTCTCTTGGTTTTCTCTTCTTCTGGTGATATGATTCTTTTGGAGATTTCTTGGTGGTCTTCATTCATTTCTTTTATCCATTCAACCAAGATTTATTGAGCATGTACTATGCGTCAGACACTTTTTTACATGGCATCTCCAGAGGTCAAGTGGAAACCACAGCAATCATGTCACAGAAACATGCCTTCCCAAGTATAATCGGCATGTATGTGCCTAACACCCAGCTCCAAAGAAAACAAGAGATGATGGTATCTATTGGGTCTCCTTTCACTGCTCATCCAATCACCAGATACCTTTTACCAAGTCAGGCAGCAGTTGTGCGCTCAACGTCCACAATTTGCTTTGCTCTGTTTTGGTTTTGAAGATAGCTTACTTCCAATGGGTCACTCTTACCCCCTTTTCATCTCTTCCCCTCATGCTCTAAATGAAGCTTTACTTCCAATAGGTAGATTGGTCAGAAACATGATATGGTGGGGCTTGGGTATAGGCTTGGTTCCCGGGACCAGATGGACTCTGGGTCTTTGGATGTGTGGTTGTAGTGTAAGGAAGGTCCTGCTGGAAAAAGGACCTTGGGCTCACCCGTTTGCCCTGGCATGGCTGAGGATGGACTAAAGAGGCAAAGGCCTAGGAGCTGGGGAGTATTTTAAACCACTTTCAAATGACTCATTTAAATGGAGCCTGGATGGATACCCACCCACCAGGCCACCACCCACCTCCCTCCAATCTTCTTCTCCTAACAGAGATTGTTCTTTCACAGCATATCATTAGGACTGCCAGGAGTGAGACCAGGAGGAAGCAGGGAAGAAACTAGTTTTGTCTGGGAGGCCTTATAACACTGTAGGTTAGAGCTTAGACCCTGGACTCAGACAGATGTGGGTTAGGAACCTAGCTCTGCCCCTGCTTGCCATGGGATTCTGGGTGAGTCACTGTATTTATCTGATGCTCAGTTTCTACATTTGTAAGGTGGGGATAATAAGCCACATGCTATCATTAGTATTAAAAGTTTACAACTGAGGGCTTACGATGGTCAAGACAGACATTGTTCTAAATGTGTTATGTATATTACCCATCTAATTCTCACTGGGCACTTATCGGGCAGGTGCTACTGGGATGATGACATGGGACACCACAGAAAACCTGCTTAGCACATATTAAGTGCTTAGTAAATGTCACCTATTACTGCTGCTATTATTGAGCCAGTGGCAGTTCACAACATCCTTCCATCAATTTGTGTTGGGGAAAGAGAATCAATTTTGATTAAACTTATATGCTTGGCATTGGAGACTTGTCTCTCTCCCTGATCCTCTGGAACGTCTATAATAGGGCTTCTGACCATGTCTGAGGGAGGAGGACACACTGGGTGGCTATGGCCAGTGCCAGAGCGGCTGCTCCTACCTTGCCCATCAGTTCCCCTGAGTCCCTCTGGGTCTCCCCATTGCTGGTGCATTGTATTTCCCATCGGTTTTCCTAGGAAGCTCCTAGAGAAGCATTTCTGGCCTCCCCTGGGGCTTGGCAGTGGGCGTGGCCCTCCCTTGGGTGTGGGCACTCACCTCTGGCCAGGTTGCGGTGGATGGTCTCCTGGGACATGCTGTGCAGGCGCTTCATGTATTCCTCGCTGTACCAGACCCGCAGCCGCTCCCCGGGCCGGATGTCCCGGCACGCCCGGAAGTAGATGCACTCACTGTGCTGGAACGCCAGCAGGTTCTGCTCCCTCTCCTCCCGGGAGATGACCACGTACCTGGGGGCGAGGGGGACAGGTGAGAACGCGCGGGCCACTCTTCAGTGAGTGCCTGCCGGTACCAGGCACGGTGCCGGGCAGGTGCCAGTGGCTAGCTTCCCATGAGCGTGTGGGCATCTGCAAAAGTCTACAGAGCAGCTGCCCCGCCAAGGAAAGGCACACCAGCTTTGAACCTCTAAGAATCTCTGTTTTCTGGGACTGGAAATGACACCTGCCCTTCCTACCTCCTAGGTTCTGGTAAATACAAGGTTCAATACCAGATATACAGGTGATTGGAAAACTATTCTTCACTAACTTTTAACCAGGCAGGCATTCCCAGATACCCGCAGGCCTCTGATGGTGGTAAGGGTGAGATCCTTGAACTGTTCTCAGAATGTCACAAAGCCTAGCAGAAATAACCCATGTGAAAAGGGTGCCCACGAGATCAATTAATAAATGCTGAAGATCAAAATCTTTAAAAATAGAGGGTCCAGTGGGGACAGGGGAGGTAGGTAAAGGCAAGGAAATGTGAGCAACCACAGGTTAATCCAAGTCATTTGAAGGTAAGGAAACTGAGGCTCAGAGAGGCTAAGTGACTTGCCTAAGGTCACACAGCTAATAAATGGGAGATTGAGCATTGAGGTTCATGTTTTTCCCACTAGAACTCACGGCTCCTATGTGGGCATGTAAAGCACCAACTCAGCAATGCCCAGATAACCTTTAAAGTTCTGTCAAACCCTCAGAATCTATGGACCTCACCCATTCTCCCTGAAATGACATTTCCAATATCCAACCTGCCACCTCACTCGCCTCCAAAAGGTGAGATGATGCAACATCTGTAGCGAGGTGGAGATGTACAGATCAAACAGGCAAGAGGAAATTATTTGGAGTTTTAGGGTTCTGTGCTATCCAAGTGCCTAGGAAATTTGTAGTCAAAAACAAACTTCTTTTCCTTATGCTATGATTTGTCTCAAAAGCCAGGGAAGAAATCAAAGTCTGTCCGACCGGCACAGCCCAAAGAACTGTACTTGGAGCAGTCCAAGGGAAACAGTAATTCACAGAAATAAATCCAAATGGATAATGAACAAATGAAAGGATTCAGCATCACTAATAAGAAAAGAGGCGCAAAGCAGCACATTGTCTTGTTGGCACAGAGAACTCTTTTACATTGTAAGCTCTGTATTGGTAAAGGTGGCAAGACTAGGGTCTCCCATACTAATGGTGGAGAATAAACTGGCACAACACTTTGGGAAACGACTTGGCAACATGGACTCAAACAAGTTTTTGTTCATTCATGTTCACAGCAGCATTATTCACAATAGTCAAAGGTGGAAGCAACCCAAGTGTCAACTGATGGATGAATGGATAAATAAGATGTGGTATATACACCCAATGGAATATTAGTCATCCATAAAATGGAAGGAAATTCTGACCCACGCTACAACATGAATGATCCTTGACGACACATACTAAGTGAAATAAGCCGGTCATAAAACAACAAATACTACAGGATTCCACTTATATGAGTAGTCAAATTCACAGAGACAGAAAGTAGGATGGTGGTTGCCAGGGGATGGGGGAGGGGGAAATCGGGAGCTAGGGTTGAATGGGTACAGAGCTTCAGTTGGGGAAGATGAAAAGAGTTATGGAGATGGATAATGGTGCTGGTTGCCCAACAATGTGAATGTACTTAATACCACTGAACTTTACACTTAAAAATGGTTAAAATGGTAAATTTTATGTCATTTGGATTTTTCCACAATATTTGTAAAATTAAAAAAAGAACACCAAAACGTTAAGACGTGGAGCAAGAACGCAAACTCTGCATACCACCACGCTGACTGTTCCACTGTTTGTAATGGAGCAAAAGCTAAAACATCTAAACTTCTGATACTAGAGAAACAACTGAATAAACCATGGTATATTTGTACAATGGAATGTTACTCATCTACAGAAAAATGTTTTCAAAGAATCTTTCATGACATGGAAAAATGGTCCTGATATAAGGCAGAGTGGGAACAATAGGACTGAAAGCTATTTATATTATGGATCTAATCATGCTTTAAAAACAAGCCTGGGTAAACCGCTTGAAGGAAATACACCACTGTTTTAACAGTGATTATCCATTATACATGGTTCTACTTCTTTGTAATTTTCTGTACTTTCCAAGTCTTCCTCAATAAGCAATTATTACTGTTACTCCCTCTCCCCCACCCCCTAAACAATGAAAAGACATACACCAACGCCAATTCCAGTACAGGGTGGCAGTGGTGATGGTCATGGTGGCCAGCAGCATTGGGAATCTACATTTGTGGTACCCCAGGCATAGCGCCCCTCACATACAATCTCAACTCTCCAACTGCAGAAGTCTGCCTTTTCTTCATACGTGAGATTTCTTCTGAATGTGCAAACTATTTTCTAGTCCCCAATTTAGCAAGAGTCTGGGATTTGACCTAGTGGTGAGCACGGCATGGAACTGAGGTAGATCCAAACTTTCCTATTCCCAGACACAGAAGGCAAACCATCCATTCATGTTTTTTCTAACAAGAATCACTTAAATCATAGAGCACAAGGAAAGAAGAATACAGTCTTTTCTTTTTTCAGTTTCTAAAGAGCCGTCAGGCTCTAAAAACTAGAATTATTTTCTCTGGCACTCAACTTTATGAGAAAAAGGTAGATGAGAAACACGTAACTATCAGGGATTTATTCCAAAGAGCAACTTGGTGAGGACGCCAGAAGGTTTAGAAAGATTCAAGTCAATTTCCCCTTCCAACTTCTGGTGTTTTCCTACCCAACAAGAATCGATATTTAGGAACAGAGGTCCTCTTGTATAGCACAGGGAACTATATTCAATATCCTGTGATAAACAATAATGGAAAAGAATATGAAAAAGAATGTATATATGTATAACTGAATCACTTTTGCTGTACAGCAGAAATTAACACAACACTATAAATCAACTATACTTCAATAAAATTTTAAAAAATATTTAGGAAGAGAGCTCCAAATCTTTGTATGGATCACGAAGTATCTTCAAAGATCAAAACTGGTTCAGCATCCAGTTGTATTTAGTTGTTCTGAAAGCTGGCGTTTGAAATAAGATATATATGGCAACTCTTATGAATCATAACAATCCATTCCCCCTGAGATGTTTACGCTATATCATTGTTTAGGTAAAGCTAAATGGAGCCAGCTAAGTCCCAACACCAATTACTTCTAGTCAGGTCTCCCCATTTTAAGTATTTTGCAGTAACACCCAATGGCTTGATCCACTCCCAGAATCCTGTCCCCACACAACAATCCCTGTATGAAGAGGCATGCCTGTCCTGTTACACGGCTGCGGGTGAACAAGAGCCCTTCCTGGAACAGAAGGCTTCCAGGGAGTGAAAAATCTTTCTATTTGAAGTAGTTTCCAGGTCACTACTTCACTGGGGGGGAAGGCACAGAGTATGTCAGAAGGGGGATGGAAAATGCATAGCACAGGCTGATCTGTAAACACTAGTGCTTATTTGACAGCTTTTCAAATCAGACCCTTTGAAGCAATCAAGGGGGTGGGTGGGTAGTGGTGGTGGAGGGGTGGTTCTGGACTGAAACTTTCATGATGATAATGGATTGTTTTTATTCCAAACTCTTTGCTGACCTTGGGTATTGGCTAGATAAGCACTAAGACAACACTTTTCAGACCTCACCCACTGTGTCTTATCCAGTGCACCATATTTTCTAGCTGGGTCAGGAAATGACTATCGGTTCCAACTCAAGAGAGAAAAATAACCCAAGGGGCATCCATTTTGTTGGAGGGGATAGACAAAGGCCAGGCTCAGACACTCTCACCCAGTGGCTATGCCTCCGATGGAAAGGAAGCTGCCCCAGTCACTGAGGCAGAGATGAGAAAAGACTGACCAAGAAGAGGCTGGGCTCTGTATTCTCACATGCATTGAGGTCTCTGGGCTGGGAAAGTCTTTGGGTCATGCATCCGCCCACTAGATGGTCACCCGGACTCTAACAGAACACCACGTAGCCAGCCCTTGGCATGGCTGGAGGCCTCAGACTCTTAGGAGGGATGTGCCCATCTTAAGCTGAAATTGGCTGCCCATTCATTTCCATCCACTGGCCCTAGTTTCACCTTCCTGTATGACATGCTAGCCCCACAATCCCCACTGAAGCCAAGAAAAAGAAACTGAAATCTTTTCCATCTGAAGTTGACAAGTCTCTTCATCTCTCTGTTCCCTTTGCTTTCAACTTGGCCCCTTTCCCTCCCCAGGACCAGAGGGAGAGGCCAGCCAGTCACTGCTTAGTACCCTGACCTTGGTGGGAAAGACCCTAGGCCCGGTTTCACACAATCTCTGTATCTCCTGGAGATCGGATAATCTTGATTTCCATGACCATGCTTTTTGGTCAAGAATGGCAGAGGATGACCTGGATTCCCAGATCTGGTTAAAGCAGGCTGGAATCTTCCAGAAAGTGGATGGATCCCCGGTCAGGACATGGGTATTTCCTGCCCGGGAGAACCTCTCCCTGTGACTGGAAGTAAGCCAGGGCAATGTACGGATAAGGGGGTCCCTTTCCTGCCGAGGAGAGTCCCAGGGGGAGCCAGAGGAAGCCATTTCAATTACTTTGAGAAGCCTCAACTCTAGGTGGGCAGGGCCTTACCTGTGACAGTCAGACACCCAGATCAGTGGGGAGGTGACCAAAAAAAAGTGAGTGCCTCAGGGTGGTCCCTGAAGTACCCTGGCAAATGGACAGCCCCTGACCCTTCTGGAGTCTCCTGCCAGAAATGGTGGGGTTTTTCCCCAGGACCCCTGACATACCTTTAGGGAAAAAAAGGTATAATTCATTGAGCAACATCTCACTTTCGATTTGCAGAGAAATTAAATATAGTGAAACGATTTCATATGTGGATGCTTTGTCTACCTCGGCCCATCAATTCCTTTCCTTTCCTCTAAGGGTGCTGAACACGGGGCATCTGAGAGCTGATGAGATCTGGGAAATGCCAGGGGCACTTGAGTCTCCCTCACCAACACACTTTTCCTCGGTCATCTAACCCCTGCTTTGGGGGCCTTGAGGTTTTCACAGGAAGCGAAGAAAGAGAATATACACCAAAGAAAGATCCTGGAGACCGGGTGTGTTCCAAGTGTGAGATCAATTTCTTTTTATTGCCATCTTAACAAAAATACTTGGGAAGGCAATCTTTGATTCCAGCATCGGAGGGCAGGGCAATGGCAGGCAATAGTCAAGCCATCGGGCTGTCGGACAGGGGAGTATTCAGTTTGGGGGAGCAGGAACCCCCAGAGAACCACAGATTGGGAGAAGGAGCCCAGGACACAGGGACGCTGCAGTTGTCCTCCATTCTCCCGCCACGGGGCTAAGCTTGGGCTGGGGTTAGAAGCAGGACTCCAGGAATGGCGGCAGCAGGCCCTGGGCATAGCAGTCCTCCCAGCCCCCACCCAACTATGGCTCTAGGGGGCAGGTGTGGCAGGATGGAGGGTTGGGATATGAGTCAGCCTCAGGCCAGGGAGCAAAGAGGACACACAGCTGAGCTGCACCCACGTCAGAGCTGAGCTTGCATCCGCCACTCCCCGCCTCCCTCCCTAACTCTAAGAACCCGGCTCTCTCCCCACACTCCAAAACCAAACACGAAGCTTCGAGATGTGTGTAGCTAATGCATACGCAGCCCAAGCAAGCAGAGGCAAGGCATGCTGGAACCTGGAACGGGACAGGAGCCCTGCTGGGCTCTGGAGGGGCCAGAGGAGGGGTCGCCTTCTGGATCCTGAGACCTAGGTCCTACTTCTCCCCAGCCACTGGCTGTCAGCCTTCGCGCCGGGGCGGGGTGGGGTGCACTCACACCCTAAACGCTGCCATCGCCTCCCACAGAAACCCCAAAGAGCTTGGCAGGGGCAGGAGCAACGCCCCTCCCAAGTCCCACATCTGGTCTCTGACAGGGGAGCTGGAGAAACCCACAGACCTGGCTTCCAGTCCTGGCCCCCTGACCGACTACTGTTTCATTTGTATGAAATGCAGATGAGGATGGTAATAATGATGACCGTAATACCCGACTTGGCTGCCTCTCCCACTGTCCTGAGGACCCACTGAGATCACACGTCTGCGAGCGCAGGGAGAAACATAAAGTGCTCTAAGAATGCCAGGTAGTCTTCCCCTTCCTCCGACGTCACCCCCCTCTTCTCCCCGCTCCACAAAAGGCAAGCATGGCAGCTGAGCACACGAGCGAGGGCAAGCGGAAGGCCAAGGCAGGGGCGCCACCCACCGGGGCTCGGAGCCCTGGGGGGTGGGGGGGACAGACCCCTCCTGGAAGGGCTGAGCTCTGCTTGCCCATTCTCGGGCCTCACCCTCCTCGAAAGCAGCCGCGTCAGGGCCGGGGTGGCTGATGCGGCAGCCCTGAGGATGGAGAGCAGGATTCCATTCAGATGCTCCCCATTCTCGCTCCCCCTTTCCCTGCAAGGCCTGTCGCTATGGGGTGCAGACCAAGAGGAGGCTGACCCCCCAGGCCAAGCAAGCATCAAGCAGGTAGCTTTTCCTGCATCTTGAGCACCTGCCAAAGATGAGGGAGTAGGGCTGAGCCCAGGGCAGCCAACCTGTACGCGGTGAGGAGATGACCGTCCCCCCAACACCCTACAAGGGTCTTCGATCTTGGACACAAGAGACTGGCCCCTGTCTCAAGGCCAGACAGCCCTCCTCCATCTCTCTTCCTCCCAGTGCAGACTGGCCGGCTTAGAAACTGTGCTTTCTCTTCCGAGACCTGGTAGTCCGTGCGTGGGCCGGCGCTGGGAGCGCCTCTGGGGGCTCCACTGGGGGAGCCTCGGCCTGCGGGGTGGAGCCTGTGGGCGCTGCCCCGTCGGGCCCCCGCTGAGATGCCTGGACCCCATCCCGGATCTCTGTCAGCGTCTGGCACATCTGGCTCACACGGCTGGTCAGCTCGGCCATGGCCTGGCCGATGGCCTGCATGCCGTTTGCCATGTCCCGGTGCACGGTCACCAGCTCCTGGCAGAACTGCCGCAACACCTCAGTCTGCTGGGCGTGGGTGTGGAGGAACTGCCAGTCAAGGCCTGTGCTGGGTGGGCTGGGGTGCGGCCGAGGGGCCCTGCAGGCGGCCTGGGCCTGAGGCGAGGGCCGGGGCAGGGCCTCGGGCTTGGGGCCCACTGTCTCGGACTGGTCGGAGGAGGAGGAGGAGCGGAGCAGGGTGGGCCTGGCCAGGCAGGCCTCTTCCTCTGGTGACGGCTGCAGCGGCCCCCGGAGTGGCTGCCTCGAGGGCCCGGGTGTCTCCTCATCTTCATCATCTTGGGGGACAAAAAACAAAGAAGGGAAAATGATTACAACTGCGAGAAAGAAGGCAGCCCTGGGCTCGGACGCACTCCCCAAAGTTACCTAGCCTCCCCCCACCCTGCTACCCCTCAGCCTCGTTCGGCACCTGCCCCCTCCACCCCCACCCGTGGAGAAGCACCTGCTCCCTAGATCCCTGACGTGCTCGGGCCAGGCACCTCTGGGGGGACAGGTGAGCATGAACAGTGCCCAGGTCCACAGGTCCCCTTCCTTGTACAGGAACAGTGACTTTCTAGTGGGACCCCAGCCCCAGTGATGGCACGTCAACCCAAGGGCTCACTTCCTCTCTCTGCGGCTCAGTTTCTGCAAAGCAAAGGTAACGACTGCTCTACCTACCTCCCCAACCACTTGCCCACCTAGCAGGGTTGTTAAGACTACACAAGAGGACAGACAGAAGGGCACTCTGCAAAGCTCGAAGAGCGACACCTGCTAAAAGGTACTATGATGCTCTAGGCCGCCCTGAGTTACCGCCTCCATGCGGCCATTTCTGAGCTGCTTGGGGCCACCTTGTGGCCCTGCTGGAATCTGCAGCTTCAGGTCATAGAGGGGGAAGCTGACAGGCTGGAGAAGGGAGGCAAGGGATGGCTCTGGGACAGACAAGCCCAGACGATGCAGAGCAGATCTACCTGGGCGACCAGCCCTGCCGCCCCCTCAGCGCCCCAAGGCAGGCTACCCGAGCAGACACATCCCTTCTACCTGGAGCACTTGACGACACACAGGGACCATCAGACAGACTGCTACTTGTGACCAGTCGCAGGGAGGGGCCCAGCCCTGCACACGCGAGTCTCGGCGGCTCTCTCATGAGCTGGTTCCCACAGCAAGAGTGAAAAATATACAGGCTGATCCTCCTGACAGGCACACCTCCCTGCCTGTACCTGGGGGGCTGAATTCAGAACCACCCCAGGGGAGGTGACAGGAAGACAGACAGATTCACGTTGCCCTGAGCCGCATGCCTCCGAAGGGTCCCGGCATCTCACTTGGGCCAGCACAGTAAGAGAGCCTAGAGCCTCATGACCCCCACTTGGCGGACACGCATTCTGGAAGGGCAGGGCTGAAAGAAGTGGGACGGGCTGCGGTGATGCTGCACCCTCCCTTTCAGGGCCTCATTCCACCCAGCCCCTAGCCAAGTGCCGTAGCAGCTGGGAAAAGGAGGCCTGGACCAGCCTGCGGTGGAGGGGTCCTGGGCCCCCTGCCCAGTTCAGGTCACATTTGGTAACCTCATTACCTTTGGTCTCGGGGAGACAGAAGGATGAGCAAGACAGAATTTAAGGAACAGACTTCACTAGATGCTAGCCTCCTTCTTTTTCTCATAATTAGGTAGCATCTTCCTGAAACTTGGGAATACACTGATTCAGCGGGAGCTGGCAGACCCAGGTTCAAGTCCTCATTCTGAATCTAGCTCTGAGACCACCTCTGTGTCTGGAGCTTAACTACCTCATCTGGACAACATGGAAGTCGGACCGGATGATCTCTTCCTTCTTTCCTAGTTCTTAATATCTGACTCTGAATGGCCACCTGTCAGGAGCCCCAGCCAGACAGGAAATTAGCAAGCTCCCTGCGGCAAGGGGCCTGGGAAGGGAAGGCTGGGTCTTTGTGAACCATCTTCCCGAGGGCTGGCGTCCCTGGAGCCCTGCTGCCCGGCTGGTCTCTCAGAAGCCAGACAGCCTCCAGCTGGGACCGCAGGCTGCGAGTGGGGGGCAGGTGTGTGCAGAAGCAGAGCTGAAGCGGGTGCAGCCCAGCAGGGAAGGGCCTCGAGTGCTCCCCCTTATTGGTGAGCCCCAATAAGCACTACAGCCCCAAAGGACGCCCCGTTTAGGCCAGGAGATTCCACACCCCCCAACCCCTGGCATCCAAGTTCATCCTGAGACACAGGAAGCAGAGGGGAAAGAGGGAGACGAATGCTGAGGGAGCAGAGGGGTGGAGGGGGCCATGGGGAGGGGACCCAGAGCAGAGAGGGAGGAGTCCTAAGGAGGGCCTCGGGGCGGGGGTTTGGGGGGAGGTTGGGCAGAAAGAGGCAGAGGGCAGAGAGAAGAGAAGGCAGCATGGCACCACGGAGGGGAGTGTGGAAATAACACAGAAATAAAGACACTCGGAATAGACAGACAGAAAGCGCTGAGCTTTTGGGGCCTGGGACTTGGCTGGCTTCCTCTCGCGCCCCTCCCCCTCGCCTGCTACACGGGGCTTCCCTGGCTCCTCTCTGTTCCTGGAACGTGCCAAGCGCCTTCCTGATGCAGGGCCTCGGGGCCTCGTACATGCTGTTCTGCCTGCGAGGCCCTCCCCTCCCCTGCGCTGCGCCCCACAGCCCACGCGTACCGGCCGGCTTAACTCTTCCTCACCCTCGGTCGCAGTTCAACTGTCATTCCCGGGAGCCTTCCCCAGCCTCGGTGGACGGCCAGTCCCCCACTCCTGCTCTCAGACAGGCTGTTACATAATTCGCAGGGTCGAATGCAACACGAAAATGCGGGCGCCTCGTTCAAAAACTAGTCTGAGTTTCAGGAAGGCAACCGAGGAGCAGTTAGCCCAGCTCCGGCCCTTGAGAGCGACAGGTCGCACACCCAAGGAATCAGCCCTGCTCTCAGGACCTCCTGTATTTGTCCTTCATGCCTTCTTTCAAATTTCCTTGCGCAATTATTTAATTAAAGTGTGTTTATTCTCACGAGTTTAAGAAACTTCCCAAGAGCAGGGGCAGGGTAGGTTTTATACCCATCTCTGTCTTCCCAGCTCCCAGCGCAACTCCTGGCACGGGTTCAGGAAATATTCTCGAATGAATGAAGGGAAAGAGGTAGACAGGACAGAAGTGGGGGAAGGAGGGAAGGATGGAAAGACGGGGCGAGGCAGAGAGGGACAGGAGAAAGAAGGCAGGTGCAGGGGACTTCGCCAGGGGTGGGTGGGGAACAGGCAGGCGGAGCCTGGGGAGGGGAAGCGGGCGGTACTCACAGCTGGTCGAAGGGCTGTCGGTGCCATCCAGTTCCACCCTGGGGAAGCCGTGCCCGGAGCGGGCTGTGAGCAGCGCTGACTCGATGGCCCTCTCATGGGCAGTGAGCACGATGGCGGGGGCCCGGCCCCCAGCCCCTGGGCCCGACAGGGACTTCTGCATGAAGGCCAGCTTGTCCTTGGTCCTCCGTTTCATGTCATCCCATCTGTGCTTAATGTCCTTGACGGAGCGGGGGACCTGGCTGACGGAGGTGATTTTCCGAGCTATGCCTTCCCAAATCTTGTCCCTGTCGGCATGGGACAGCCGCATGGTCTCCCTCCCAAAGAGAACCGCTTCGTGGTGGGTCACCTCCGTGACCAGAATGTCCAGCTCCTCCTTGGAGAACTTGGGCTTCCTCTTACGCTCAGCCAGGGGCACCACGTTCCTTGGGTTGAATATCCCACAAAGCACAATTGGGTAAATGACCGTCAACGCGGCAGGCCTCCTCCTTCCTAATTGCCGGCCCCCAGCTGGGGAGCCAGGAGGCACCTGGGCGCCCTCGCCCGCTCACCACCACCACACCCTCTTCCTAGCGACAGGCCCCTTCCACTGCTCCTTGGAGGGCAGGAGGAGACGCGGCGTACTCGATGCGAGTGCTGGACGGAGCCGGACGCCTTCAGTTTCAGGCCCTGCCTCGCCTCTGCCTAGCTGTGAGAGCCAGGGCCGCTCAGCAGCCTCTGCTGGTCCCACTCTCTCCATCCGGAACCCGAGTAACAACTGCACCAACCTAGGGGCTTGTTACTAAGGAGGCAAAAGCACAGCGATGTAAAAGAGCTTTAAAGCCCTCAACGGGAATAAAGGATCCTTATTGGGGTTAGGGTGAGGCCACTGCCTCTACAAAGCGATCTTTACATAGGGCCATAGACCCCAGTGGCTTGGAGGAAGACTTTTAAACAGTGAGACTATTTACAGTGGGCTTCCACGGGGTGTGGCCTCGCTGGTGGTGCCCATGATTAGGGCATGGCCACAGAAAGCTTGTTCTGTCCTGCGCCTCTTCCCCTTCCCATGCTCCCCAGTCCCCACCTCTGGGTGTGTACAGGCTCCCCTCGCACTGGAGCGCTGGCTGGCAGCAGCTCCTTTGGGGGTGGGCTGCTGTGCTTTTGGGCAGCTCATGGGTAGAATGTGAGGACCCCATGGGCACCCATCGGGAGACAGGTTCCACTCTGATGGAGACCAGGAATGACCTCGGCTTCCATCTGCACAGAGCAGCCAGGGGCCCTGGGCATGGGCACAGTGCAGCCCTGACCCCTCTGGCCTGGCACCTACCCTGGCTCTGCAACTCAGTATCTCCACAGTGTGGTTCTGTCCACTCTTTAACTCATGCCCAAGGTCCCAAAGATCCATCCAAGAGAAGAACCTAGGATATGGAGGGAGCCTGATTCACTCCTCTGGCAGGTGCCGAAGCCACAGCAAGAGACAAGGGCACAAAGATCCTTCAGCCTTCACCTCCCCCCCCCAGAATATCACAGCCCAGGAGGCAGGAGAAGAAGTCCGAGACTCTGTCACCTGGCCAAGACGGTGACAGGGGCCGGGGCTGGGGCCTGGGCCTTGCACTCAGACAGGCTTTGGATGAGAGGCTGAGTCTCCTGTGCAAACCCCGCTTCCCCCAGTACCACCTCCAAGACCTGCCAGGAAGACTTCATCCAGGGCTTCCTAATCTCACCATTTGGGATCAGGAAATTCTTTGTGGGCGGGGGAGGGGGCATCCTGGACAACGTAGGATCTTTATCAGCTTCCTTGCTTTCTGCTCGACAGAAACCAGCAGCATCTAGCCGCAGGTGTGACAGCCAGAACTGTCTCAAGGCGCTGCCAAATGGCTCCCGGGGACAAGAGAGCCTGTGCTTGTTGGCCACTGATTTCATTAAGGCAGAGCATCCCGCGTAGTGCTGCCATCAAGTCAACGCTCACCACGTGGGTGCCCATTCTCTTCCTGGCCTACCGCTTCGGGTTTGAGGAAATTAACCAACTCCACTCGATCATCTGCAAGAGCCTAAGCTGTGACGGTGCTAGTGAGAGCGTCTGAAAATTAGGAGGGGCTGTACAAATGCAAGCCATATATGAAGGGGAAAGGAGGGTTCCCAGGATGAACTGGCTTTCCCCTCACTCCAACTACCACCACAAGGCCATCTCCCTGGCAACAAACCATACACCCAAACCCAACCGACTCCTTGAATCTCTAATGAGATGAGGGCCCACCAGCTGTGACAACCCTGGCGCCACCTTGGATCAGAGTGGGTCTTGGAGCAGGAACAGGACAGATGCCAGGCCAGCAAGATAGCAGTAGCTGAACCCACCCCACACAAGGCCCAGGAAGCCATGCTGTGCCTGGTCCCTTGTGTACAAGCAGAAAGAACACTGGCCTAGACATTCAGAGATGTTCTGCCACTGACTGCACGATCTGTTCTGTTCTGCCACTGACTGCATGATCTTGAGTAAGACCCTGCCCGGCTCTGGGCCTCAGTTTAGCACTGTAGCATGAAGATCAGAACAGAGCAGTGGTTCTCAACACCAGCGGCGCATCAGAATCACTCTGGAGAGCTTTAAAAATTACCAGTGTCCTGGGCTCAGCCCCAGCCTGATTAAGTCAGAATCGCTGGGGTGCTGGATGTCCACTCAGTTAGTACAGATGATGAATCCCCTTCTTTGCGGTTACAGTAAAGCCTTGTCCCGGCCAAAGCTTCAGTGCAGAAAGGCCTGACCCAGACTGCGCTCAAACACACTCTCCTTTGCTTGCCTAGAGCCAGACCAGAGCTACAGGCCAGGGGTCTGGGCCATGCAGCCCATCTGACGACCTGCCGGACACCTGGTCCCCACTTCCCACTTCTGAGTCTTTGCTCACAATGTCCTCAAATGAAATCCCAGCCCCTTTGAAGGCCCAGCTCAAAGGCCCTCCCCACCCCTGCTTTCATCTGAGCCCTCCCAGCGTATTGTCCGTGCCTCCATCAAACAGCCTTATTAGAAAAAGCAATTTCCACGGCGGAAGGTGTGAGTCCTGGGAGGGCCAGGGGGGCAGGGCTGGGCCCATCCATCTAGGTCGCCCAGTACAGGCTCAGACTCGCCACAGGTGCTCAGAATGGGTGGTGGGTTGCATGTGCTAAGCTGACCTGCACCCGGCGGTCGGGGAGAAGAGGGCAGAGGTGGCCATCCACCTTCTTGGAGCCACTTTCAGGGCACGGCTGACCTGATGATGTGAAAGGGGGCTGGGGAGTGGGTGCCTGTCCCCACAGCACAAGGCTGGGGCCCGCCTGTCCCTCGGTGCCTCTGCTTCTGCACCTGTTAAATGACGATGAGGACAGTGGCCCCGACAAATAAGAGGGTGAATCCTTAAGTGCCCCGGAGAGTGCAAGCTGCAGCCCACACACCAGCGGGCAGTGGGGCGCCGGGGAAGGGGAGTGGAGAGCTCACCACGGCCTCCCCACCTCAAACCAATTTCTCCTCATTTGCTTGGCACGTCTCAGGGTTTAAATCCAGCAATCTCCCTCTTAGGGAGGCCCTGACTGCCCTCCCTCCAAGCACAATCCCTCCTCGACCCCCTAGCCCCACGGGGCACAGAACTGCACAAACACCGACAGTGGGCCTGATCCACAGCGCGGTTCTGCCCCTGGGTCCAGCCCTCCGAGGCCTCCCTTCCCTCCCCACCCAGCTCCTAACCCCCGTCACAGCTCCTGAATCCCAGAGAGAGGTCACCAAGGAGACAATGAGGCAAGCCCGACCTCCCACACTGCTGGCTTACCCCACCAGGCACGGCCCCCCAGCACACCACACAGGCCAGCAGCACAGAACCCAAAGGAGCGCCCTCGGTCCCAAGCTCAGCTCGACCGCCTCTGGGTGACCCTGGACCAGTCTCCTGCTCTCTCTGGCTGGCCGTGAAGGATCCTTCTGGCGCAAACTTCTGTCCCAAGCAATGGACAAAACCAGTCTAGCAATCGAAAACTGAGCTAGAGACTGTGCCCTTTTCTCTGGGGGCCTTTTAAACAATGGCTGGGGGCTGCCCTGGGATGATTCCTGCACCCCTCCAGCCGGAGTCTGCCTGTGAGAGGTGTCACAGTCCTGTGGCGGGGACACCCGCCCCCCATATGGGAATGCTGCCAGGAGCCTGGGGCCTAGGGCCTCCAGAAACACTGACAAGTGTGTCCCCGTACATGACTGGCCTCGCCACAGGCCTCCTCCAGAGCCCCCTGAGGGAAGCCTGGGGAAGCTGGAGGGTTGGTCCCCCAGAGCTAGACACATCCCTGCAAAGAGCGGTCCGGGGCCTTCAGGGACCTCTACGACTGGAGACCCTAAAGGCCCAGCATGCTCCCTTGGCCTCCTTTCCAGCGTTCGGGCAAGGCTCCCGGGAAATCAGCAGACAGCAGAACTCACCTCATCCAGTTGGCTTTAGTCTCATCTGACCCATCGATGGACTTGTAGCGGTTGTTCTTGTCCACAATCTGGAAGACAGAGAGACAGTCTAGAACGGACATCCTCGAGGGGGCTCTCGTGTCCCTGGACTCCTCTCCAGACCAGGGCCCAGGGACACCACACAGAACCTTCCCGTGCCCTCCCACTACAATGCCCCCACTGCTGCAGGACTGACCTCCCCACCCGAGCTGGGGCAGGAATCCCATCTCCCTCCTCTGTCTTGATGGAATACCCAGCAACATGGCCAACAAGTGGCATTTCCAATAGCATCATGTTGCACCAACAGTTAAATTCAGTCCTTCCTCTCTCTCTATGGTTTCCGTGGGAGACGGAGGCTGGCACGGGGTGACTCGGCATACGTGATTTCAGAGGGCTTCTCCTCTCCCCAGTCTCTAAATGTTCAAGAGCCTCAGGGTTTGCGATGGGCCCCTTCATCTTCTATAAAATTGTCTTTATTTCATCATCTCTTTCGAATCAGAGTTCAGCTGGATATGGAATTCTAGACAGATGAAGTTTATTTTCTTTCAACAAATAAAGACTGCCAAAAAGGCTGCCATAGGCACTTAAGCAACCTACTGTTAGTCTAGTGTTGTTCTTTCATGGATAATGTCTATAGTAAATTTTAAGACTTCCTCTGTATTCTTGATTTTCTGCAGTTTCACTATGTGGTTTTGAAATGGAGATTTACTTTTTAAAATTCTCCTCATTACTGGTCGAGCACATTACTTGATAAGGACTTATTTCAATTCTGGGAAATTCTGAGCTATTGTGTTTTCGAGTACAGCTTCTCAGTCATTTTCTCCAGTCTCTTCCTGCAGAATTTCTATTAAACATATATGGTAGGAGCCCAATCTATTCTCCATGTCTTACAACTACCCTTTCATAATTTTCCCTCTTTATCTTTCTGGCTGATGCTCTCAGAAAATTTCTCAGAACTCTCTTCCAATTCACTCATTCTCTCTTTGACTTTGTCTGGTCCAGAGTTTATCTGTCTACTGAGGTTTTTCCTTTCTTTCTGGCCTTCCTTTTTATTTTATTTTTTCCTTCCATTTTAAATGCAATGAATATTTTTCATTCCTAGGATTTTCAATTGGTTCTTTTTCATACCCATTTTTTCTTATTCTGCCTCTTTTTTGTTTCATAATGTTGTGTTCCTTCTTTTTCTAACAGCTTTATTGAAGTATAATTAACATATAATATACCATTTGATAAATTTTGACAAATGTATATATCACAATCATGATAACAAACATATCCATCACCCCTAAGAACTTCTTTATGGCCCCTGTAATCCCTCCCTCCTGCTTCTCTCCACATCTCCCTTTCCCAGTCCACAGGCAACTAGTAAGCTACTTTCTGTCACCATAAATTACTTTGCAGTTTTCAAGACTTTATACAAGTAGAATCAAATGGAAGGCATGTCTGCCTTCTTTCACTCAGCACAATTATTTTGAGATTTGTTCCTACTGATGTGTGTATCAGAGTTTATTTCTCTGTATTGGTGAGTAGTATTCCACTGTTTGGATGTGCCACTATTTTTTTTTTTTTTAATCTCCTTATTGATGGACATTTGGGTTGTGTCTAGTTTTTGCCCATTACAAATAAAGCTGCTAAGAGACATCACTAATAAATCTTTGTATAGAAACATATGCTTTAATTTCTCTTGGGCAAATACTTAGTAGTGGAATTGCTGGGACACATGGTAAGAATACATCTAACTTTTACGAAACTGCTAAACTGTTTTCCAAAGTGGTTGCACCATTTTACATGCCCACCGGTTGTGTGTGGGATTTCCAGTTGACTCACATCCTTGTCAATACTTGGTATGAACAGGATTTTTCATTTTAGCCATTTTGATAGGTATGAAGCAGTATCTCATTGTGGTTTTAATTTGCATTTCTCTGATGACTAAGGATATTGAATATCTTTTTGTGCACTCATTTGTCAGCTGCATTGTCTTCTCTGGTGAAGTGTCTATTCAAATCTTTTGCCCATTTTTTAAATAGTGGGGTTTTTTCTTATTGTTGAGTTTTGGGAGTTTTTAAAAAATATATTCTGGATACAAGTCCTTTATCAGGCATATGTCTTACAAATATTTTCTCCTAGTCTATGGCTTGTTTATTCACTCTTTTGGTGGTGTCTTTCTAAGAGCAGAGGTTTTAAATTCAAACAAACAAAAACTCACTGTCTTATTCTTCTTAATGGATGTTATCCTTACTTTATTTCTTTGAAGATCCTAAGGCTGTGAGTGTTAATTATCTATTATCCCTTTCATCCATAGTAACAGAACCCCTGGATTATAACCGAGTACCTGGCTACCTGTAATAACAGAATACATTTCTTGGCTTCTCCTCTGGCTAAGTTCTGGCCAATAGAATGTAAGTGGAAGTGTCATGTGTCATCTTCCTGAAAACTTCTTTAAAAGACAGCTGATATATGCACTTCTATTATCCTGCTGCCTGGAATGCAGATGTAATGGCTGGAGCTCTAGCTATCAACTTGGACTATGAGACTATAATCCAAGCATTGAGACAGTGATTAGCTGGATCAATCTTGGTTCCTGAGGACTTAATACAGGCTCAGAAGGTATTCATAGAAGAAATCTTAATTCCTGTTTTGCTCGAGCCACTGTTATTTTGAATCTCAGTGACTCACAGTCAAACCTACTCCTGATTCAGATCCTAGTTATTTTAAATTCATTTTCAGAATACGCTACTATCTTTATTTTAATTAGAGTGAATTCATTTGTCATTGTTTTTGAAGGCTGTCTTTGTTAACATTAATTTTCTTCATTAGTTTTGGAGGTTTGGTCCAGAGGCTCATCTTGAGTAGGAGTTTGTCTGTTACCTCTTGCTTTTTCTCATTTGAAGCAGTCAACCTGGCTCCCCTCTCCACCTCACCTGGGGCACTTCTATTTCATAGTACCCTACAGGAGCTAAAACTTGATGGTGAACTCTGCTTGCACTAGACTAGAGCCCTACTGGCCTTTGTTTGCAGTTCTGTGATCACTTCATGTTTCTCTCCTTCTCTCTCTCTCTTTCTTTTTTTCTTTTCTTTTTCTTCTCTTTTTTTGGCTGGGGCTCAAAGCGTGAACTCTCAGTCCATCTGAATTGCAAGCCCCCGTGCCCCCTCCACACACATTCTCTTTACCTATACTCTTTCTCTTGACATTCACATCCATTTCCACACTCTCAATCTGTTCATTACTCACAGATTTTCATCTCAAGCCCCAGGCGTGAATATCTGATTTCCCATGTGACACACCCCCTTGGATGTCTCCCTGGCTGCTCAAACTCACCTCAGGCCCCACCCCCAAGCCTGTTCCTCTCATTTTCCCCATCACAGTATTTGAAACCACCATCCACTCAGGTTTCAGAAAGAAAGTCATCCCTACCAAACCCCAGTGAACTGTACACTTTAAATGAATGAACTGTGCAGTATGTGAATTATATCTCCATAAAGCTGCTAAAAAAAAAAAAGGGAAGTCATCCTTCATGCCTCCCTCTCTTTTTTAAATTTTATTGAAGTATAGTTGATTTACAATGTTGTGTTAGTTTCTGCTGTACAGCAAAGTAATTCAGTTATACATACATATATTCTTTTTCATGTTCTTTCCCATTATGGTTTATCACAGGAGACTGAATACAGTTCCCTGTAATATACAGTAGGACCTTGTTGTTTATCCATCCTATATATAATAGCCTGCATCTGCTAATCCCAAACTCCCAATCCTTCCCTACCCCACCTCCCCTCCCCCTTGGCAACCACAAGTCTGTTCTCTATATCTGTGAGTCTGTTTTTGTTTTGTAGATATGTTCGTTTGTGTCGTTTTTTAGATTCGACATATAAGTGATATCATACGGTATTTGTCTTTCTCTTTCTGACTTACTTTGCTTAGTATCATAATCTCCATCCATTTTGCTGCAAATAGCATTATTTCATTCTTTTTTATGGCTGAGTAATATTCCATTGTGTACATGTACCACATCTTCTCTATCCATTCATCTGTCGATGAACATTTAGGTTGCTTCCATGTCTTCGCTACTGCAAATAGTGCTGCTATGAACATAGGGGTCATGCCCCCCTCTCTTGATCCCCACATATCTAATCCCTCAGCAAGTCCTCCAAACCAAATTTCAAAACTGCTCCTGTCTTCACTGCTTCCTGCCATCATCAGCTCTCCTCCAGACAACTACAAGAGGTCCCTACTAACCTCCCTGATGCCATTCGTAACTCTCTACTGATTCTCCTCAAATAAGCCAGAGGAATCTATTAATGTAAATTAGATCATGTCACCCACCAGCTCAAGAAGGCATACACTGTACTTATAATAAAATTCATACTTAGGTTCACTGCCTTCAAGGCTTGTACGACCTGGTCCCTGCCTACCTCCCAACTTCTCTCAGGCCTCTCTCTCCCCCTTCACTTTTCTGCAGCCACAATGCTGTTAAGAGTGAGACTTCACACTGCCTGCCACCTCTTTTCCCCACTCTTAAAACAATGATATTCATGAAATATTTCAAGCATTCAGAAATTATAGAGAGTAATGTAACTGACCACCTTGTACCCATCAGTGAGAGCCAACAAAAATGACCACCAGCCATCTCTGTCCCGGACCTCTGTCTCCTCTTGCTTCAGGAAAATACATAGATGTTGTTGAAGACCATCTCTGCCTCCAATTCATTCTCTTTCCCACCCTCCTTCCATCCTGAAGCTGGAAGGGAACCTTCTCAATTTTACTATACAAGGATTTATTCTAAAAACAACGTACAGAACCATTTTGCATGTTTGTACAGTTTACAGAAATGGCACCCAAGTGAATGTATTATCACTTTGGCAACTTTTTCTAAGTTTTGCATGGCTGGTCCCTTCTTATCTTTTGGGTCCCGGTTTCTGTCACTTCCTCAGAAGAAGTTTTTCTTGACCTGAACTTCAGGTAGGTTCTCCCCTTCCACACCCTGACCTCCACATGCCCCTCTCAGTATTATCTCTATAACACTGTCCTGTTGCTTCCTTTTAGAGACCCAATTGCAGGGTCTGTCTGCTTGCCAATGTGGTAATTGACTGCCTTCTCTTTAGACCATAAGCTGGTGACGGCCAAGTGCATGGCTATCTGCTCATGACGGTGGCCTGGCCCCGGTTCCTGACACGGGGCACGGCACACGGTAGAATACTGGTTGAATGAATGAAGGATTGGATGAAGAGCCAAATTATATACTGTTAATACTTGAGTAAAAAAAGGAAATGAGTGGCGTGCTGGAGCTGGCTTGTACTGGCTAACGAGAGCTGACTGTGAAATTTTCCAGAATCTCATGAACCAGTTGTGAAACACAGCCATCATTAAAAATTAAATTATAGGGCTTCCCTGGTGGCACAGTGGTTGAGAATCTGCCTGCCAATGCAGGGGACACGGGTTCGAGCCCTGGTCTGGGACGATCCCACATGCCGCGGAGCAACTAGGCCCGTGAGCCACAACTACTGAGCCTGCACGTCTGGAGCCTGTGCTCCACAACAAGAGAGGCCACGACAGTGAGAGGCCCACGCACCGCAGTGAAGAGCGGCCCCCACTCGCTGCAACTAGAGAAAGCCCTTGCACGGAAACGAAGACCCAACACAGCCAAAAATAAATAAATAAATAAATAAATAAATAAATAAATAAATAAATAAATAAATAAAAACCAAAAAAACCACCAGCTTAAAAATAATGATAATAATAAAATAAATAAATTAAAAAAAATTAAATTATATAAACTTAAAATTCAATACATTCTATTTTTACAAAGGTAATATATACCCAACGTTTGCTAATTATTTTACTATACTTTACAATATCAATGTTCTCGAGGGTATTGGCATCTACCGTATCTGCACGGTAGAAATACTATAGAATAACTGTCATGATATATCTCTTCCCAGCTACTCATTTAACGCCTTCATGTTGGCAGCTTGAAACCAGCCATGGTGGGAGCCTTGACATCAAGAAACTTGGCACATGTATCCTGCAGCACAACCATCAGCAAGCAGCAGGTTGCTAAGTATTTGCCAGCACATCACTCCGTATGTTTGTATGTGCACAGACAGTCTGGGAGATGCATTTCAAACTCTCACCTCTGGTTACCTCTAGAGGGGAGGGCAGAGGGAAGGAGGATGAAGATTTTCCTCTGTTTGTCTAGCTACAAGACTATACTGTCTCCGTGGCTTAAAACTCTCAGACAAAAAGAGAAAACATGCAGCTCAGGCTTCCCCTCCCCTGGCAATCTCCCCAGATGACACCCCAGTCTACAGGGACCTTCCCCTGGAATCTCATGGAACCCTGTACTTTATCATGATACTAATCACCCTTCATTATCATTTTCTGATTGCTCCTTTCTCTCTGCGGGGAAAAGAGAAGCATGTGTAGGTCCCGCAGCCAGTAGCAAGAGCACCTAGTGAGTAGTGTGAGTCATGGAGCCCGAGGAATCGGCTAGAGTCTCAGCGTCACCACTGACAAGTTGAGTGGTCTTGGGCAAGTGACTTCCCTGGTCAGGCTTCAGTTTCCTCCCCTGTAAAAAGGGGTAAAAACCAGCCTTGCAGCGCTGCCATAATGACTGATTTGGAGGCACTCCATAAGAGGTCGCTATTAGCACTGTGATCGTAATGGTGATTATTAAAGGGACCAAATGTTCGTTATGATTAATTCTGGGTGGTGGGGGTCAACAGTAGTTGTCATCAGACTTTCTGCAACTTCAGCTGGGCCGAGAGGCCTGAGTGGGAGCCGTGAGGGACACGGGAGCTGCCTAAGGTCTCTGTTGCTGGCTTCAGATCCCCCTAAGATCTCCAGGTTTGCTGAGGGATGTTTCTTGGCTTATCTTTCCTGTCAGTCAGGATTTTCTCCAATCGAGCATTCATTCATTCAGCAAATATCACCAAGGGAGCAGCTACAGTGACAGATTCGGGGGATAAAACGGTGATCTGGGAAGACAATGTCTTTGCTCTCACAAAACTCAGTCCAGGGAATTCAGAAGAGAGGCCACTGTGCTGTCTCGTGGTCAGTAGTGTGGTGGGGAATTCTGTGGAACACGGGAGCGCAGAGCTGGAGCCCTGTACCTGGTGGTCAGTGGAGGACTTTCTTGGAGGGCGTGGAATCCAAGCTGCAGCCTTGGAGAAGAAGAGGGCGAG
This sequence comes from Balaenoptera physalus, assembly GCF_965194825.1. NCBI lineage: Eukaryota > Metazoa > Chordata > Mammalia > Artiodactyla > Balaenopteridae > Balaenoptera > Balaenoptera physalus. The sequence continues at coordinate 98,489,251 of NC_138889.1, read as the reverse complement.
GGGGTTCTAGGTGGAGGAAGCAGGGGCGTGCAGGATCACAGAGGGTATTTAGAGCACATCACATGTTACTGATGAGCCCTGCCATCGGAGTAGACAGCAGGCTGTGGGCCTCAAGTCCTGCAACTGAGATGGCCCACGAAGGGCCGGTCAGGGCCAGATGCTCGGGACCAAGCCCAAGAACACTGGTTTCCCAGCATCCTCCTTTGCCTCATCCTTCAAGGTCGATTCCTTAGCCCTTCTGAACCCAGCACTTCCTGGACCAGCCCAGACTCTGAACGTTGTGATGTGAGAAGGACTTTGATAACCTGGGCCTGACCAGAGAAGGACAACCTGCATGGTAAGAGGGTCCCTTAGACTGGAGAAGAAGAAGCTAGAGAAAGCAGATCCATCATCAAATGTGGGAAGGAGCACAACGTGGGGGAGGGCAGGCCAAACCAGGACCACTTAGAGGGACACAGGCCCGAACTCGGCGCGAGGAATATGCATGCAGAACGGTCCTAAGATACATGTTCTAACATGCAGAACCGTCCTGCAAGGGAACAAGCAGCCTTGTGAGGTGGTGAGTTTCTTGTTACTGGGAGTATTTAAGCAGTAGTAGGACGACTCGCTATCAGGGAAGTGGAAGAAAGAATTTCCCCACTGAGTGGAAGTCTGTCCTAAATGACGTATAAAATTCTGTCTAAGAATTTTATGATTCTATGTGGACAGATCCTCAGAAAATAATATAAAAAACATAAGGTTTGGCTCCCTGGGTCAAGCATGGGTCCATGTGGACTAGAACACTATTTCTGACCATGGTAATAATTAACAAAGACATCAATAATAAAACATCACCCGTGATGGAGCAATTTTACTGTGCCAAGTACTCTGATCTCATGAATTCTCACAACTCTATGGAGGTAGCTACAACTATTATCCCCATTTTACAGACTAGGAAACTGAGGTTCAGACCCAGTAGGCAACTTGTCTGAGGCCACAAAGGAAATGTGTGGGGCAGTTGGAGTTTAGACTCTGCAGGTACAGCCCTCACTCTTAAGCACTCTGCAGAGTGATGGATGTCACCCCAGGCTCCCCCAAATGACCTCATCAGAATCAACCAGGATCGTGTCCTGGGGCCCTCTCCGGCGGACTTCCAGCTCTGCTGCTGGTTTGAGCAAATCATTATCTTTCGCATACCGATGTGAAGATCGGTATTTTAACAGGGAGGAACATTCTGCTTTGCGGCAGAACATCTGCCACAATCGAGGATTCACTGTTGGACTCCTCTAAATGGTGCCATAACCAGGTGCTGCCAAGATTGGATTTTTAAAAACCTGATTTGCCTGCAACTTTCCAGGAACCCACTGAATCCATAAAACATTCTGATTTTCAGCTCTGCAACTCCTCTTGGAGCAAAGACGTTACAAAAATGATTTGTGAAGCCACTGACAGTTGACAAAGCTCTTTCACATGTCTCAGATGCTCCTCCCAGAAGCCCAGGAGGCAGGTGGCATCACCTCAGTCCCCAGCCACTTCCCAGGCTGGCAAACTGAAACGCAGAGAGATAAGGAGGCCGGCCTGAACTCGAACTTGAACTCTGGCCCCTGCTGTGCCCAGAAACATGGAATGAAGAACACTTAAATTGGAAGGGGGCCTCTGAGATTATTCAGGCCCTGGGTTCCTAACTTGGTGTCCATGGATGGACTTTGGCCAGGAGAATGGGGGGGCAGTCCCTTAAAATGTGCACAGCATTTTATGAATATATATTAGTACAACCTCCTAGGTATATGAGTATATGAGTATAACCCCCTAGGTATATGAGTATATGAGTATACGAGTATAACCCCCTAGGTATATGAGTATATGAGAATATGAGTATATGAGTATAACCCCCTAGGTATATGAGTATATGAGTATATAAGTATAACCCCCTAGGTATATGAGTATATGAGTATATGAGTATAACCCCCTAGGTATATGAGTATATGAGTATATGAGTATATGAGTATAACCCCCTAGGTATATGAGTATATGAGTATAACCCCCTAGGTATATGAGTATATGAGAATATGAGTATATAAGTATAACCCCCTAGGTATATGAGAATATGAGTATATAAGTATAACCCCCTAGGTATATGAGTATATGAGTATATGAGTATAACCCCCTAGGTATATGAGTATATGAGTATATGAGTATAACCCCCTAGGTATATGAGTATATGAGTATATGACTATATGAGTATAACCCCCTAGGTATATGAGTATATGAGTATAACCCCCTAGGTGACTCAAGAAGGCTCAAGAACCATGATCTAACCCATCCCCACACCTCCCGCACCACCATTTAACCGATAATGGAATTAGTACAGTCAGCGCTATGTATCTGCGGGTTCCACACCCACAGATTCAACCAACCAAGGATCAAAACTATTTTTAAAATTTTTTCCCAGAAGTTCCAAAAAGCAAAATTTAAATTTGCCACACACCAGAAACTATTTACATAGCATTTACAACAATTTACATAGCATTTACATTGTATTAGGTATTATAAGTATTCTAGAGATGATTTAAAATACACAGGAGGATACGTGTAGGTCATATGCAAACACTGCACCATTTTATAGAAGGGACTTGAGCATCCATGGATTTGGGTATCCATGGAGGTCCCTGGAACCAATCCCCGCCGATTCTGAGGAACAACTGTACGTACTTCCTTTCATTATTCTATTTATCAAATTTCAAAAAGGCCCTGGAGACCTGGTAAATGAGGCATGTTTACATACAATCCCAAATTCCACATCCAGGTTTTACAACTGTAATTTCACTCATCACCCCCAGCCGGTCCTGAAAGCCACGTGACGCTAACTGGAGATAATAAAGCTGCGAAGTGCTCATCACCTATTACACGCCAGGCATGCAACAAGCATGAATACTAGCAACTCGTGGGGTATGTTCCATTAGATTGTGCATCCCCATTTGATGGATAAGAAAACTAGAGCTCAGAGAGAACGGTGACTAGCCCCAAAACACGCTTCTTTCAAGTGGGAGGAATGTGAGTCCAGAGCCCTGTCACCGACGCAGACAGCTCTTCCTTTCCCAAGTCCCTCTGCTCTGCCTGGAAAAGGCACCCTGCTTTGGAACCAGCCGCAGAAACGACCACCCTCTACCCTAAACACCCTCAGCCTCACTCTCCTTGGTAATAAATCTGGTTGTTGGTGAAACTGATGAAATGAGCCCTTGGACCAGGACTTGAGGAGCAGGGTCAGGAAACTGGCCTGAATCCTGTCTCTTCACTATGCCTGACATGAGGGTCTTGGGGCAAGGGTGGGGGAGACAGCCAGGAGAAGGTGCCCATCTGGGAGGCAGCAAAAATGCAAATAAGAATGGGCATGCGGTCAGAGAGAAATTAGCTGGCAACAAACTTTATACATCATGCTACAGATCTGAAAGGTCTTCCTGGTTAACAAGGCAGAGGGAGGTGGTGACAGGGTGGGTGTGAAACTCACCCCGTGGGGTTATTCAGAACACAACCTGCACACCCATCATGGGCAACTCTCCCTAATAACCAGTGAAATGGACAAGAGACAGAAAAAAGCAGAGGAAAAAACCCAAAGGCCCACAAGGAGATATCGCTTCACACCTACTAGGATGGTTAGAATCAAAAAGGCAGGTAACAGTAAATGTTGGAAATCAGAAAAGAGAAATCAGAGCCCTCATATACTGTTGGTGGGAATGTAAAATGGTCCAGTTACTCCGGAAACAGTCTGGCAGCTCCTCAAACGATTAAACATAGAGTTACCATATGACCCAACAGTTCCATTCTGAAGCACAGACACAAGAGATGGGAAAACATATGTCTACACAGAAACCTGTACACAAGTGTTTACAGTAGCATTATTCATAATAGCCAAAAGGTGGAAACAACCTAACTGTCCACGCAAGAATGCACGGATAAACAAAATGTGGTATATCCACACAGTAGAATATTATCTGGCCATAAAAAGGAATGATACCTGTCACAACGCGGATGCACCTTGAAAACATTAAGCTACGTGAGAGAAGCTGGTCACAGAAGACCACATAGTATATGATTGATTTCGTTCACATGAAAAGTCCAGAATTGGGAAATCGATAGAGACAAAGAGTAGAGTAGTGGATGCCCAGGGCTGGAAGGGGAAGAAGAAGGGAAGAGGCGGGTAACAGCTAAAAGGATGGAGTTTCTTCTTGAGGTGATGAAAATGTTCTAAAACTGACTGTGGTGGTGGCTGCACACATCCGGGAATATACTAAAGACCACTGAATTACACACTTTAAATGGGTGAATTGTATGGTGCATGACTTCCATCTCAATAAAGCAGTTAAAAATATCTGCCAAATCTTCATCAGCAGCAATCAGACAAGGAAAAGGAAACAACCTCATATCACTGGCTTGAAAAGCCTTCCCCAAAGAAAGGGGCGTGTCGATGGCAGTGGGAAGACCAACAGATGTCACGTGGGCATCTAGACAGTCACATTCGGGGTTGGAGATGAGGAGCTCAAGCTTTGGTTCGAAGATCTGGTTCCACACTGCATGGCCTCGGACAAGTAACCTGGCCCTTTAAGCCCCAGTTTCCCAATCTGTAAAAGGGGGATAATAATACCTATCCCATAGAACGGTTGTGAGGATACAAGAATTAAGACACACAAATCCTTTAGTGCCCAACAAACAACAGCAACTGTTGTTGCTATTATTATAATGCTTGCCCACGAAACCTAACTAGCATTTGCTGAGGACCCACTGGGGTTTAAGTGGTGCTGCATTTGGCTCTGGGGGTATAAATCAGACAAGACTTCTCCTGGAGGAATTTCCAAACACCAGGAAACCCCTAAACCCCTATTATTAAAGCCAGAAAGTTCACCAGAGATTAGTGTTTCTCAAAGTCGGGTCTTTGGATACGTTCTCAAGATCCAAAAGTTCTCTCTAAGAATGTTTAATTCAATGTTTTCATTAAAAAAAAAAATCAATACATGGGAATCCCCATGAGATTTCTGCCCCACAAGAGTATTGTGCTTGTGGAAACTCCCTGGTGGTCCAGTGGTTAAAACTCCACGCTTCCACTGCAGGGGGCCTGGGTTAGATCCCTGATCTGGGAACGAAGATCCCGCAATCCCTATAGCGCAGCCAAAAAAAAAAAATTAAAAAAGAGTATTGTGCTTGTGACTGAGCTGGCACCCATGGTAGACTGAATTCTTGGCCCAGCTCTCGCCCCTCCCTATCACCCTGGCCCTGTGACTACGCACTAGACTCTGTCTTACAGGTGGCCCATACTTCTTCACTCCTTGACCTTGGGTTCAGCCACGTGACTTATTTGGCCAATGGGGTGTTAACACGCATGACGCAGACACAGGCTTGAAACGTGCTTGTGAGGGTGGGCTTGCCTCCGGGATGAGAAGAGCTTCCCCAGGGAGCCTCTGACTCTTCAGTCTGGGCCCAGAACAGACACACTTGGAGCAGACTTGGCCCTCGGTGAGGAGCCAAGCTCACCCTGCGGCTGGAGGCTGAGCAGCCCAGCCAAGCCCAACTCAATCAGCCCAACCGCAGGCAACCAGTGGACACACCAGAATCAATGAGGATCTGCAATCAACCAGCAGATACCCAAGCAAGGCTAAATGACTGTTGTTCTATACGCCAGGGGTCAACAAACCAGGGCCTGCAGGCTTAATCCAGCACCCCCCCAGTTGTTTTGTACAGCCCACCAGCTGAGAATGGTTTGTACATTTCTAAATGGTTGAAAATAAATCAAAAGAAGACTATTTCATCATGTGAAAATTACGCGGAATTCAAATTTCAGTCTCCATAAACAAAGTCTTACTAGAACACACACGTCCGGCTGCTCTCACACTGCAATGGCAGGATTGAGTAGTGTGACAGACACTGTATGGACCACAAAGCCTAAAATACTTACTGTCTGGCCCCTTACACAAAAAGTTTACAGAACTCCATTCAACTCCACTGCTTGTTACCTCGTAACAGCTGACTGTACAACACCAATTATTACTACTTGCCATGAGCCAATGAAAAAAGAACAGATACAAAGTTTAATATGTAAATGATGCATTCTGGCAAAGACTAAGAAACATGGTGGCAGTTGCATTAATGGAAGATTTCCCAGTGTTTTAAATAGAGACAAACAAAGCAAAGTGGCACATGGCACACAAAAGCACAGGCATGCCAAATGCGGAAGAAGCTGTATCTAAGTAGTCACTATAGTATTCACCCTATAAACAGCACGTTAGTTTCAGTAAAACATTATCCAACACAGGACACTGATTTTGTTCATTTGAATTATGTTGGTTTGTGTAGTTCTGTTCATTTTATATTTGTAAGTCTGTCTCGGTTTTACAGTTGTTTAAAAGCTATAAGAAATGTGTTTATCTAGTTTTTTATGTTTAAACCTTTTAAAGTAACTTTAGAATAAAATTAATGTAACACTGGGACCCCATAAACAATAAAAGTCAGACACCTGACCAAAGTGTACATGAAAAGATGTTCAACATCACCAGTCATCAGGGAAATGCAAGTCAAAACCACAATGAGATACCACTTCACACCTGTCAGAAGGGCTTTCACCAAAAAGACAAGAAATAACAAGTGTTGACGAGGATGTGGAGAAAAGGGAACCCTTGAGCACTGTTTTGGGAATGTAAATTGGTGCAGCCACTATGGAAACCAGTATGGAGGCTCCTTAAAAAATTAAAAATAGAACTGCCATATGATCCACTAATTCCACTTCTGGGTATTTAACCGATGGAAACTTAACACAAAAAGATATCTGCACCCCCATGTTCACTGCAGCATTATTTATAACAGCCAAGAAATGGAAATAACCTAAGTGCACATCAATGAATGAATGGATAAAGAATATGTGGATAGATATACAAGGGAATATTTTTCAGCCATAAAAAGGAAGGAAATCCTGCCACGTGCAATGGCATGGATGGGCCTTGAAGGCATTGTGCTAAGACAAATAAGTGACATCAAGACTAATGCTGTATGATCTCACTTATATGTGGAATCTAAAACAACAAACAAACAAACAAACCCTGAACTCATAGATACAGAAAACAGTTGGATGATTGCCAGAGGCGGGAGGTGGGGTGTTGTCAAAATGCCGGAAGGTGGTCAAAATAAATTAGTCCTGGGTATGTAATGTACAGCATGGTAACTATAGTAACATATATACATATATTGTAAAAAGTGGCCTCAATATAACAAAAGTGAGACACACAACTGCAGTGGAAGTGCTGAGGAGACAAGGAGTGTTGACGGTCAAGTGAGAAGCTGGCTTATAGTGAAAATTCAGAAGAGTTCAGAATAGTTTTTCATGCTTTATTTTTGTTCCATATAATAGAGTTTGAGAATTACAGACTCAGTTCCAGCCAAAACTAGTTCACTAGCATATTATATTTGGGGTCGGGGGGGATATCTTTGGTTTGGTTCATGATTCAGTAACCAAACTACCAGCATTTATAAAAGTTATACAAGCCAAGCCATTTAATGCTTCTGATATTAAGAGGAATCTTAGGGTTGATATTAAGAGGAATCTTAGGTTGATATCTTTGGTTTGGTTCATGATTCAGTAACCAAACTACCAGCATTTATAAAAGTTATACAAGCCAAGCCATTTAATGCTTCTGATATTAAGAGGAATCTTAGGGTTGAGGTACATATTTTTATTCCTGGAAAAGCTGATATTGAATCAATAGTGTTTGAAGATCCATAACATCTTAGAACATGAGACAAGCAGCTTTTTTCTAGCATCATCTTCCCCTTTCCCTTCTAAGCACACCCTGTACCTCTGCTACACCCCATTACCATTCCCCACCTAAACTTACACATGTGTCCCTGGGCCTTTGTACATGCTATGCCCACTGCTTGTGATTGTGTGTTCCCTCATTTCCTGACTCTGTTGGCCACTCACTTCAATGCATCCCTCAAAACCTAGTTCAGGCTTAGAAGCAAGGACACCCCAGGAGCAATGCACACACCTAGTGCCCAGAGATTTGAATTCTAAATACCATTTCTCACTAAAACAAATTAGAGCTCCTAAGAGAGATGGCTAGAACATCTTCTTTGGGACTTCCCTGGTGGTCCAGTGGTTAAGGCTCTGAGCTTCCACTGCAGCAGGCACGGGTTCGATCTCTGGTCAGGGAACTAAAGATCCTGCATGCCACGTGGCATGGCAAAAAAAAAAAAAAAAAAAACCACTTCTTTGCACAGAAAGTAAGGAAGTACTAAAAGAAGGACAAGAAGCCAGTCTGAACGGGCTCCTGTTGGCCAAATCTAGGGCAATTTAAAGCTCAAAATGAATAATGATGGGAACGGACTAGAACACACTGAAGAAAAAAAAGAATCCTTGAGTCCATACTGATACTAAAAATAACTTTAAGGAATGGGGTGGGGGAGAAAGTTGAGCACTTTTTTTTTTTAACAGAAGAATGTCAAGTCATAAGTGTAGAAGGAATGGTTAAAAATCATTTTGAACCATGAAAAATAATTGATACAGGCAAGAATCATCAATAGTTGCTAAAAGCACTGGGTTAAAGAGAAGACAAACGGACATCACGTGTTCCTGCTATCTGCAGTGCGGAAGACAAAACATCCTCTGTGCCAAGAAATCTATAATCTGAACCTATCATGAGGAAACAATCAGACAAATCTAAACTGTGGAACGTTCTGCAAACAACTGTCCTGAACTCTTCCAAAGCAGCGATATCGTGAAAGAGAAAACACAATGCAGGGAAACTGTTCTAGAATAAAGGAGGCTAATGAGACATGACAAGTAAATGCAAAGTGTGATGCTTGAGTGGGTCCTGAATGGAGGGAAAACTACCAAGGCCGTTACGCAAGGCAATTGGAAAATCTGAATATGGATTGTAGTTGAGACAGTACTGTATCCATGGTTAAATTTCCTGAATATAATAATTATATTGTGATTATATAGGACAGGGGTCAGCAAACTACTGCCGGCAGGTCAAATCCAGCTCCTCATCTATTTTTATACAGCCTGTGAGCTAAGCGTGGTTTTGCTTGTTTTTTTTTTTTAATAATTGAAAAGATTTTTTTCGTATAATTTCATTTGTTTGATTTTCAAAACTTGTGAAACTCAAATTTCATTTGAACTTATATGAAATTCACATGTCAGTGCTTACAAATAAAGTTTTATTGGAACCCAGCCACGCTCATTCATTCATGTGCTGTCTACGGCTGCTTTCATGGTACAAAGGCAGAGCTGGGTAGCGGTGACAGACACTGCCTGGCCCATGAAGCCTGATGTCTGGAACTACGTCTCAAACAGTTCAGAAAAACCAAACGAAAAAGAATGTGTGTGTGCGTGTGTGTGCACGCGCGTGCGTGCGCGTGCCTGTAGGTAGATATATAGAGAGAGACTGAAGCAATTGTTATAAAATGTTAGCAGCGGGCGAATCTAGATGCAGGGTGTGTGGCTGTTGATCATACTCTTCTTATACTTTTGTAGAGTTTGAAATTTTCAGAATAAAGAGTTAATAGAAATTAACAAATAAGCATGAAACGCACTTGCTCAGACTCTCACACACACACAGAAGCCCAAGCTGTTTCAAATGGGCCTTCTTTCCTTCCTGGACCAGCCCATTGTTCTTCCCCTCTCTGAGCCCCACCCAAGCCCCTGCTCCCGCTGACATCTTGCACTGTTGCAACTGTCTGCTCACACTTCATCTATCCCAGCTACTCGGGATTTCTCAGACTCTGTTCTGGAGGGCGTCATGAGCTTTTGCACATCCAATTTCAAGTTTTAAAATAAATCTCCATTTTTACGATGGAAGCTGAAATGGAAAACACTGAAACCCCATTTCACATCAGCTTCTCCCCAGAACAGTAGGAGTCTGGCAGGCAGAGAGGCTGGCTGACTGCGGGGGAGCAATCCCACCACACAGTGTCCTCTTTATAAGGAGGCCTGGGAAATCTCCCATCCAGTCTCTACCCGGAAAAGGAGACCTCCTTGGGAGCTACCTGGGACTTCTCGAGTTATGGCCAGAAAGCACCGGTAGCTAAGCAGGCTTGCCTTTCCCCAGTGGCTGCCGGATTTGGACCTTCTATAGCTAAAAGTGCACACACAGGTCATTATGGTATGCATTTTTAGCCTCATTCCTGGCTCCACTTAGGGTCTCCACCCTTGTTTTTCTTTCTTCTGTCTCTCTCAGTTTTAATATGCTATCATGTTATATTTGATATATGCTGCTAGGCTGCCCTAAATCCCTTCTGGAACGAGACTGGGTCTCAGTGAAAAACTGAAACAGAAACCCTGTGCTGGCCTCCTCTTTCTCTGCCTCTTTACCAAACCATATGGCTGCCTGGCGCTCCCCAAGCATCTCATGCCTGCAGCGTCGTCTCTGGCCTGCAGTGCCTGAGGGCAGCCTGGCAACCTTGGCAATGACTTATGGAGTCTATGATTTCCAGTGAGATGAGTAAGCAGAGGAAGGGGAATTTCTTTTCTAAACAGTCAGAAGTGAGAGCAAAACTCCTTCCAAGGAGGCCAGGCCATCAAGGAGAGATGCAAAGTGGAAATGGCCATTTGGTTCATCTAAACCCAGGCTCTGTCCCTGCAGCACACTGTACACAGTGGGACCAGCTTTCCTCCAGGTTGAGGGGAGATGGAGAGGGACCTTGTACTGGGCAGGAAGGATGAGTGGAACAGAGTCAACCAAGGCCAGGAGGTAGGCATAGGCCTGACAAGTAAGGGAGGTGGAGAGAACCAGGAGGCCGAATGAGAAGGTGGGTTCTGGAGGCAGACTGCCCAGGTTTGAACCCCAGCTCAGCTACTCACTAGCTGTTTAGCTTTGTGCAGAATGACTCATCCTCTCTGGGCCTCAGTTTTCTCAGCTGTGCAATGGATAGAACAATACCTGCTTCACAGGGGCATCGCTAGGATCAAATGAGATCATCCCGTGAAGTGCTGAGTACAGACCCAGACACGTAGTAGGCAATCAATAAACATTAACGGCTATGCTTATCCTTATAGCACCACCATCGTTTCTGCTGGAGGAGACTCTACAGACTGAGTTGTGGAAGGAAATGTGTTGTGTTGGACGGAGGCCAGAGCTTTGGAAGGCAGGCAGAAGGTCAAGAACAGACAAGTATAGCTTTGGGACAGGATTTGACAGATGAATGCAGTTTATTTAGGATGTGGAGTTTCCGGATCCTGGTCCAAAGTCAGGGCCGTGGTTCAGCCCACCTTTCCCCCTCTCGCACCATTCAGCCAACCCATCGTCTGAGCAGGCAGAGCTGTTCCTCATTCCTGCTTTGCCCCAGGTGAGGCCCCAACTGAGGACAGACACACAGACACACACACACACAGGCTTCAACGCCTCCCACTTCTCTGCATCACAAAGGTCAAAGCCTCCACGTGGTCCTGCGACCTCCAGCCATACTGTCCCTGCAAACATGCGCATGCCGCAGCTCAGAGGCCCGTGGAAGGAACCTCCAAGGAAGCAACATTGCTGCCTCTGGCCCTGCCCCTGAACAACAGGCCAGGACCAGATGGAGCTGGTCTATGACCACACTGCAAACTCCAGAGCTTCCTATTATCCCTTTTCTCCGGACCCGGACCCATGCCAGACCACGAACCTGGGGAAGCTACCTGCTTTAGAGACTCCAAGCTTTCCCGGCTGGGCTGTCCCAAGGGGTAGACTGTGGTGGGAAAGAAGGGGATCCTACTAGCCCTTCCCTGGGCATGACACTAAATTTTCTCCCCTGGGATTTTCCCGCAGGCTGAGAAGGCATCAGCCTCCTCCGCTGAACTCCTACCCATCCTTCAAAACCCATCCCCCATTTGCCCAGCCAACTCCCCTTCTCCCTACCCTTACAACCTACTGCAGCACCACAATCACCAGCAACACTCTGGGCTGGGAATAGGCCTCCTCCCTTCCCATCTACCTCGGTCCCCCCTCCCTGTGGCTGAACCAAAGGCTCTATAAATACAGAGGGCAAACTTCATGTATTTGTGTTACCTCCAGAACTTCCTGCTCAGTGCCCAGTGCATGGGAGTTGCTCTGTGTCTGTGAGGATAGATTGAATTTGGACACATAACCACATTCACTGCTCCCCCTCCTTAGGCATGTCTCCCCACGATGGAACTCCTTAAAGCCCCAGGCATCACGGAGGGATGCTGTCTTTGAAGGAACCCAAGGTCTGTCAGGTACTAGCTATGGGAGTTGGGGCTGCTTGCTTGACCTCTTCAGTCCTGGGTTCCCTTATCTGAACGAGAAAGGCAACCACCTCCACCTGCGGGACTGTTTTGTGGGAGAATGTGGTATACACCTGGCATATAATAATTGCTCAATGAGCAGCCAGACTTTGAAAACAAGCCAATCACCCTTGCTGGCTCCCCCTCCTCACCTCCCACTCACATCTCAATCCACAGCAATGTGGCTTCCACCCATGAAACTGCCCCTGCCAAGGACGCCAAGACCTGTGTGCCAATGGGCTCTCGATCCTCAAGCTTCTCGCCCTCTGCAGCACTGACCCCACTGCTCAACCCTTCCCAGGGCTTCAGCTGCATACATTTATACGCTTGGTTTTCCCTCCATACCCAGGCATCTGCCCTCGGCTGCAGACCCACACACACCGACGTGCCTCGGGACAGCGCCACCTGGGCATCTCGAGGGCACCTCCATCTCTACCCTACCCAACCTGAACTCGCCTTCTCCTCAGTCTCAGGCTACCTCTCTCCATCTCTCTGCACATTTTAGCAGATGTCCCCCCAAACACATAAGCCCACTGGATTAGTGTCCTACTACTGCTATAACAAACGGCCACAAACACAGTGGCTTAAAACAACACAAATTTATTGTCTTCCTTTTCTGGAAGTAAGGATTCCTAAAATCAAGGTGTTGGCAGGGCTGAGTTTTTTTCAGGTGGCTTGAAGGAAGAATCCGTTTCCTGGCCTTTTGTAGACTCTGCATGCCTTGGCTCCTGGCTCCTTCTCCATCTTCAAGGCCAGCAGCATAGGGTCTTCCAATCTTTTCTTTCTGACTCTAACTCTCCTGCCTCCCTCTTATAAAGATGCTTGTAACTGCATTGGTCCCACCCCGATAAGCCAGGATAATTTCTCCATCTCAAGATCCTCAACTTGATCACATGTGCAAAGTTCCTTTTACCATATAAGATAACACATTCACAAGTTCCAGGGATCTGGACATGGCCATCTTTGGAGAGCCATTGTTTGGCCTACTATAGTTACCTCCCTTCACCTGCTCCAAATCTCTAGGATATCCCTCCAGGGACAGAAAAAATGTTGGCCCACCTCCTTTCTACAGCCAGTGTCTCCATGTGAACCTTCTTAGGTAATATAAAAGCTTACCCATCACGCCTTATCTCTACTGTATATTCAATCATTTCTTCAGCTGGACTCCCTCCATTGGGTTTTTTAAGGAAGTTAATGTCTCATTAACAAACTCCCTTGACCCCAGTCTTCCCTCAGCCATCACCCTTCCTCTCTCCTCCACTTATTTCTAATCAAACTTCTGAGAAGTGACTATACCAGTCACCTCCATTCCAATGAGGTTCCCATCTCATTACTCTTCTGCAGGATTTCTCAGCCCTGGTACTGTTGACAACTGAGGCCAGATCATTCTTTGTTGTAGGAGGCTGTCCTATGTATTATAAACGGTTTACCAGCATCCCTGGCCTCTTACTTCTAGATGCCAGTAGCATATCTCCATCTTCAGTGGTGATGGCAAAAAAAAAAAATCTCCAGACATTTCCAACTACCCCAGAAAGGGGGCGGGGGGTATAAACTGCCCCAGGTTAACAACCACTGGCTTATAGTAACAGCTCTTGCTAAAGTCACCAATGACTTCCCTGGCACTAAATCCAGCAAACGCTTTCGAGCCCTTCTCTTGCTTGGCTTCTCAGCAGAGTTGGACATTGTTGGACATTCTGGCCTTCCCACCTCAGGCCACTCTTGCTCTGTCTCCCCTGCAGGATCAAACTCCCCTTCTGGACCGCTCACCGTTGAAGTTCCTCAAAGCTTAGTCCTTAGGCTGCTCTACCTCTCGCTCAGCCCATTCTCCCTGGGGGCTGCCCTCCAGCCCTCTGGCCCCACTGATCACCTATGCACAGGTGACTCATGAAGTAACATCTCCAGACGTCCTTTCCAAGCTCTGAACCCGTATATATAAAGCTGCCTAGTTGATATCACTACTTGGATATCTTGGCCTCACTCAACAAGATATATATCCAAGGCATCTCTCCAAACTCAACAAGCCCAAAACCCAAATCAGGATCTTCCCCTCAACCCAGTCCCCTTCTGGCATTCCCCATTTCTCACAGAAATTCACCATTCCTGACCTGTAGGGAGAGGAACGCTGCAGGAGTTGTTCACGACACTTCCCTCTCCCTTACTTGGGCCAATAGGTCTCTTCCCAAGTCAAATCTCTTTCATCTCTGAAACAGTTCACAAACCAGTTCACTTGTCTCCATGTCTCTGCCCCACCCTAGCTCAACCCTCCACCGTCACCAACTTCAAGAACAAACACAGCCCTCTGACTGGGGTGCAGACATCCATTCTTGACCAATGTCTCTACCCCATCAGTTCTCCAGCCTGCAGCCAAAGTCACCCTTTCAAAACATAAATGAAAGCTTTTCGCTGTTCTTAAAATGGAGAACGGAAGTCCCAGCTTGGCCCACTGGGCCCTACATGACCGAGCCGCTGTCTTCTCCAGGCCCATGTTTGCTGCACTCCAGGCACACTGACCTCCCAGTTGCTCAAACGTACTGTGCTCTCTTCTGCCACAGGACCTTTGCTCATGTTCTTCCATCCATCTTGATGCCCCTCACCCATCATCACCTGGTGGGAATTCTCTTCCTTCAATCACAGCTCAACTATTAGGAAGCCTTCCCCGACTTCTGGCCCCATCAAATCCCTTGGTTGATCACTTTTCTCCTAGCCCCACTGTCTCTCCATTACCTTTCAGAGCCATAATGTTACATTTATTGATGCTTATCTCATTCTTTAATTCCTTCCATCTTCCCCACAGTAAATTCTATGAGGGCAGGACTGATGTCTGATCTGGTCCACCATTGCGTCCCCAGAGCCAGCCCAGTGCTTGGCACAAAGCGGACCTTCAAGAGGTGTTTATTTAATGATAAATGAATCATCTTCCTACCCCCAGCCTGGCTCTCTCTACTGTCCCATGTCCCCCTATCCGTGTTCAAGTTTGGTGCCTGAAAGTCATCATTGGTAATCCTTCCTTTTCGAATCTGAAAATCCCTCTTCCTCACCTTCACATCCTGTCTATCAACGAGTCTTGGGGATTCTCCCCCCTAAATCTCTCTCAAATGTGCCCACCTCTAGCACTTGAGTTTAAGCCACCATCATTCCAGATGTGAACCCTCACTCCAGCCTTTTACCTAGAATCCCAATTCTCCATTCTGCAACCTACCATGTCACACCTCTGCTTGAAACGTTCCAATGGCTTCCCGTGGCCCACAGGATGAAGCATGCACTTGTCATGGCCTATGAAACACAGCACGATCTGGCTCCCACCTCCCTCTCCTGCCAGCTCTCGCTGCTCTGCCTCTCAGGCTCACTGCTGCTGCCACCCCCCCCACCCCAGACTTCTTGAGGTTCCTCTCTCTCAGCTGTTCTGCCTACACGGAGCATTTTTCCATCCCCCTTCTACTAACTGCTACTCATTCTGCAAGTCTCAGACCAGAGGAAATCTTGCCCAAACCCCTCAAGTAGGCCAAGAACAACAATAATAGCTGACAGTCACTGCGTGCTTACTAAAGGCAAGCACCATTCTAAGAACTTTGCAGCATTAACTCATTTCATCTTCACCATCAGCTATGATTATCCTGGCACAGAGAGGTTCAATGACTCATCCAAGGTCACATTAGATAGTAATTAGCAAACCTGGCTGACATGATGAACTCAGGCTCCAGGCCCCAAGTCCCAGAGCTCTGTGAACGCTGCCATCTCCCTGCGTACCCAGAGCGTCCCGTGTTCCCCCTTCAGAAGCAACTGTCACGTGTGCATGTATTTGTTCACTGCCTGTGCTCCCCACCAGACTGTCCACTCGCAGAGGGCAGGGACCGTGCCTGTCTTGTTGGAAGCTTTGCCTCTAGCATTGGGTATTACTGCTTTTTTAGCTGAACGTCATGCTATGCATCGCCACAGTCCCCAGCTCCAGGTCACCCACGCCAGAGGAGGGCTGGGGAAAACCCTTCATAAGTGTCATAGAATGGGCTGCCAGACACACGCATGAGGACTTATGGAGAAACTGCCCCACCACTGATTCTGTTGACTACCGCCAGATGGGGCTGCTCCGCATGGCCCTCGGCCACCAAGGGTCACAGGGGCAAGGGGACAGCCAGATCCATCATCCACGTGTCCAGGAGTGATGGCGGAAAAGCTCTGGGCCAGGCTGGGCCAGCGTATGGCTCCCCCTGCTGGTTTCCTTCCATGTTCGTGGCACCCTTTTCCGAGGCACAGCCCGGGAGACACTCACCAGCCACGAGAAGAAGCCAGCTGATTTGTCCTGGGTGGAGAGCTGCCCCTCATAGGGGCCGAAGATGTGGCCCTTGGGGATGACCTCATTTATGCAACGCACGTCATTCTCCCCACTGGCTTCCTTGACCACCTCCATGCCCTGGGGGATGGTGAGGGCCGCCCGGTCTGGGATGCCCACAGGCACCGGCGTGTCGGACACAAACACCGGGGGACCGTGGTTCGGGCACTCATCCACAAAGTACTCCTGGCAGGACTCGCAGACTGGAGGGATGGAAAGAGGAAAGAGAGCCTCAGTTGGGAGGTAGGACCCCCACGGAGGTGGCTGAGGGGCTGATGGGAGGCCCACCCTCCATGGGGGTCAGCGTAAGCCAGTGGAAAGTACACAGCATGGGACTTGGGAGTCCCAGCCCTGGCTCCACCCCAGCCAGTCACAGGCCCCTGAGTCTTCAGTAGTGATAACTCATTCCCCTCCCTGGGGACTCAAAGGACACACCCACCAACACCAAGGAAGTCAGTTTGAAAAAATAGAAGAAAGATCATGACTGGAGTCCAATAGGTCTGGGTTTGAATTGCAGCTGTGCCTCTGTGAGCTGTGGGACCTGACGCAGGCGGTACTTAACCCTCACCAAGTCTCAGTGTCCTCCCCTGGAAAATGGGACCAAATAATGGACACCTCAGTGGCTAATGGTGAGGATTAACTGAGGCCTGGACCTGTGTCTGGCACATAATAGGTGAGTGCCTATCTTCAGTATTCTCACTGCAAATTCCCTAAGCAGAGATGGGATGGGGGGTGGGGGGGTGAAGGGCACGCGGAGTGGCCAGGAGTAGCCCCAAGCTCCACTTACACCAGAAGTCCACTTGCTGGAAGCTTTTGGGCATGATGAGGTCACGCTTCCCCTTCAGTTTCCTGGGCTCCACTTCCATGGCGGAGGGGTCTGGTCTCCTAGAGCTGGCCAGGACAGGGGCCAGTAGAGAAAGCACAAAGCGATCAGAGTGAGAGGCTGGTGGGCAGGGAAACCAAGGACGTGGCCAGATGTGAGGCAGGTGGAGGAACCCCAGCCCACCTGCTTGTTCAGTGCAGTGGGTAGTGGAAAGGTAGGAGTCCTGAGACCTGGGTTCAGGCCTTCTTGGGCCACTGCTTGGGTTTTTCTAGAGCCTGTGCTCACCCCTGGTCCTAGGAGTTGCCCAGAGCAGAGTATGGAAGATGAGTAAAGCATGGGATGTCTTCCCAGGGTCCCCCATCAACCCAGCCCAGCAATGCCCCCCCTCCTCCCTCGCCTGTCCCCACATTGGGGCCTCACCAGGGTTGGCCATACTCCTGGTCGCGGAGCGGTGAGCAGACCTCTGTCTTCACCACTGTCACCATCTCCCCCACGGCCGCCTTGGTCTGCGCCAAGCACTCCTTCATGTTCTCAGTCATTCTGTCCTGGGGACGCGAAGGCGGGACCAGCACAGGAAGAGGATCAAAGAGACAGGGGAAGAGGGGTGAGTGGCAGAGAGGGCAAGCGGGGGTCTCCTGGAGCCTGGTTACCCCCCCTGCCATCCCCAGAGGAAGCGCTTGAGAACACAGACAACAAAAACAGCTGTAGCCCGGCCAAGAGGAAATGCCATTTCTATCCCGGGCTGGTCCTGGGGACGACTGGAGCCACCAGCCCCATGGGGTCAGGGGCCGGGAGTAGCTCAGGCCAGGAGGCAGGGCTGGGAAGCACAGCCTGGACCCCAAGACCAAAGGGCAAAGGGTATGAGGGACCCACAGGAGCCTCTGCACAGAACTCTGCAATGGGGAGCAGGGGAGGGATCGACTCAAGTCCAGCTGGGGCCAAAGGGGGCAGGCAGATGAAATGGGCCCTGAGCGCCTGGCTGCACAGCCCCTCACCCAGGGGCTGCCAGGGAATGCAGCCAGGCTCGCTTTGCCAGCTCAGAGCAGGTACAGGCGGGGCCTGGGGGTCCCCGTGTGGGCCGGCCCTGACTCCAGGCCCCACCCAGCTCTCTCTAGGGGAGTCTCCCTAGCCCGCAGCTTACCGCCCTCCTCCACCACCGCGCTGGGCTTCAGCCCCTCCCTTGGCACCCCAGGGTCCTCATGCCAAGCCCGGGGACACTCTTCGGGCCAGTACAGCGCTCAGCTCGGGCTGGGAGCGCGCTCGGCCCCCGGACTGGGCGAGCAGCGTGTGTGACTCACTACCCGGGGCCCCGCTGGCCACACCCCTGCTCCTCGGCTAATCAGCCCCCTGCTCCCCACCGGGGCCCCAAAGCCGCCGGCAGCGGGGAGGGGTGTGGGGAAACGTGACGGCCTGCCCCCTTCTCCGAGCCGGCGGGGACTGGGGGCGCGCGGAGGGGGGCGGGGGAGGCCCGGGCCGGGCCGAGAAGCCCCGCCCCAGCTCCCCCCGCCCCCGCCCCCGGGAACCCCCTGCTCCTGAAGCCCGCGGGTCATCCCGGCTGCGTGTCCGGCTGGGAAAGTGTGAGATCCCGAGATCCGGCCGGCACGGCGCACCGGCCGGGAGCAGGGGCGGCGCGGGGGGCCGGGGAGGGCGCGGGCTCGCTCTCTCCCTCTCACCAACCTTCCCGGCGGGGCGCTCCCTGCCCAGCCCGGCCCTGCCCAGCGCCCGCCCCCCGCCCGCCAGGCCCGGCATTCCTTGCGGGGGCATGTGGCTTCTTGCCGGCCCCGGGGGCACGCAGTTGGCTGGCGGCCGGGAGGGGGGCGCGCGGGGAGCGGGAGGAAGCGGGCGCCCGGGAGGGGCGGCGGGAGGGGGCCCCGCCTGGGAGGAATTCCAGCCCCTCCCGCGGGTCTCGTCCCCCACGCGGGCCGGGGGGCGCCTCGCGGGCGTCTGGTGAGGATGATAGCGCCGGGGAGGCTGGGCCCCGCGGCCCACCGCGCGCCCTCCCAGCCTCCGCAGCCCACTCGGCACGGCGGCAGCGCGGCCTGCGGCGCGGCCAGAGCGCCACCGCCACCCAAGTCGCCGGCCACGCACCGCAAGCCCGCCCTTCCCCACCTGCGCGGCCTAGGGTGGGGACCGGCGTCTGCGAGGGGCCCCAAGGTTGGTGCTTGGCTGACCTCATAGCCCACGAAATGGCCCCCCAGCCACCCGTGAGGTGGGCAGGGGTTGGGGGTCAGCGAGGCAGGAACCTAGGGCTGGAAGACATCCAGTGACTCGCCCAAGGTCACGCAGCCCATTCCTGGCGAAGTCTGCACTGGAGCCTAGGGCCTCCTCTGAGTAAATGGAAAACAGCAGGACCCCGAAATGTAAGCGTTTTGTTTCAGGACTGGTTCACTTTCATGCCACACCCTCAGCCCAGTCTTCTTCTAGAAGGATCACCCGAATCACCCTGGGGTGGGTTCAGGACTCAACCCATAGGTGCAGCTGCCAGGTGGGGGCAGGATCCAGGGGATTTATAAACGGTCACTGAACACCCCTGCCCTAAGGAGCACTTCTCAACCGCATGGACAACATTTACAGGCAACACATCCTGAGGCAGTTGGTCTAGAGTTTAGGAGCCTGGGCTCCCCGAGCCCACTGCTTGTGTTCAAACGCCAGCTATTGGCTATGTGACCCTGGGCAGGTGTTAAGGACTGAATGTTTGTATGTGCCCCCCCAGGAAAAAAAAAAATCCATAATCCCTATGTTGGATGCCCTAACCCACAGTATGCCTGTATTTGGAGACAGGGCCTGTGAGGGGGTGATAAAGGTTAAATGAGGTCATAAGGATGGGGCCCCAATCTAATAGGGCTGGTGCCCTTAAAGAAGGGGAAGAGACACCAGAGCGCCCCCTCTCTCTCCACCAGGTGAGGACAGTAGGAAGGCAACAGTCTGCAAGCCAGGAAGAGAGCCTTCACCAGGAACCAAATTAGCCAGCACCTTGATCTTAGACTTCCCAGCCTCCTGAACTGTGAGAAATAAGTGTCTGGTATGTAAGCCACCCAGTTTATGGCATTTTGTTATGACAGCCCGAGCTGACCTAGGCAGCAGGCTATCTAACTCCTCTGTGCTTCCATTTCTTCATTGGGAAAATGTGTCAAGTATTAGATTCTATCACAGACGTTGCTCTATTAAACAGACAGAGACATGTTTGGAGGGAGCTAGGGAGCTAGGCACCGTCTCTATACATCCACTGAAGAAAGCTCATCAAGAAGATGGGTATGCGCGGCATCATTAAGGAGAGGCTTTGAATTCTCTCCTTTGGATTGGACTTATTTTAAGTCAATCATTTGCAGACTCTGGCACTATAATAGGAACTGACCGCTTGGGACCATTTTGCATTGAGCTCTCCTGTTCTAGCCCCTCTGGCCTCCCCCAGCTTCACCTGTATGCCATGCTCCACCCTGCTGGGGGGGGGGGCCTGTGAACTTGCTGTGTATTCCACCTGGAACACACCTGGAAAACTCCTACCCATTCTTCAGCCCTCACTGTCCCCCCCCCATAATACCCTCTCATGTCCCTTTCCTCATGGCACTTGTCACTCTTAGAGCAGTCTTCTGTTAGTATGATTATTTGATGAATATCTGTTTCCCATAATAGATTAGAAGCTCCCCAAGGGCAGAGGGCAGGCCTTTTTGCTCACCACTGAATGGCCAGCACTTGTAACAGTGAGTGCCTGACGTCAGGGCAGAACAAGTGAAAGACAAGCCATATGCTAGGGCATAAACTTTAAGGAGGCACCCATTCTCAGGGTCATGAGCTTGCAGGATTGGCACCTGAGACTGAGTGCCTCCTTCAATTTTTGCACCCCTAGGCGCCTTGCTTGCCTTACCCGGGTCTCAGCCTTGCCTATCACATAGCATATTCTCAATAAATATTTACCAAGTGAATTCATGGCCAAATGACCCATGTCATAACTCACTGTCTCCCACCAATATGTCCTTCTGGCCCCTTTGAGTATCTCAACTCTGTAAGAGACCTCAGAGGGGGAGATAGGGTGGGTGGGCTATTGTTTTGAACCCTCTTCATGGGGTACTTTCTCGTGACCTCTGCCAGGCAAGGTGGGGGAGGCTGGCACCGAGAGGCAGTGAGGGACAGTGAGAGTGTGATGGAATTAGACTCCTGAGGCCTAGAGCCTGAATTTGATAATAAGTGTAAAGCATAAGCTGTGCAACCATGGGCATATGACTTCAACTCTCTAGGCCTTAGTGTCTTCCTTGGTAAAATGGAAATAATCAAAATTGTCCCAGAGAAATCACTGAGACAAAGGCTGGGTCAAGGTCTTGGAAAGAGCCAAGTGCTAAGGGTTTGTAAGGGATATTAATAGTAAACTGGTTGCCAGAGGCAAGGGGGTGAGCAGGAA
Source organism: Balaenoptera physalus (assembly GCF_965194825.1). Classification (NCBI taxonomy): domain Eukaryota; kingdom Metazoa; phylum Chordata; class Mammalia; order Artiodactyla; family Balaenopteridae; genus Balaenoptera; species Balaenoptera physalus. The sequence goes on along the minus strand of NC_138889.1, from coordinate 98,467,461 downwards.
GAGAAAGGAGAGGGGGGATGGAGGGAAGAGAGACTGGGGGAGAAGGAAAGGAGGGAGAAGTAGGCAATAGTAAGAGAATAAAGGCTGGAGGGGAAGAGGGAGAGGAGAGGAAATCAGAGAAAAAAGAAGGTGGAAAGGGAGAGGGAGACTCAGAGAGACAGAGGGAAAAGGCACACAGACATTTTTCTAAGTCTTAAATGGCCCTGGGGAAAACATTCCCTTATAAAAAAAAGCATTCATTTGAATCTCAAAGTATAGATGTCTGTGGGCCACTTACTTTCATGTCTTATTTTTCAATTACATCCCACCTTCATCCCATTAAAAAAATTGTGACGATTTATAACATAAACTCATACTCAACAGGACAGTTGAACAACGAGAGACCTCATGGAGAGGAGTGATGCCAATTATACCCAGAATCTGTGGTAAGATGTTTAATGATCTAGGTTTCCATTCAGTTCTGAGCCTCCTGGCAGCTAAGGCAAAAAGGGAAACACGATGGGTTACAAAGTACTCATTATTTGATACCTATTTATTGACTGGCTGCACAATTAAGTTCTTTTCATTCTTGGAGGGGTCCAGCTGCCTGGAGAACCAGAATCAACTCTCACTTACATAACTGGTGTGTATTACAACTCCTTTCTGTGTCTGTAATGAAGGCCATGGGGGCAGGGAGGGAGAAGATGGGATGTGGCAGGACTGAATGAACTTCCATTTGGGAAGAGAGGGAGAACACGGGCTTGTGTCCTTCATTAGGTCCAGCTCAGCGGGCACAGTAAGGCCCGAGCCAGGTGAAGCTCCAGCAACTGTTTCTGCAGACTGCTCTGGCCCTGCTTGCCCAGAGAGGGGCTTAGGGGAGGGGGGGGTGGCGGTCAGCAGGCCCCATAGAGGACTCCAAGCTGCTGGCAATGCTCCCTCTCAGCTGGCTCCTCTGAGTCTGCACCCGCAGAGATTAGGCATGTTGCAAACCCAGCAATGAGATGCAGACCCAAGAGGAGGGGGCAGAATGCGGCTCAGGAGCCTGCAGCTCTGTTTTCACTCTTGGCAGGTTGCCAGGGTCCTGGAATGCCCGGCAGCCAGTGTGGCCAGAGGACCAGGGGCCTGTACCCACTTGGGTACCCTAGAGGCTGGCACCATGAGAATCTGGCAGATCTGCTCTTGTACCCCCACAGCATTCTGTGTTGTCTCCCCGATAACAAAGGGACACGCAGTGAGGGGGCTGGCCCGAGTTACACAGTGACCTGGGCTGGGTATCCCAAGCCTTGGGTCTCAGTCCTGACTGTGCCATAAACTTTTATTTATTTATTTATTTTTGGCTGCGTTGGGTCTTTGTTGCTGCGCGCGGGCTTTTCTCTAGTTGCAGCGAGCGGGGGCTACTCTTCCTTGCGGTGCTCAGGCTTCTCATTGCGGAGCACGGGCTCTAGGCGCGCGGGCTTCAGCAGCTGTGGCTCCCGGGCTCTAGAGCGCAGGCTGAGTAGTTGTGGCGCACGGGCTTAGTTGCTTGGCCGCATGTGGGATCTTCCCGGACCAGGGCTCGAACCCGTGTCCCCTGCATTGGCAGGCGGATTCTTAACCACTGTGCCACCAGGGAAGGCCCTGTGCCATAAACTTTTTAGGTGATCCTGAGCAAGTTCCTGCCTGGCCCTGAGCCTCAGTTTCCCCTTCCTGAAAAACTAAAGTTCCAACATGGTTCTTAACAGTAAACCATGGGGATAATTGGGGGAAAGCACGGAATTATTACAGAGAGTTGTTGGATTTATATGTCCAGCAAGCACTGCCTATGGAAAGAATAGATTATATGCCTTGAACTGAGGCATAAGACAGATTTGCAAATGTATGTAGGTACTTTTGTGAGGAACTAAAAGTAAATTTATTTAACACTGTTATTGATTCATAGAAGCCCTATGGCACCATGTGTTTTGTTAACCAACTGATACCAGCACAGCCCTCAACAAGCTGTGTAACCTTGAGAAAATTCACTACCTGCTCCACCTCGGTTTTCTCATCTGTCCAATGGGACAGATATCAGCTCCTGTCTCATAGGGCTGTTTTACAGAGCATAGTGCCTGGCATGTAATAGGTACTCTATAGATATTAGTTCTTCTTATTGTCCATTTTATTTATTATTTTAAAAGTGTAGCACACATCAGGTGAGCATGTTGGTGAAATTTTTTTGACATTAAAAGAGGGCCTTGGGCTTCCCTGGTGGTGCAGTGGTTAAGAATCCGCCTGCCAATGCAGGGGACACGGGTTCGAGCCCTGGTCCGGGAAGATCCCACATGCCGCGGAGCAACTAAGCCCGTGTGCCACAGCTACTGAGCCTGCGCTCTAGAGCCCGTGAGCCACAACTACTGAGCCCACATGCCACAACTACTGAAGCCCGCGCACCTAGAGCCTGTGCTCCACAACGAGAGAAGCCACCGCAGTGAGAAGCTCACACACCACAACGAAGAGTAGCCCCCGCTCGCCGCAACTAGAGAAAGCCTGTACGCAGCAACGAAGACCCAACACAGCCAAGAATAAATAAATAAATAAATAAATAAATTTATTTTAAAAAATAATAATAAAAGAGGGCCTTCACGAGTAGTCAATACCCTTAATAGAGAAACACTTTCAATAAATCTATACTATAAAGATGCTTATCCCAATGGAAAAAAAAAATGGAAAAGAACGTGAAAAAGCAATCTGCAAAAGAAAAGAGACAAATGGCCAATATGCTTTATGGAAAACCACAAAACTCTAATACTCAAATAAATATAAGTTAAAACAAATAAATATCATTTCTCCTCTATTAAATTGGCAAAGATTAAAAATCTTGATATTAGTCAGAGTTGGCAAGTGTGTGGGGGAAATACCCTACATACCCTACTAGTTAGAATAGAAATCGGTGTAATCTTTCTGCAGGGCAATTTGGCAATGCATATGAAACGCCTTGAAATGAGCAAAACCTTTGTAGGAGCAGTCCCAAATCTAGGAATTTATCCTAAGGACATAATTAAGTTGTGTGCAAAGATTTACCCACAAGGCTGTCCTCTGCAACACTATTTTTAGTAGCAAAAAACAGGAAATAACTTAAACCTCGAAAACAGGAGAGAAGTTAATACATAACACACAATGAAATATTACACAGCAATTAACAGTGCTTTAGAAGAATATTTATTGACACGGAAACACAGGCTCAACATACTGTTAAAGAAAAACTGAAAGTTATGAAGTGAAAGAAGCCAATCTGAAAAGGCTACATCCTGTGTGATTCTAACTCTATGACATTCTGGAGAAGGCAACACTATGGAGAGAGTAAAAAGATCAGTAGTTCCCAGGGGTAAGAGGGTGGGAAGGGTGAATAGGCAGAGCACAGAGGATTTTTAGGGCAGTGAAACTACTCTGTATGATACTATAATGGTGGATACATGTCATTATACATTTGTCCAAACCCTCAGAATGTAAAGCACCAGTGAGCCTTAATGTAAACTGTGGCCTTGGGATGATAATGATGTCAGTGTAGGTTCAGCATTTGTAACAAATGTACCTGCCTCTGGTTTTAACTGTGTAACCAACAGTTGAATGCCTGCTGGAGTGGCCACTGGACTGGCCACATAGCTGAGGACTGATGGGTCCAAGCACACCCCCAGCTCTTGGAGTCTGGGCTAGTCCTCTGACTAATGCTGCTGTCCATAGTGGGGGAGGTTCTGGGGGTGGGGGCCAGGGAGCACAGGGAAACCCTCTACTTTCTGCTTGATTTTCCTGTGAACCTAAAACTGCTCTAAAAAATAAAGTCTAGGGACTTCCCTGGTGGTGCAGTGATTGGGAATCTGCCTGCCAATGCAGGGGACACGGGTTCGAGCCCTGGTCTGGAAGATCCCACATGCCGCGGAGCAACTAAGCCTGTGCACCACAACTACTGAGCCTGAGCTCTAGAGCCTGCGAGTCACAACTACTGAGCCCGCGAGCCACAACTACTGAAGCCTGTGCACCTAAAGCCCGTGCTCTGCAAGAAGAGAAGCCACCGCAATGAGAAGCCCGCACACCGCAACGAGAAGTAGCCCCCGCTCCCTGCAAATAGAGAGAAAGCCTGCGTGCAGCAACGAAGACCCAACACAGCCAAAAAAACAAATAAATAAATAAATTTATTTATCTATTTAAAAAAATAATAATAAAGTCTATTTTTTTAAATGAAAGTTGCAAAGATAGATACAAAATAATTCCATATAAAAATGTATATTTAGCTATACGGATTTGCACATACAGATCTGGGAGAATACATATTGGGATATCACTAGTGGTTAGTTGCGGGACTTATGCCAAAGAGAGTTTCTGTTTTCTTTTTGCTAAAGAGAAAAAAAGTCACTTAAAAAATTTCTAGAGGGCTTCCCTGGCGGCGCAGTGGCTGAAAGTCTGCCTGCCAATGCAGGGGACACGGGTTCGAGCCCTGGTCTGGGAAGATCCCACATGCCCCAAAGCAACTAGGCCCGTGAGCCACAACTGCTGAGCCTGCGCGTCTGGAGCCTGCGCTCCGCAACAAGAGAGGCCGCGATAGTGAGAGGCCCGCGCACTGCGATGAAGAGTGGCCCCCACTTGCCGCAACTGGAGAAAGCCCTCGCACAGAAACGAAGACCCAACACAGCCAAAAATAAATAAATTAATTAATTAATTAAAAAATAAAAAAGAAATGGAAACTTTGTTATAAAAAAAAAAAAAATTTCTAAAGGAACTCTTCATACTCATTTAGTTGAGAAATTGCCAGAGAAGATAATAACTAAGATTCTTCCATCTTTACCCACTTGTCAGTAGATACTGAGATCTAACCAACTATTTGGGAGGAAGGAGGAATCCAAATTAAAGACTGAACACCAGGCATATGTGTCACTTGATGCACATTCGATGAATGAAGGAATCAATCAATCGACCAGTTGAGCAATAAGGGCCCCAATATTTCAACCATGAAACACCTCTGTTTTAATTTTTTCTGATTCCCATTTGAAAGATTTTGTCTACCAAACATACTGCATGTATTGTATGATAATTCATTCATTTTCCTAGTTTTTCTAATACACACAGGTTATGTGATAACCAGGGTGAACACATGGGTTCTTTGCTGTCATTCTAAGCAAAAGCAAAGAAATCTAGCACATTCATTCACTTGTCCTGCTGATTACAGGGAGCCGTGCGATTTCCATTACACTGCTCTATGTTCAAAAAATAGCTCGGTGGATAGAATACTATGCAGAAGTGAGACTGGACCACAACTGCATGCTTAGTATAGATGAGTCATAATACTGAGAAAAGAAACGAGACCCCAAAGAGTACATGCCGTATGGTTTAATTTATATAGTTAAAAATAGGCAAAACTATGGTGGTTACAGGGGTTACTGGTTATCCCTGCAAAGAATTATGATAGAAATGGGCAGAAAAGGGGGTTCTGGGGTGCTGGCCATGCTCTATTTCTGGATCTGGGTACTGGCCCCTTGGGTGTGTTAAGTTTGTGAAAATATATTGAGCCATGCTCTTATAATATGTGCATTTTTTATATGTATGTCAATAATAACAAAGAAAAAAATCTGCAGGGGCCCTCAGGGCAAGGAACTCCCATGGCGGGACCTCCAACCCCATCCAGCCCTTGATTTTGCAGCTGGGGGAACTGCGGTCCAGCCAGGTGAGGCTCCTGCCTCAGTCATGGCAGATCTGGTTTCAGGCCTTTACCTGCACGGCAGTTTCCACTGAGCATCAGTGGTGCAGCTGGCCAAGGCCTGTAGAACACATTCTCCCAAGGTGGTTCCTCCTGCAGAACCTTTTAGAGGTACTATGTTGACTCCATGATGGTAAGACTTTGATAAGGAGTTGGAAGAAACAGTGTAAAGGTTCGTGAGTCAAATGGAGAAGCTGGTGAAGGATGGCACCTTTTTTTTCTGAGTTTCTTCTTACAGCAGATACTGCTAGTGGCTTACCTGGATCCCATTCCCCCTTTCCTCCCCCTAATGGAATTGGACTTTGTTCAGATGCTGCACCTTCCTCACTGGACCTACTGCCCTACCCTCGGGGGAAAGCACGCAGCCTTTGTTGCAAATGGCTGCCACGTCCTGCGGAAGACCCCAGCAGGAATCACCCTTAGGATGATGTTCCGCAGAGCAGCGGAAAGGTGTGGTATAGTAATAGATGTATCTGGTCTTTGTCCCCAGTTCCTGGAACAGAGCTCCTAAAACCCTTAGCATTTCCCAATAGGAGTGTCTTTTGTTATTCACAGGGAGCCGCTTGCTATCACACCTGAGTTGATGCTAATGAAGTGACTTAGGATGGGGCCCCTTGATAGACTTAAGATGGGGCTGATCACCAGAAAGACCAAGAGATTAGAGTTAGAACTTTCAGTCCCATCCACTGACTTGGGGGTGGAGGTAAAGACTGAACTCTATAAAAATTCTTAGGATTCAGAGAGCTTCGTGGCTGGTGAACACATCCAGGTGCTGGGAGAGTAGCGCGTCTGGAAAGGGCATGAAAGCTCCACGCCCCTCTCCCCATACCTTGCTCTATGCATCTCTTCCATCTGGCTGTTCCTGAGTTGTATCCTTTATAATAAACCAAAAATAGTAAGTAAAGCACTTTCCTGAGTTCTGTGAATTGTTCTCGGGAGTTATAGAACCTGGGGAGGGGGACGTGGAAACCCCTGATTTATGTTGGTCAGAAGTATGGGTGGCCCAGGACTTGCAAGTGGCGTTTGAAGTGGGAACAATCTTGAGGGAGTGGGCCCCCAACCTGTGGGATCTGTGCTCATTCTGGATAGTTAGTTTCAGTTGGTGTCGAAGTATCAGAGCATGGTTTGTTCGGTATTGGAAAACATACCGGAGACGGGGACTTTAAATGACATGGTTAAGACATTAAATCAACGGGTCCTGAAAACTGCCCTACTTCTGCACTTCCTGTTACTTCGTTTTACTCAAGCCTGACTAGGACAGGGTCTCTGTTACATGCAGCCACAGCCATCCTCACCGGTACCCTACCCTGCCAAAGGTGCAGGCTCCACCTACCCGCAGGTCCAATCGGGCTGGGATCAGAACTCCGCTGTGCCTCTGTAAAGCATCCTCCTCAGTGGTGCCTTGGACTACAAAGGGGCAAAGGGAGGGGCTGCAGCATTACACCCCCAGCCACCCCTCTCCCCTAAGCCCAAGATCTGACCTGCAGCTATAACCTGAGCTCTCTCTCTCATGCACTGCTGGTGGGAGTGTAAGACTGGTACCTCTAGGGAGAGCAGTTTGGCACTGGGAACCTTTCAAAAATGCACATAATCTTCGATCCTGCAATTCCACTTCTAGGAGTTTCTCCAAGACACATGTGTAAGGGTATTCACTGCAGTCTGGAATTGTAAGGAACAACGAGCGTGTCCATCTGGAGGTTGGTTAAATAACTGATGGCATATCCATACAACAGGCAGCTGTTTCAAAGAAGGAACTGATGGAACAAACTCCATCCCCTGCTTCCACTCTGCCCCTACTGTCCATTCTCCACCCCACAGCCAGGGTGAACCCATTACAGCCTAGGTCAGATCAGATGGCCCCCAGCTCAAAACCCTCCTCAGAGCCCCATCTCACGCAGAGCAAACAGCAAAGCTCTTCAGTGGCGTGCCAGCCGGACCCAGTCTGCCCTCACTCCCTCTGGACCTCATCTCTTCCCACTCCCCCTTCACGCCCACCACAGCCCCAAAGGCTGCCTTGCACAGCCTGCAACAAGACACGCTTCGTCTAGAGCCTTTGCACTGGCTGTTCCCCCTGCCTGGAATGCTCTTCCCCCAGGGACCCACAGGGCTCAGTCCTTCACGCCCTTCAGCCCTTTGCTGAATATCACATTCTCTGGCCACCTATATAAACTTGCAGCCCCCTTACGCTTTCTACCCCTCCTTCCTTGCTTCATTTTCCTCCAGAGCACTATTCACTGTCAAATATATGCAGTACTTATTTATATTCCTGGCTGGCTGTCTCCCCGACTAGAATGTAAAGTCCAGGAAGGCAGAGATATTTATCTGTTTTGTTCATTGCTGTATCCTCTGCCACTAGGAGAGTGCCTGGTGCAAAGTGAAGCACACAATACACACGTGTTGAATGGATTACATAATTCATGGTGAAAACAAAATCTTGGTAAAGAAGACTGTATAATTTGAGAGGCAGCAGAAAATGGTGGTTTGAGACCAGGCTGACTAGGTTCAACCCCCAACTGCGTCAACCACTGTGTGATGTCGGGGGAGTTCCTTAACCTCTCTGTACCTGGAGATATTAATAGCACCTACCTGGTAAGGCTGTTATGAGGATTAAATGAGTTAGTATTTGTTATCTACCTAGAATGGTGTCTGACACAAACTGAGTAAGCTATATAAATGTGTGTTACATAAAATAAACATACCCCGTTTTAATAAAATTAGAAGGACATACACATTCATATGTGCTTATGTATGCACGGAATAGCTCTAGGCTATGACAGCTGCTGTTCCTGGGATTGCGGGCTGAGGGAGGAAAATTCTCATTGAATTTTACACCAGATCCACGCATTTCTAATTTAAAAAAATAGATCAGCAATGCCTAGGAGTTGTCAATTGTTGAGGCTGGGTGATAGGTACATGGAAGTTTATTATACTCTTCTATCTTTTTTGTAGGGTAAAAAATTTTAGAGTACATATCAGTATTAATAGTCTAAAAAAGAAGTCCCAGGCTACCCTGCCACCTCCCCTCCCAGCATGCCAGCGAGTGGAACAGAAGGGGAGACTGCATCTGCTGATGGAGGGAGGGTGGGCGGGGTGGGGGTCGGGGCTCCTTCCAGCCACCTGCTGTCCCCACGGAGGGGGACCCTGAAGTCCAAATTCACTGAGTCCCACCTGGCTCCAGGATTCCAAGCACCAAGTCAACCACACGAGGCTGGGGGAGAAGGGCTGTGCTGGGAGCGCTGGGTCAGGCTGCAAGCGGCGTAGGGTCTCTGGGCTGAGCTACCAGGGGCTCAGGGAGGCCACGCTTGCAGATGCCAAAGCAGGAGGAAGGGAAGGTCTTGATGGAAAACGGCCTGGATGTGTACATTCATTTAAGGACACTCAGAGGCGGCCTGCATTGATTGCTTGCAGGCAGATGTTGGGAGACCAGATATGTCCTCTGGTGTCCCCAGCTCCTTACCCCTGTGATGCTAATGCAGAGGGCACACAGTCTTTAAGCAATCTGCCCCCAAGTCACACCTGCAGGGGTGTGACTTTAAGCAATCTGCCTCCTAAGGGGCAGGGCTGGGGAAGGTGTGCTCTCGCATCTTACTGCCTCCTACTCCCAGAGGAAGACTCTGGGAGATACAAACCCACCGCCATCCAGCCTGTGCTCGGCAGCCCCTCCCCCAGCTCCGTTCTCCCCGCCCCTCTCCACAGTGCTCTTAGCTTTCTCGCCTCTACACTCCTCCCGACCCACCCACCGACGGAGCTGGTGCCTCTATTTAGCCAGGTAGGACCCTGGTGAAACACCACGCGGTGTCTTGGCCACAAGGAAAGGGGTCCTACTGTCCACAGCACGACTCCCGGAGGGAAAGGCCCATGTAGGGAGGGGCTGCAGGGCCCTCAGGGGCCCCGTGGGCCTGGTGCCAGCCTTCACTTCTCCTGCAGTCTCCTTCGGCTCCCTCCCTCCTCCTTGTTCCACCCGGCCCTGCCATTCTCACTGCCTGTCTATTCACCCAGTCCTGCCCAGAATCTCAGAATGAAAAGAAAGCTCAAAAGTCACCTAAATCTTTGCTTCTCCTGGTGTGTTCCACAGACCAGCAATAGGGCCACCACACGGCACTTGTTAGAAATGCAGAGTCCCGAGCTCCACCCCAGACCCCCTGAATCTGAGTGTGCCTTAAAACAGGAGATTCCCCGCGGTGATTTGTATGCAGAGTTGAGTTTGAGAAGCACTAGTCTAAATTGCGAGAGGCTGGAAGCCACAGTGTATGTCATCACTGAGCGTGCTTGAACACCTCCAGCAGGGGACCAGGCAGCCAGGCCACCATCCCATCTTTGGACAAGTAAGGGGTGTGTGTGTGTGTGTGTGTGTGTGTGTGTGTGTGTGTGTGAGTGAGAGAGAGAGAGAGAGAGAGAGATGGAAGGGGTGGTCCGCCATGGGTCCTGAGCGTCCCCTGCTGAGTTTATCAGACTGCAAGCCCTCACCATTCTCTGACCTCTGACTGTGAGCCATTTCTGTAGCTAGTCACACAAGTAACTAAGTAGGTCATGGTGACCACAGCATGAATACTACCATACAACTGCTCGCTCCCCGGGGAAGGGGAACCAGCTTCTTTACCGCTTGCTACAAAAGGTGCCGAGCCCTCAGCCCTGAGCTCTTCCAGTGCAGTGTAACCCACAGTCACCGTCTGGGTCCGTCGTGTCACCCGATGGGACCTGGGGGCACAGTAACCGGTTCTGCCGTGCTCATGCTCCTGCTGTCTCCCGTGCTGGGGGTAACAAACTGTCTTGCTGATCCATGGAGTCTTGGCCACATGTAGCATCCACACCAAGAGACTGGGGTTCTTTCCTAACTATGTATGTGTGTGTAGGTGTGTCTGTCTGTGTGTGGGTACCATTAGTGGCCATTTATGAAGAATTAACTATCTTCCCACGTACTCCTGCAAAGGCTCACGCATGTGGGTTTATACTAGGACCTCGGTTTGAGGGGATTCAAAGGGAACCTGGACCTTCCTGAGCACCTGCTTTGTGCCAGGTCTTGGCCAGGTGCTCCACTTTTTTATTATCTCACTTAATCCTCTTCGCAAACCTGCAGGGTGGAGTCTATCCCCGTTTTATATTTGAGGAAACTGAAGCTCTACCAGCAGCTCAGTCTTGAAACAGTAACAAGCATAAATTATCTGGACACAGGCAATAAAGAAGAAAACAACGAATGAGATGATTTCGGAGGACACCTGTGAATGCGAGGCGCTGTGATCACTAATTATTATAATGATTGTGTGTCAAGCTGGACCGAACAAACAGTGTCCTGGGGCTTCTCCGGCTGGGCTGACAAGCTCCGCACGGAGGAGACACTGTGGAACCGTGACACTCCGTAGCGGGGGTTGGGGGGTGGGGGGGGGCGAACCTGGCAAGGACCAAGGACAGAAGACCTTCATCCTGGTCCTGGAGGAAAAAGGGGCACGGATGTGGCTGATGCCAGGCTCTGTGCCCGGTGTTCTACACATACCGTGGAGGATACTCATTTATTCGCTCTTGACTTTTGCATGCTATGGAGTGCCGGGCACTGTCCTAGGTGCTGGGACCCTAGGGTGAACTAGGTCCCTGACCTCGTGAGGCCTGCAGCCTGGGTAGAATGTCTGTAGGTTTCCCCACTAGCATCCATTACCCCTTCTGGCACCAAGCCCCCTGGTGTCCTTGGGGAGACCCCTTTTCAAAATGCTTCACTCTGATTGGTTGGCCCAAAGGCCAACCCACCAGTGCTTATATCTGCCCATCACAGTGAATGGTGTAGGGAAGGGTAAAGGGCCCAGTTAATCATGAGCTGCAGTTTTGGGGTTTTGGAGGAATCTGCTGGGAAGAGGGACTCTGAAAATGTAGAACGTAAGTACGGATCTGCTGGCAGCCAGCCACGGTGCCACCACACACGGCAGCCTGCCTATGAATGGAGCCAGTACAGAATAAAGCAGAGTAGGATAGACCGAGTCCTGATGACGCCGTGTGAGCCCTGGATCCAACTGTGCCTGAAGCTGTAGATGCTCCTGGACTTCTCACTTTGCGGAGCCCATAAATTCCACTTTTGCCTAATCCTGTTAGACTTGAAATTCTGTCTGATTGTATTTAGTCCTTTCAACAATCTACTGAGTACAGTTTTACTTTACTTGTTTTTCAGACAGAAAATGGAGGCTCAGAGAGGTTAAGTGGCTTGAATAAGGATGCACAGTAACTGTCTGGAGACTCTCCAAGTCAAAGCCCATGCCCTTTCCACTACTCCAAGGTGGCAGTCTAGTGTAGAGGGTGATAAACTGCAGTCGAGCGTGAGGTAGGGTCTTCCATGTCAGGGAGTGAAGGGACCTCCTAGGAGAGGTGGCCCCTGAGGGATTACTAGAACAAGACTTGCTCTTATCAGAGACAGGTCTGTAGAGAGGCAGCAGAGGAAAGGATCCACAGCTTACAAACTGGTGGCTGGGTTTTTTTCCAGTTTTTATTTTTGCTTTAGTTGCCAACTTTAAAGAAACATAAGATTTCGTGTAAAAACATGGATGTTCAGCTTTTCTGGAAAACCAGAAGCTCTAGCAACGCTAAGCAGGGGGTCCCACGTGGCAACAATTTGCCAGAGCTGGGCGATGGTGGCCAAATGGGCAAGGCACTTACTTTCCAGATCTCCGGCCAGCCCGTGTCATTCAGGGTCGTCCCCTGCCTGGGCTGGGCTGCTGAGTGTGTGGCCTGCATGGCAGAGACCAAAGTGCTGTGTAGACGCTGTCCTCTGAGAACCCAGCCTCAGGTGAGAGGAGGGCGCTGGGGAGGGACCACGGTGGCCCCCCGCCTCTGTCCGCTCTGGCTGCTCCCAAGTCCCCAGGGCCCAGAACGGTTCCTGGTAGGGGCTCAATGCACACTTGGCGGAGGGAAGAAGAAAATGAGAGTGTGAGCTGGGAGCTTCCAGGACCACCTCACAGCGACCGTATAAACCAACTCCAAGAGGCACCTTGGTGTAGAAGTCAGGAACAATGTGGGCTCTGGAGTGGGCACAAATTATGGCTCCACCACATACAACTGTGTCATCTGCGGAAGTTATTTTCACCTTCTGGGCCTTCAGTTACCCCTCCATAAAATGGGGATAATAATAGTCAGAGGGTTGTTGTGAGCAAAATGGTAAGCAGTCAGTAAGTAACTATTAGCCTGACTTCTTCCATGATTCACTGACCTGAGATAAATTCCTTCCCCTCTCTGAGCCTCAGTTTACCCGAGGTGGTTAGATTTGATTTTTGGCTTGAACTTACCAGCTCTGGTATTCTGTGACTATGAAAATTCAGCATTCCTGCAAACTCCCAGAGCTGAGCCACAAAGAAGCACCCTAGCAGGTCACAGGGGTCTCTCTGCTAAACCACTCCCCCACTGAGGTCAAAACAGACCTGAATGTCCGTCATGGTTATAACCATTTGATTCCAAATTCATTTAGATTTAGCCAAGTTCCAGCCACAGGACCTGCTGTGGCTCATTTACTCCAAATCATAACCCAAAGGCACAGGAACAGAGCTGCAAGGAGCCGGCCCTCGGGGGCCCTTTCAGGGATCCCAGGGTGTCCTGTGCTTGCTTCTGAGCATGCAAGCAGGGCTCGCTCGGCACAGGCGTTTCACTGCGGCTGGCGCCGGGTCATCCAGCTGGCAGAGCCGTTTCCATTTCTCTCACACGCCCCCGGATGGGAAATGATTCATGAAAACCAAGAAGGTAAAATTAGCCCAGAGGCTGCCGAGTAATTTATACAGCCAACAGCCCCAGGAGGGAGGGAAGGCCCCTGCTGCCAGCTCAGTGTGGCCTCCTGGGGGCTGGCGGAGACCAGCCTGGCCATCAGGAGCCTCTGCCTCTGGGGTCTTCTATTTCTGGACTCAGCCTCCAGGACTGCTGGCGAGGCTTCCGGAGCTTTCTCTGACCCCTTCCATCCCCTCAACAGATCTGCTCGTGACATTAGGGACCTGCTGAGTGTCAGCGGGTGGCTGTGGAGACACGCATGCGTTTCACCCTCACCTCAGCCTTGGGGGGAAAGTTTCACTTCCTGTCTCACAGGTGAGGAAACTGAGGCTCAGAGAGGCCAGGTGAGTGGCCAAAGATGTGTGGCAAAGCTCACATTCAAACCCAGATCTCATGGCCCCCAGAATCAGTGCTTCCCCCCATGCGGGGTGCTGTCTGCCGAACCCCAGTTTCTCAGGGTGGGGGCGAGGGAATGGACCTGGTGGGGTTCCCTGGCAAGCCCCACCTCATCCTGCCATGTGCTTCTCAGTCTCAGGACTATTTAGGACTAGGACCTGGTCCTTGACTCCAAGCCCAGTTGTCCCAACTGTCAAGGTGGAGAGTCCCCAGTATCCTAGTATCTTCAAAAGGGGATGAGAAAATGCCAGGCTGGGCCCTGAGCCATAAATCATACCCCTAAAAGGGAAGGACAGAACAGCAGGTATCGGTGAGCCCCATGGTCCCACTTCATGGGGCCAGACACCAAGGCCCAGAGAGGGGTAGGAACTTACTCAAGGCCACACAGCAGATCTATGGCAGAGCCTGGGATGGAACTGCATCTCCTGAGTCCCACTGCAGAGAGCCTACTGTCAGAGCTGTTCACAAAGTGAGCAAATCTGAATGGGGGTTCCCAGCACGCAGGGGCAGCTGAGGCAGGAGTCACCCGAGACCTCCAGGGGCCCTTGATCTGGTTCCTCCCCAGGCATCTGCCCCCAGTTTTGGAACCCACAGTGAGGAACTGGAGAGGGCCCCTCAGAAGGCGGTAGGTGAGACTCCACACCTGTGGGAACCTGGGTGAGTCACCTCGCCTCCCTGAGCCTGGATGAAAGACGGGTGCGGGGAACTGACAAGCAAAACGTGTGTGTGAACCACCCAGCAGGCTGTGAGCGTCCCACAGGAATACAGGGGTCCCGCACGAGCTCGGTCACAGCGCTCACCCTCAGCCCCTCTGGCCCCTGGCTTTGCCCAGAGGAAGCCCAAGGCCAGCCACGGGTGACACCCCACAGCCACCCATGCAGAGGGAACTTGCCTCTGTCCCCGGGGCTGGGCAGCTGCACGCCAGTGAGACAGCTCAGAGCCACACCCCACTCCCAGGACGGGTCAGAGCAGCTCAGAGGCACCGTCTCCCCAGAGGGACCGCAGCTGCCATGGGCCGGCCCTGAGCACAGCACTTTCAAACATCACCGCACTGGACCCTTCCCATCAACACTGGAGAAAAGGTGGCTGGGTCCTCACTTTACTGACACTCAGAGAGGCTGAGTCGCTTGTCCAAAGCCTCACATCCATTCACGCAATTATTCACTCGACAAGTGTATACCAAGGCCCACCATGCGCCATGCACGGTGCCAGGATGAGACAGGCATGTGTGGCCCTCCTGGCCGTGAGAGGTCTTGTAGTGGTTCATGGGCAACCTCGAGCCACTCTGCTGGGATTCCAGTCCCAGCTTCACCCCCATATGTCCTTGAGAAGTCACCTCTCTGCACCTCAGCTTCCTCAGTAAATGGAGAATAATAATGGTGTCTACCTCATGAGGTTATTCTGAAGATTAAGTGAAATATTATGGGTCAAGACTTAGAATAGCACCTGGCACATAGTAAGCACTCAATAAACATGAACAGTTATTGTTGAGCCAGGACGCAAGCCCACCTCCCTCTGACGCCAGCAGCCATGCTCTTAACTCAAAGCTAGGCCGGCTCAGTGTCCGAGGTGTGTGTGACCCATCAGCATGACTGGTGAGGGTCTACAGTAAGAATCAGAAGGTGGGTTCAAGTTTCCCCTCTGCTAGCCGCCAGCTCAGACCAGCGCCTGGGCCTTTCTGAGCCTTGCTTCCTCCAGTCTTAAAATGTACCCCGTGATGGCTGCTCTCCTGCCTCCCTGGAGAAGTACCCAGAGTCCCCAGGGTTGCTGCAGGCCGCTGCCCACACCACAGGACAGGCCCAGAGAGCGAGCCTTCTCCCCAGCAGGGCACATGGCTTCAGCTGAAGCAGCCACACTCTGTCCCCTGCCACCTCTGGCTACTGAGAGGGTTTGTGGCTGGTGCTGGGGAAGGGCTGGGCCCCGGGCCAGTGACGGTGCTTCTCGCCTCTCGGGAAATAATCCCAACCCTCTGTGCTCATTGACCACACATGCCACAGACCAGAGGGCAAGAGGTCAAGCAGGGCTGCCCCGCTGGGCACCTTCCGCCAAGACATCACGTTGGGTGGCCTCGTGAAAAAGAACTGAACAAGGAGCCAGACGGCCTGGGTACATTCTCAACCCTGCCAGCGGCTGACTGTGTGGCTTTGGGAAAGTCACTTGACGTCTCTGGGCTTCTGATTCCACATATGTGAAATGGCCTTGACCAAGCTGCCGACTTCAGAGAGTGGCTGTGCAGAGCTGGTTAGTTGGTGGCCTAAAGGTGGTTTCGAACCTGAAAGGGGGTCGGGGGGGGGATGGAGGTGTGAGAAAAAGAGCAAAGGGGCCATCCTTTCCAGCACTAAATATACAGTCACCTGCGGAGATTTGCCCCACGGGCTGAAAGGTAAACCCAGGCCTGGACCAGCCAGTGTGGCCCAGAGGGGCCCCGGGGCTCTCAGGGGAGAGCCTGGCCCCAAGCTGCTTTCTTCTCCTGCCCACCCTGCAGGCCAAGGGAGATCAAATCCCCGGCCACAACAGGCCCCATTGAGAGTCGGTAAATCTGCCCGAGGTGTGGGGTTATGTTACCAGGTTCCTGGCCACCACCACTAAGCGAAGGGTCAGGCTGACCTCCTTCCCTCCCAGTAGGCCCCGATCCAGAACCTACAGGACCAAGCCAGGCAGAAATCGGATCACCCACTGCATTCCCAGGCAGCAGCCTCCTCTGGGAAATCGGTGAACAGTGGGATGAAGCTGTCGCAAAGACCGGAGCCATCCCAGGCTGCCCACGGGAGCACAGGCCCTCTGCGCACCAAGGTGGGCCTGGACCTAACGCAGACAGGAGACCCCAGGGTAATAATATTATTTGGATTTTATGAGCATTTTGCACCTTATACATGTTAGTTTACTTGGTCCTCACAGAAGCACCATGGTACGCATGCTATTGTCATCTGTATTTTACAAAGGACGAAACTAGGCACCGAGAGGTTAAGTCCATTTCCCAGAAACACCAGGATTTGAACCAAGGCATCTGGATTCCAAAGTTCACTTATCACAACAGCCACCTGAGAGAGGAGTCATTCAAAAACACACCTTTTGAGTAACGCTAGAAAAACCCAAGTGTGAAAGAGAAAAGACTCCAGGGGCCATGGCCATTGTTTCCAGCTCTCTGGGGACTGCCAGAGGGCACAGGGGCAGATTTTCTCTCTGGCTAAAGAAGGGATTCAGGAATAGTGGGAGACCCACAGGGAGACATTTGGTTCTGTGCAGAGCCTCAGGGGACAGATTTTAAATATTGCACAATAATTTGTTAAAAATGCAACTGGCTCCCATAACCCAGCAGTAGCTGCTACAGATATGACCAAAGAGGCACAAGAATAAAATCAGAATTAACCTAAATGTCCAGCAGTTAGAGAATGGTTAAATAAGTGACGATCCTCTCCACTGATATACTACTGTCTATTAGTTTAAAAAAAAAAAGAAGAAGAAAAACAATATGGTAAGCTCACTGTGTAAAACTATGACTAGATTTCCTAGATCCAATGTTAAGTGAGAAAAGCAATTTGAAGAATGAAACCATTTGTTTAAACACACATATGCATGCACACACACACACACGCACATGCTATAATGGTACATATTCCTATAGGTTCTGTGTGCGGTGCATAGACAAAGATCTAGACGGATATATACCGAAGTAATAACAGTGATGATTAACCTTGCAGAGGAGGCTGGAATGCTACGGTTATCAAGGAGACTATATTTCACTTTTTAAATATTATTTGATTTTTTTACAGCAAAAATGTATCCGTATATCCCTTATATAATTAAAACATAGTAAAACAACATAAAAAAGACACAACGAGCTGTCTTGGAAACAGTGAGCTACTGGTCCCTGGAAGTGTGCAAGCATGTGCATTGGGGTGGAGGGATTTACCAC
This sequence comes from Balaenoptera physalus, assembly GCF_965194825.1. Lineage (NCBI taxonomy): Eukaryota > Metazoa > Chordata > Mammalia > Artiodactyla > Balaenopteridae > Balaenoptera > Balaenoptera physalus. Next base: position 98,449,732 of record NC_138889.1, on the reverse strand, counting down.
AAGCATAGGTGGGTCTAGCCCTTCTGGACTTCACAGCCTCATCAGGGGAGTAGAGCAAAGCCCTTACTGTCCCTGCATCGTGAGCGGCTTTAAGGAAGCACAGAGAATCGGATCTTGGAGGAGGGAGAGGCCAGGAGTTGTGGACGCTCACTGTGACGCAGTCAGAGGCACACAGGCCAGCTACCAAGTCCACCTCCAGCTGTACAGCTCCACCCCTCCCCTTCTCCCAATAACACCCAGCCCTGGCCCCTCTGTCCCAGCAGCCCCCAGCCCCTGGCCAGCATGTCTGGCGTCAGCCTCAGACTCCCAGGGTGGGGGCCATGTCTTTGGGAAGACCTCACACTGGGGACAAGAATTCAGGAAGGAAGGAGGAAGTGGATGTAAAATGCTTATAGGGCTGAGCGCCCCTGACTGTGACACTGAGCCCAGGCAACAGCCCAGGTCACATGAGGAGCCCTAATCCCCTACAGGCGGATCCCTAGCCGCAGCCAGACCCCTAGCCCTAGTCAGGCACGTAACAAGCCAGTACCGGTGAAGCTCTTACCTTCAAGACAGCTACAGCATCAAGAAAAGAGTCAAGCGATATAGCTCTGAGTCCCAGCTCAGCCCCTGACTTCTTACAAGACCTTAACAAAGTCACCGAACCTGTGGAGCCTCAACTCCCTCATCCGCAAAATGGGCTCACAGTATCCACCTCCCAAACTTGCTGTGTAGATGAAACATCATCCGTGTAGCCCCTTTGTGAACCATACGGACTCCCACAAAACACACGGCCTCATCCATGCCGCGGACAGAAAAGGAGGTGGCAACATCTTATCGCCAAAGGCAGCCACACTTGCTGCAAGACAGGAGTGAGTCCAAAAGGGCAGGGGAGCCTTTCTTGGCTACTGTCCTGGGCCGAGGGCCAGGGTGCTTGCGGGGAGGGCAGGGAGCCACCGACAGGTGCCCGGGCGGAGTCCGGTTTCTACCTGAAACTGGGGGCAGGGTCTCCTGGGAGCCAGGCCGGCGTGTCCTTCCCTCACTGCTAGCCCAGGGAGCCGGGGCAGGGGCGGACGACAGACCCACAAGGGCAATCAAGGGGAGGAAGAGCAAAGCTCAGTCACTGCCAGAAGGGGCGAGCAAAGGGCCGGCCTCGGAGGACTTCACCTGGGAGGCAAAGCAGTACGGGCCACGCAGAACTGGCTCGGGGTCCTGTGAGGACAGGGGCTGCCGAGAAGCAAGAAGGTCCCACCTGGCACTCACAGTGAAAAGTGCCAGCTCTGGGAGAGGGTGGGGCAGCAGGACGAAGCCTGAGGTGGTCCAGCTGCCCCAGAGCTGCCCCCTCCTGCCTCAGGGAGACCCAGGGCTGTGGCAATACTGAGTCCAGCGTGGGGCCAGCCCACGGCACAGAGGGCCAGGGAGGTCTGAGGACAGAACCCTCCAAGCACGACCAAGGCCCCTGTCAAAACCAAAGCACCAAATGTAAAATAGAGAGCTAGCGGGAAGCAGCCGCATAGCACAGGGAGATCAGCTACGTGCTTTGTGACCACCTAGAGGGGTGGGATAGGGAGGGTGGGAGGGAGGGAGATGCAAGAGGGAAGAGATATGGGGACATATGTATACGTATAACTGATTCACTTTGTTATAAAGCAGAAACTGACACAGCATTGTAAAGCAATTATACTCTAATAAAGATGTTAAAAATATATATATATAGTTGGATTAATATCTACAAAAAAAAAAAAAACATCCCAATGACTCCTCCTGCGAACGCCTCCCCAGCCCCATCGCCTCCCCAGCCCCATCGGGCAGGATCCCAGGCAGCTGGACTCCCCGCTGAATGGCAGCCAGCCCGGCGGGGAGCTGCAGGGAGGGAGCCAGAGGCTGGGCCACCTTGAACAGGGCCCCAGGGAGGAGGGCGTAGGTGGGGCTGGTGGGAGGCGCGCTCCGCACAGCTCCCTCCTAGGCAGGCCGCCACGCTCTCCGTGGACCTGTGGCCACATGCAGGCCCAGGTGCACGTTGGTCTGTTCCCAGGGGCCCTGGGACGGGGCAGGTCGCCTCCTCTCGGAACAGGAGGCTGGGTCAGAGCTCAGGACCACAGCAGCGACTCCGCTGCCCCGACACTGCGCCGCTCTGCCAGTCGGCCCAGGTGGGGACATCAACTCTCCCTCATCACCTCAACCACGTGTTCACCGCTCAGGTCTCAAAGGCGGGCCTCAGCTCAGCTCTGGCCCATCAGAGGGTTCACGCAGGAAGCAACTTCAGGCTGCCGTCCACTGCTCACGTCCTATACGGACCCAAGCCATCACACACCAGGCTCCTGGCGCCTGGCCAACCCCCAAACTCAGCTACAGACCTCAGGCCTGGCTCCTCCCGCCCGCACTCACTCCTAGGCGGTGGCTGGCACAGCCCCGGTGAGCTCGCAGCGCTGGCAGCGTGGGGCGGTGGAGACAAGAGGGTTCAGCCATGGCCACCCGACCACCCCAGATGCCACCCCACTGACCAGGACAGCCTGGGAAGGCCTGCTGCTTACGCCAGAGGCCAGCCTGCCTGTCCAGCCAGGACTGACTCCCAGGGCAGCCAGGCACCGGCAGAGCTACGGGGTCTGCTTACTAGCAACCTACCCCACTGCGTACCAAGAAGCAGCCTTCCTCAAGGGTGAAGACCGAAAGGAAACTCCACGTGATGGCCCCTTCAGTCCTTTAAAGCACCTACTCAGCGTGACCTTACCTCCCACCTCAGGATCTCTGTCTCCAGGACAGTCTTTAGGTCTCAACTCCTTAGCCTGGCCTTCAGGGCCTTCCTGGGCTGGCCCTAACCTGCCCCTCCAGGGCCATTCAGCCACCTCTTCTCCAAACACCCTGCTCACGTGCCGTTCCCTGAACCCTGGGATCCTCATGTTGCCTGACTTTGCACATACTGTTCCCAGTGCTGACAATGTCCTTCCCTCTTCCTCCACCGGGCAAACTCTTACTCCTCCTTCAAGGTCCAGCTTGACATCACTTCTGGGAAGCCTAACTATGCTCTCCCTCCCCCACTGCCAAGGCAGAATACTTGCTCCCTTCCCCACCCTGTCTCTGAGCAGCAGGGCACTTCCTACCTTCAATCACAGTTAGGATCTGGGCCAGAGCTGCTCAAACTATTTATGGTAAAGAAACATTTTTTTTTTGTAAGTTTTCCAATCTGCTGCCCACTGATGCTTTTGTAAATTACAATAAAAAATGGCGTGGCAGTGTCAAGTTGCAATATGAGTTTCTCAACACTTACTCTAATGTCTGTACCTGTCTCACTGCAGACCAGTAACACAGAGCTCATGGACGGGCGGTAGTCTGCAGACCACCCTCTCCATGGCACTGGCAGGGCTCTGTGTTCCCGGCGCAGGGCCCATCAAATTATGTCTATGTTTGGACCTCCAGAGCCCAAAGGGGTGCTCCATGAACATCTACTGGCTCAAATATTGCATGGGAAGGTCCCAGCAACCCTGTAACAGGTGCACTACCTGTGCTAGGCATCCCCATTTCTCAGGTGAGCATGTAGAAGCACACAGAGGGTGACTGGCCTGATGTCACAACTGGCCCACATTGGATCTACCCAAAAAAGAATTCAGAGTAATGATAGTAAAAATGATCCAAGATCTCAGAAAACAAATGGAGGCACAGATCTAGGAGATACAAGAAATGTCTAACAAAGACCTAGAAGAACTAAAGAACAAACAGAGATGAACAATACAATAACTGAAATGAAAACTACACTAGAAGGAATCAATAGCAGAATAACTGAGGCCGAAGAACGAATAAGTGAGCTAGAAGACAGAATGGTGGTGATCACTGCCACGCAACAGAGTAAAGCTGGCCCACGCTGTACTCTCTCTGTACTGCCCAGCATCACAGGGGCAGACTTTTGGAAACTGCAAGCCCTCAAGTCCACCATTCCCTCCAGCACAGGCTCCTGACAGCATTTCCCATTGCAGTAACAGTGAGGTAGCCCCATGCAGTGGTGAAGAGCTCAGCCTCCGGAATCAGACCAGACCTGGGTTCAAATCCTGGCTCAGCCTTTCATTGCTGTGTGGCCTTGGGTACGTCACTTCACTTCTCTGGGCCTCCATGTTTCCTCTGTAAACTGAGGCTAGTAACATGAGTCAGGCAGCACCCTGCTTCAGGCAGAGCCCATACACACCTATAAGCCCCATTCAGGTTTGGCTGTTACCGATGTGTATAAAAGGCCTGGGACGACCCAGTCGGAAACTCTTGACCTGGATCTTCCCTTTCTGCTCCTCTCCCCGAAAGACCCCACATCTTCTCTTGGGAGTAAATTCTTCCTGGCTGCTGAGTTTGCTGATCTCCTTTGATGATCTCACCGCCCTGCCCTCCCCACCCCAGGCTAAGGGGCTTCTCCCTTCTCACCCTGCCCCCCTCCCTGGGACACCTTAAGCCTCTGATCCTCTTCACCTCCTCTCCAAATACCAGCCCCCTCTGGAACACAGCTGGTCTGAGGAGGGTCCCTGCACCACCCCGGGAAATGCCCCCTGTCTGGTTGGGTTAGAGCAGTGAAGAGCCGGGCTGTGAGGTGGGGTCGGGCCCCAGCCTGCAACTCCACCCTCACCCACCCAGAGCCCACCTGCCCTGTACCTTAGGCCATGACAACGTTGAGTCCACCCCAACTGGGTCCCGGTCGGCTGTCCCTACAAGAGGCTCACTCCCTGCTGGGGCTGAGGGTCCGGTGGGCTGCTCCCCATGCCCCTCAGCCATCCTGGAGCCTCTCAAGCTGGCCGTCTCCATCCCCTGGGCATCGGGCAGCAGGATCCCTTCCTGCTTCTCAGCACTTTTCCTTGGGGAAAGTACAAGATAGTGGGAGAAGCCACTCTGGGAAAGCTGACATCGTGGGCGTGGTTCCATATTTACTTGCTCAGTGACGTCCACTGCAGCCCAGCCCAAGACAAGTTGATATCCTGCCTGCCGATCCCTCTCGCCCCCAGCCCTGCCCAGGAGAAGGAGCCCACTGGTCACCAGCCCCTCCTACCCCGAGTTCCTTCATGCACATCACCCGGGGTTGCTGCCTCTGTCCCCTCAGGACTGGGTGAGCTCCTGCCGCTACAGATATTCAAGCAGTGGCCGGACAGCCTGTCCTTTTGGAGGGCAGGGCACCGAGACTAGGCCAAACGCTCTCAGAGGTCCCCATTCCGCTCTAATTCCAGGAAGTGGAGGCCTGGGGTGCGGAGGAAGAAATGCTAGATGTGGGGTTAGAATTTTAGCTCGGTCACTCCCTAAATTGTATGACCTCCGGCAAGTCACTTCCCATCTCTGATCTCAGTTTTTTCAGCTATAAAATGGGGGTCATGAGAGCTGGTCTGCCTGCCTCAGAGACTAATGATAAAGGATCTGGGAGAAGTTTGAAGTCAAGAAGAGAGTCCTGGGTTGCCCTTATGGATCAGGCGGGATGGGGAAGAATGAGGGGTGGAAGGGAAAGCCCTAGAAGGCACTGAAGGCTCCAGAAGCCCAGGCTTGCCTCACTTTGCGAACAGGGTCCCCACCCCTCAGCACCCACCCCTGATCTGAGGCTGACGCTGGGGAACAGGATGGCCAGCAGCCCTCGTCCTTCTCCACCTCCGCCCCCGCAGCCCAGAGTCATTGCACGGCAGGCTCTTGGCTTGTCCGGATGCGCCAGCAAGATCTGATCCACGAGGTCCCTGGGTGGGGAGAGGGTCCTGGGTGGGGAGAGGGTCCTGGGTGGGGAGAGGGTCCTGAAGCCGGCTGTGTAAACCAAGAGCTTATAAATCAAATCCTGGTTTGAAAGCACCCAGGGAACCTGCTGGGAATTGTTACATAACACAAGGAGGCAACCCCTAAAGCCTCCTTTGTTGATGTGGGTTTCTCCAGGTGATTGGAAAGATTAGATTATGACTGTGGGATCTGAAGCTAGTCACGTATCCTCTCTGAACCCAAGTTTCCTCATCCAGAAATGGATGTAGAAGAGACCTCACGGGGCCGATGTCAAGTGCCCTGATGCTCAATACGTGTTCCTCTTAACACGTGGTCCTGAAAACAGGGAGGAAAAGGTTTTCTTCCACAGAAGGTGATGCAGGACTGACATTACCGTCTCCATGTACAGAAAGGGAGACTGAGGCCCAAGCACGGTTGGCCTTGAACACAAGCCTGTGGGGGTGGGTAAGTGTCTGAAGGTGTGGTCCAGTCACCTTCAAGTAGAGACCCCCCCCCATGACTCATCCACTGTCGCACATTCAGGCACTGCTGTCCCCAGCAAGGGGCACAAGATTATTTCCGTGCCCTAGGGCATGCCTCCCCTGTGGTCATGACCTCACACCCGAGGAGGTGGCCCCGGAGCCGTCCCCGTGCCACACTGGTGCTCGGTGCTGCTTCCTCAGGAGCCTCTGCGAGGCCAGCACCATTATCACGCCTGCTGTGCAGATGAGGAGACAGGCAACCCCCAGACAGGCAGCCTCTTACCCACATCTCCCAGCTGCCAGGCGCAGGGGCAGGAATGAACCTGAGGTCACACCCGCCTCAAGGGCATAGCGCTGTCCCCGCCCACACTCTCCCTCTCAGTGGCCCCCACCAAGAGGCCAGCCCAAGGCACTTTGCTGCGTCTTATCTGGGGGTGCCATGGCTACTCAGAAATGAAGCCAGACACACTCTAGGAAGTCTGCAGCCCCCAGAACTGTGCCCCAAACCATCTGCACTGAGCCTCAGTGTGGAGGACCAAGTCCTCACCTCCTTCTTCCACCTTCCCTTTCGGAATGGCCATCACCATGCCCATCCTCATCCTCATCCTCTCCTACCTTGACTACTGTAACAGCCTCCTAATCGGCCTCCCTGCCTCCAGCCTCACACCCAAGTTGCTGCTGCTGCTGATTTCTGGGACCTGGACCTGCTCTCCACGTCAGCTTTCTCGTCATAAAACCCTCTGAGGTTCCCAGAGGCCCCACAGACAGAGTATAAACTCCTCAGCATAGCAGTCATAACCTTTCACAATCTGGCTGGGATAGAGCATCGGGGTTAGGTGGGAGGGCTCAGGAGCCAGAAGACCTGGGTTCAAATCCCAGCTGTGCTGCTTACCAACTGGGAAACTTTGGGCAAGTTACTCCACCTCTCTGAGCTTTGGTTTCCCAAAGGGAAATAATAGTGTCAGTAGAATGGGGAAATAATAGTACCAATATCAGGGTACTGCTGGGAAGATGAAATAGAAAATGTGTTCTGAAGTACTTTGCACATAGTAAGTGCTCAATTCATTCATTCATTCCACAAATATGAGGCCTTACTATGTGCTCTGCACTGTTCATGCAGCACTGAAGAAAGCTGACAAAACTCCCCGCTCTCCGGGAACTTACAGCATAATTAAAGGAGGCAGCCAAAGACAACATATTGATAAATAAGTAAAACACAGGGCGTGTTATATGTGCTATGCACTAAGGAGAAAAAAAGCAGGCAAGCAGAGGAGGATAAGGGGGCAGGGGTTGCAATTTTAAATGAGAAAGTGCCCACAAGAAGGTGACATTTGAGCAAATCCTGATGGAGGTGAGGGAGCCTGCCATGGAGATAATGGGTAAGAGTGTTCTAGCAGCGGGAACAACCAGTGCAAAGGCCCTGAGGCAGGATCAGGACTGGTGTGTTAGTCATATTACTATTATCATCACTGTTATTCTCTTTCTAGCCTCATCTCCCTCCACCTCCTCCCTTACCCACACTCTCCAGCCAAATGAACCACCCAAGCCTCTCCAAGCCATTCCGTGTGCTCATGCCTTTGTACAAGCCTCATCCCACACTAAAATGCCTCTCCCCTTTCTTTCCAACTCCTACTTATCCTTCAAAACCCAACTGAAAGGCCTGCCCCTTAGGGAAGCTTTCCTTGACTTAAGAGTCGATGGCTGTCTCCCTTGCATCCTTCTGCTATAAACTGTAACTGCCTGGTTAACTGCCCACCTCCTCCCACTGGTCTGTGAGGGGCAAGGACTGGGTTCCACACTGCACGCCCAAGCCCAGCACAATGCCTCACTGTGTGCACTGACCACCTGATGAATGAAGGAAGAACTGAAGGATGCCCCAGGCCTCCCCTCTTAAAGAGCCTTAGCCCCGGCGACGCCACCACGAGTGTGACTGCCCCTGTGAACACTGGCCTTTCCAACGCAGATACAAATCTGCAATAGGAAACAGGCTTTTTAAAAATAACAGCACATTTTTCTTTTTTCTTCATTGTTTTTTTTTTTCTTTCTGCACGGCTTATTTTTCTGGTGCAGCCCCGGGGCCAGCTGCAGGGAACTCCCTCCCAGGCCCCACTCTAAGAACATGGAGCTCTGGGGCCTCTAAGGACTCCCAGGCCAGAACAGGGGTGGAAAGGCACCAGATGCCCTGGCACCAAGGCCACCAGGCACCTCTGAGCCAGGAACCCCTTTTCTCAAACCCCAACGTTAGGTGGATGTTACCTCCTGGAAACTTTATAATGCCATGTGACATTTCCAAAGGGGCTTCTCCTTGGTGGGTCTGGGGTTCCCTGCCCTCACTCTAAGAGGGCATCCCGAGGGAGATGGCATCAAACTACCAGCGTTCCAATCCTGGCCACACTGCTGTGTAACCCTGGGTCCCTGCCATCACCTCTTGGGGCCTCAGTTTCCCCATCTGTGAAATGGAAATAATAATACCAACCTTGTTTTCTGTGTAGGGTATGTGACATGCTTAGGACCACACCTGGCACACAAGAAGCCCTCAGTAAATATTAGCTGCCTTCATCATCATTATCTTCATCTTCATCAGCCCTAGATCTCCTACTGTGTGGTCCCTTCACTGAATCATACGCTCCATAGATCAGAGACCTCAAGGATCTGTTAAATCTCACCCTCTTGGCCTTTCTGGAATTTTCCCTCGTACACTCTAGAAACATGGTCCTTCTGGGGCATGGACACCTGTTAAGTATGGGGAGCTTAGGATCTGCACTCTACGGGCCACTTTTCCTCCCACACCTGACACCTCCTTGCAGCTGGACCCACCTGCCCATACTCCAAGGAAGCAGCGTTTATTAATCCTGTCCTTAGCCCCCAGCACATTGTGAGCCCCCAGCCAATGCTCAGGGATTTATCAGAAGGTATTCCGTGAGCAGCTCTCATGCACAGACACTGGAGGTGCAGCGGCACACACACCCCAACCCAGGCCCTGCCCTCGCAGAGCTTACGGTCTGATGAAAGAGTGAGACTGCAAGCAGTAATTACAACAATAAATGTAAAATTGCTACTAAAACGAGTGCTATAAATGCGAGGTACATGGGGCCATGAAAGGCCCTAATAGGGAGTTCGACCTAATCTGGGAGGGCTTCCCTGAAGAGGTGACGCTAAAGCTAAAAGATGAGGAAGAGGCCTACGAGAGGAGTGGAATGCATGGTCAGGGCAGAGGGGGCAACATGAGGATAGCACCATGTTAGGCTAACCATGGTAAATAGGGGGAGGCAAGACGGTGTCCCCATAGCATCTGGAGGGCAACTTAAGGATTTCTGTCTTTCTCCTAAATACAGTGGGAGTCCCTGAAGGTTTTTCAGGCAGAGGTTGATAGACTCAGATTTATTTGTCAAAAAAGCTCACCCTGGCTGCTGAGGATGAGCTTTTCCTGTGTGTGTATACTTGTCTCTGCCTGGAATGCTCCCCTACTCTCTGTATCAGTCAGGACAGGCTAGGTTATGCTGCAGTAACAAACAACCCGTAAATCTAAGTGGTTGAAAACAACAAAGGCTTCATTATCACTCATGCTGCATGTCCATCATGGGGCACCAAGGGACTCCACTCAGGTAGTAACACGGGGACCCAGGCTAGCAGAAACAGCCACCACCCCACCTCCTGCCAGTTGCCACACCACAGGAAACGAGCACTCAGGAGGGTCTCACACCAGCAACTAGATGCTTTGGCCCGGAAGTGGCATGTGTCACCGTAGTTCACAACTCACTGGCCAGTCACACAGCCCCACCCAACACAAGGGGACCTAGATTCAACCCTACATGTGCTTGGATGAACTGGAAATATTTAGGGGGTAGCATTAAGGACCACCAGACACTCTCCCTCTCCATCTTGCCCTTCCCCGGCCTTAACTCATTCATTAGATCACAACTGTTTCAGTATTCCAGAAGGAGGGACCAGCATGTGCAGGCGAGAATACGGAGTACAGAGAGATCTAGGGGAGGTGGGAGATGAGGCCAAGGAAAGGGTAGGGGCCAGATTACTCAGAAGCTTCTAGGTTATGGTAACAATTTGGTTCTTTATCCCAAAAGCACTGGGAAGACTTCTCAGTGCTTTACACAAAAATGGGGAGCTTGCTGTGATCTTCTTTGGAACAGATCACTCTTACTGCCATCCTGAGACTGGCGTGGAGGGGAGGTCACAGGTGGACAGTTAGGAGGCTAGTGCTGTTGTCCTGGGGATAGACAGTGGTGGCTTGACCAAGACACTGGGGAAGAGAAGACGGAGAGGAGTGTACGGATTCAATTTATAGGTTAAAGTTCCCTAGATCTGGAGATACAGTGGATTGCGGTGAGGGAACGGAGACACAAAGGTTTCTGCCTTAACGACTAGCAGAATGGTGGTAGCCGTGGCCAAGATGAGAGCCCTGGAGGAGGTTTAGGGAGGAAGATGATGGGACAGCCTTGGAATCCATGTGTTGGTTATAACTGTGAAATGGTCAAGAGAACAGACAGAGGAGGCAGCTGAATAAACAGGAATGACTCCTGACTCCTCATTCAGTGGTCTTTACTTCCTTCATACTTGCCAATAATTTAGAACTAGGGAAACCTCGCCTCCCCTCCCCCACCCAATTTAAGTCCAGGTGAGGAAAGATTCAGATGATTGTAGTCTTAACTTGACACCAAGGAGAACAAATTTATGAAACACATCAATTCAAAGGGTCTGGAGGACAGAACTGTAACTCAGGTCAGAGTAGTATATAAGTGATGGTTGTGATGGCTGACCAAGGGCTCCTGGGACCAGTGAGGGGAGCCCCTCATCTTTGAATATGTCTCTAGGGAAGGGAGAGTAGACCCTGCCCCAGCTGTTCCTTGGAAGCCCCGTCAGTTTGGGACTGAATGGACCTAGGTGGGGCTTGTTGGACAATCCTGATATTCCCAAGAGAGTGCTCTGCAATAATCCCAGGCAGAGAGAACAACACTTCTTATATCATGTGTGGCCCCCGGGCTAGGCATTTTCTCTGTGCTCTCATTTAATCTCACAGCTGACTGGCCAGGCAGGCTTTGTTAGCCCCACTTTAGGGATGGAGAAGCAAGGTCCAGAGAGGTCAAAAGTAACCGTGCCAAGTCCAAAGTCGCATATTAGTATGAAGGGGAGGAAGGACTCCAGTGGAGAAGCCCCTTTTCATTAAACTAAAGCAATAGGCCTGGGCTCTATTCCCAGACACGTGCCCACACAGAAATCTGCTTGCCCACCTCTCAGAGCGTTGGTGGGTGAAAATCATGCCCCACTCCCCCTGAAAGGAAACACAGCCTGTTACTTTTGCCCCATGGACCTCACAACCCTAACCCCTTTCTTCCTCTCAAGGGGAAATGTGGGCAAAGGCCAGCTTGGGTGCCAGAGGCATCACGCTCCATGGAAAATTCTTTTGCCCCAGCACAGATAAAACCCCCATTTTATAGGGTTTCCAGGCATGGAGAGCAATCTCTCATTATTGCCTCCTGTCCCCGCGGACAAAGAACTGGGTGTGTTTCCTTCAACCACTCTAAATTATATACCACAGCCTTTCTCCACATGAAGCAAACGTCTAAGAAGAGAGGTTTAACATTTTTCTCCCCGAAGTCCCAGCCCACCCCTGGGATCTAAGCCCCTATCGCCCAACCCCATACAAGACACAAGCAACTTTTCCGCCAGCACTGCTCAGCGCTCGAGACATTTGTATTCTCCTTGCAGTCATTTGCCTAGGGCGTGCTGGCCTTGACCGGAGAAAGGTCATCGGCCGCTAAGTGCCTGCAGAGCAGAGCACCTTGGGGATCGCGAGTGGGGGATGGAGGCTACACTCCGGACATTTCCCGAAGAGTCTACACCGCAACTAAGATGGAAAATGTATTAAAGAAACAGCCCCCGGCGCGGCCACGTTTAGCGGGAAATCGTGCGGCGCGTGGGAAGAGGCCCCACTGCACCCCGGCAGGACCCGTGCCCCCCAAATCAGCCCCCGGGCGCCGAGCCCAAAGTGCCCCCGACAACTAGGCCAGCGGCGGCGGCGAGCCCTCCAGCCTTCGGCGCTCCGCCCCGCCCGTGTCACCGCGTTCTCATTCCGAACGCTCGGCCCGGGCGGCCGCTCCCATTGGTCGGCGGCCACATCCGTCAGCGGGCGGCACGTCGGCGCAGAGAAAAGGCTACATTGTAACAAGGCGAGCGAGCTAGGAGCTAGCGGGGAGGAAGGAGGCGGAGGGGCGGCCCCCGAATCCCACGGCGGCGGCGGCGGCGGCGGCGGCGGCGGCGGCGGCGGCGGCGGCGGCGGCGGCGGCGGCAGAGGCAGCGGCAGCAGCTACCTGCCGAGGGTTAACCCACCTCGGGGCCAGGGCGAGCCGTCCCCCCGGTCCGCGCCCGCGCCGCCCGGGCCCCCCGCACTGCCCGCGATGACTCCCCCGGCCGCCCGCCACCCCCGAGGCCGCTCGCAGCCCCTGCACCGGCGGCCCCCGCGCGCGTTGGCAAACTGCCGAGCGCTTTCCGAAGCCATTTTCAATGGCCACATTGGCTACCGGGGCTGACTCACCTTCCCGGGAATGCTGCGGCAGCCGCGGGGCCCGAGCGGCGCGGGCGGCCCGGCGGGCGGCTCGGCGGAGGCGGCGCGGCCCGGGCTGGCGGCCCCCGCGGCGGGAGCGGCCGCGCTGCGGACGCGCTGGTCCCCGGCGAGGCAAAGTTTCAGCGCCAGCCTCGGCGCGGCGGCGGCGGCGACTCGCTGCTGCTCTCCTCCCCTGCTTTGACCACCATCTTATTAGTACAGGAAATGACATGGAAAACGGAAGAAAGCGGCGTTTGGGGCAGACGCGGACCCCCCAATTCAGGGGCCGGAGCCGGGACTCACCAGCCGCGTCCCAACCCGGCCCCGGAGAAAACTCCCGGGGCCCCCTCGGTCCCCGCCCCGCGCCCTGCCCGGAGGGGGGAACCTGGCTCCTCGAACCCAAAAGGAGAGGGCGACTTTTATAAACCAGCCCGCGGAGAAATCGAGAAAAAAAATAATAAATGAAAAAAGAAAAGGTTAAAAGAACTTTCGAACTGGGACACTTTTTTTTTTGGTCGGAATTAAAAGTTCTAGAATTTTAAAAAGTCATTCCTTGGGGGGTGCTCCCCGGCTCCCCGGTGCTATCGCTGCCCCTTTTGAACCAGTCTGGGGAATAAATGCGTTGATGTTTTTAACCCTTTCCTGGCTCCGCCGCCCGCAGCTGGCCCCCTCCTGATCCTGTTTAACCCTTTGAATGCCCAGCTGTTCGGAGATTCAAACTAAAGTTGTAAAACAGGGGCATCCCGCTGAGAGCTGAGGGAAAGCGTCTTTGGGTGGGTGGGTGGGGGGGGGGGTTCGTTTAAAATGTTATTTACGTGGGGCTGCGGTTTTAAAGTCGCGAACCGCACGTGTTCTTCAAATGGAAATTTATTACCGGGATTGAGATTCTGAGAACCCGACGGGCTGGTCCCTGGCTGCCTTGGAAAAGATGTTTAAACCGCGCTCGCCTGCTCGGTTCCTCAGTTTCTCCATGTGTGAAATGGGATTTAACATCGCAGAGTAACAAGGTAGCAAGGAAAAGATGGGGCGGAATTTTCATAAAGACAAAGTGTTTAAAAGCTTGAAAGTCTTTCTCCCGCGCTTAGAAAACCGACGGGTTAGGATGGAGCAGTGGACACCGCGGGATGGCGTAACCGAGACAACCATTCCCCAAATAACCGTTTTCTCCTGGCGTTGTTGTCTGCAAGGCGAGTGGCCGAAGTGCGAGATGTATCCTGTCAGGGGAGGCTGCGCTGCTCTGGCTCTAAAACCGGGGCGTAACCTCCAGTAGAAATTATCCGGGAGGAATTCGACCCCAGAACCGCGGCGGGGCGCCCCCCAGACATCCTTGGAAGCCCTGAAAGGCCTGGCACAGGAGGCCTCCAGTGGGTACCTCCTTGCAATGACCTCCTCTCGGGGATGGAGTTCCCTGTCAATTTCTTTGCTGGCTGGGAGCCTCGGCCCCAGATGGCGTCCATGGTCAGACCCCAGGACATGCTCCTAGTTCTTGCAGTCTGGATGTTGGGGCTTGCGGGGGGGAGGAAATTCATGCACCACTTCATTTGTTTCCCTTGACTTTGGCATCACAAACACAGCTTCTTGGAATCGCCCATCTCTTACTTGCTGTGTGACCTTGAGTAAGTGACTTCCCTTCTCTGAGTCTCAGTTTCCTTATCTGCAAAGTGGGGCACACCAGTAACCCACGCTGCTGGCTCTGTGTGAGGAGCCATGAGAGTACTTAAGGAGCGTAGCACCAGATTGCTCACAGTAGATGCTCAAGTAATGGTAATTAACACGATAATTATATGACTCAATATAACTATAAAAGTTTCCTAATGTCTGTCTGTTCCATGCCAGGCAGAGTATTGGGTACTGGGGAGTACCAAGATTAGTTAGATCTGGTCCTTCCAGGAGGTCTTGGTCTGGCCAGGAGATGGAGGAACTCATGGCTAACTCAGATTGATTCAATAATTAATGCACACCCAACTGTGCTAAGCTTTATACTGGAGGCCAGGTGCTTGGGCAGGGAGGGGAAAGGACACTGAGGAGGGAGCCATTTGTTCCTTTTGAGGAGTAGGATTCACCAAGGAAATGATGTCAGAGGTGGGCCCTAAGAGGGGGTTTGGAATTTCCACCAGTGGTAGGATGGCATTCCAGGAAGGCAAACAGCACGGGCAAAGACATGGAGGTCTCAAAGTGGCCAGAGTGTGTGACATGTGGCCAGTTGTGAATGGAGTAGAGAGTGGGTGGGGCACAGGAACCAGAGATGAGGCCAGAAAGCCAAGTGGATAAAGACAGAACATGGTCACAGCCTCCAAAAAGCAAAAAGATCTTTAAGAGTAGGAGCTGGTGAGTGAGGCAAAGAGGGAATTTTTCCATGTGGTGCTGGTTTTCTATTTAAATCTCCCCATCCATTTGGCCTGGTCTGGCTTCTCTTTGCCAGGAACAGTCGGCCTTCAGGCAGCGACTCTGGAGTGGGGCTGGTCCTCAGGCATTGCAGGCCGGGAATCTTCAGGCGTCACACTTGGGGAGCACAGAGACACTGCAGGGTTCAGAGACCCAGGTCTGAGGTCCAGCCTGCCCCCCCATGCCGTGAAACCTGGGGCACGTGACTCTGCCTATCTGGGCTCCAGCTTCTTCCTGTGTGACACTAAGAGTTTGGACCAGGGGTCTTACATTCTGCCCTCAAGAAGCTGCCCTGTAACCACATAATCAAGACCAGAGCGCAGGAAGGAATCTGGAACAAGGCTGGGAGGGTTGCTGGGAGCCCAAGGCAGCCAAGGGCTGGCACAGGTGCTCTGGGTCAGTGGGCAGCAACTGGCCCCAGGGCCTGAAGGTAATCACCATAGACAAGTGGTCTGGACAAGGCAGGTCTTGTGAGGCCGTGCTTCAGCTGCCCTCTGAGGGCTGAGTTGGGCCTGAAACACAGAAGTAGGGATGGGAGTGGGAGCTCCACTCAAATTCTCTGAGAGCAAGTTGGTTGGGGGGAGGGGTGGTACAAAGGGGATTGAAGTGAATAGAGCACATGACACACACTTTCAGGGACCTTACCATTTGACTCTCTCAATAATCCAAGGCAGACCTCATCATCACTATTTTTACAGACAGGGAAACCATGCTCAGAGAGGTTAAGAAACTTGCCCGAGGCCACACAGCTAGTTAGAGGTAGGATAAGATTCAAATCTACATCTGCCTGACTCCATCGTTCAGTGCCTTCCACTCTTGGATGTTTCTAGTTTATCGTCCTTCTCCATAATGCAACTTTTCAGCCTAAAGGTTTGTAAAATACATCCCCCTGGTTTCTCCCTTGGGCATATCACACAATAGGAGCAGACCAGAACTTTGTGATGGGAGGTCAGGTACTTCATGACCACGCTCTACAAAAAATGTGTCAACAATCCCAGTCACTTGCAGGTCCCTGTGAGGATATTTAGATGCTCTAGGGGAATGAAGCTCAGCTCTTTGGAAGGAAAAGTCAATCTGAGGCCTTTCTCACCTACTAATAATAATGACACCCAGGTAAAACATACATACAACAAGCTGCAAGTTAAATGCCCCCCAGATCACTTCCACATTTGCTGTAAAACAAGGACAAGTGTTAATTGCATCAATTAATGACCCTTCCGAAAGCCTTGAGGGAGAAATTTCATTCAGGATTTAGTGCCTGGAAAAAACAAACTAAAAACCAACTGCATTTCCGCCGAGGAACTGGCAAGCATCTCCCTTGCTAATAAGAAGAGCTACATAACTGATCAGGTTTCCCTTTTTACACAGGCTGCCAGGAAGCTCAGAGCCAAAATCTACCCCCATTCCCAACAACTTTGGCAGTTGCTTCCTCCTCATTCCTCCTTTCCCACTTCTAATCCTACTGACTCAGCTTTGTTTTCTCTGCCATTTATTAAAGATGCCCCCCCCTTTTTAATGGTAAGAAATAAATATTTAAAATAAATCCACATTTGGAAGAGTTGCTGAAGGGAGCTGGATTCCATGGGCCTTGTGTTAAGCCAGGCACGGTTCTGTTCTGGTCTTGTCTTGTCCACTCGCCCAACAGCTGAGGGATTCCTCTCTTGGAAGGAAGGAGGGACTGGCTTAAGACCAAGGGATTCCTCGCTCAGCTGCTGACGACATCTAAGATCAAATGCCCTGCATCAGATCATCATGGCTATTTTTTGGTTCTACTGACAGACAGCTTGCCTCTCTCCTGGCAACTCCCCAGGAAGCATAAACCACTATCCCCTACCCATCCACCCCAAGATATCCCCCATTCGTCCCCCCCGTTGAGGTTTGGCAGGGAACAGCCTCCTCTTTTCTAAAGAAGCCACTGCCACTTATGGGCTGCTTACCACATGCCCAGCAAGGTGAGGTGATTAGGATGGAGGTTGGGGGTAAAGGAGCAACTTCAGAACCTAGGACAGGGAAGGCCTCTCTGAGAAGGTGGCATTTCATGGGAGTCTTGATCAATGGAAAGGAGTCAGCCTCTCCTACAGTGGAGTAGTTGAGTCCACTCAGCAGGGGACACAGCCCGTGCAAAGGCCCTGAAGCAGGAGCTAGCCAGGCTTGTTGTATGGGGTGGCCCGTGGCCAGTGTGCAGAGTATAGTACGGAAGGGGAGACAGGGAAGGTGACGAGAAGGAGAAGGGGTTGAATCTTGGCCATGCTTTTCCTTGGTTTGGTTTTATTTGAATATCAGTGGAAGCCACTGATGCTTTATAGCTGGGGAGACTCAGGGCCTGACTTATGTTTTCACACAATCACCTTGGCTGCCATGTGGCTACTAACATTGACCTAGTGGCAGGTAAGTGGGTAGGTATGTTCAAAAACCATCTTATTTAACTATCACACCCCCCACCCCCCACCCCGTTATGAGGTTGATGTGGACTTGTCTTTTTTCTGGCTGCCCAGCAACTGACTTCCCTTCCAGTGACTGGAGAAATTCCCACCTTCCAAGCCTTGCGGAGAAGCAGGGTGTGCCCTCCCCCATGCCCACTAGAGAATCTGAAAACATCAAAAATTCCCTTTCACAGTGCTATAGACTGAATGTTTGTGTCCACCCCTGCACCGCCCCCCCACCCAAATTCATGTGTTGGAACCTAATCCCCAGCATGATAATATTTGGATGAGGCCTTTGGGAGGTGCAATGGTCATGAAGATGGGGCCCTCATGAATGAGATTAGTGCCCTTACCAAAGAGACTCCAGAGAGCTCCCCCTCAACCCTCCCACCATAGAAGGACACAGAGAGAAGACAGCTGTTCATGAACCAGAAAATTGGTTGCCTCCAGACACAATCTGCTGGCATCTTGATCTTGGACTTCCAGCCTCCAGAACCATGAGAAATAATTTTCTGTTTTTATAAGCCGCCAGTCGGTGATACTTTGTTATAGTAGCTCAAAGGTAAGGCACAGATACATGATGGAGACTCAGCCAATTGGATGAGTTCCCCCACCTTTGAATTGGAAGCTAGTGACACGTAGAGGCATGAACCATGGACAGTCCTTTCTGGTGAGAGTAGGGGTGCAATACAGTCAGTTCTCAGGGGCAGGAGTGCCTGTAGCTGGATCCAGCGGAGCTGCGGGGCTTGTGGTGCAAGCTCTAGTACCTGTTGGGCAGTATTGGGCAGTGTCCTCACTGCGTTGGTTCTGTGGCATGATCTTGGCTATGGCTCTGCTTCTGTGCACCCCACACTTGGTTCTCCAACCTTCCAGAGGGTCATGAGCTACCTGAACTCTTTTCAATGTGTTCCTCTTCTGCTTAAATCAATGCACTAGTTATCAATTGCTACATAACAAATGACCCCAAAACTTAGCAGCTAAAGACAATAAACATCTATTCTGTCCCAGTTTCTGAGAATCAGGAATCCTGGGAGCAGCTTACCTGGGTGGTTCTGGATCAGAATCTCTCGTGAGGTTACAGTCAAGTTGTCAGCTGGGGCTGCAGTCATCTGAAGGCTTGCCAGGGGCTGGTGAATCCACTTCCAAACTCCCTCACATGTCGGATGATCCATTTGCCTGGGACTGAGGGGGGATTCCCAGGACGTGGGAATTTCAGCTTTAAAACCAGGTTGGCTCCAGGCAAACCAGGGTGGGTTGGTCACCCTATTCCTGTGGTTGTTGGAAAGAGGGCTTAGATTCTTGAAGTGGGCATGTCAATAGAACTGTTCGTGGTATGGCAGCTGGTCTCCCGTGGAGTGAAGGATGAGAGAGAGAGAGAGAGAGAGAGAAGAAAACCATAGTAGTTTATAACCTAATCTCAGAGTGGCATACTATCCCTTCTGCCACATTCTGTTGGCTACACAGACCAACCCTGGTACAGTGTTGGGGGGACTACACAAGGGTGTGAATACCAGGAGGAAGGCTCGTTGGGGGTCACCTTGGAGGCTAATGACCAGAATCACCAGAGCAATTTCTATTCCTTGCAACATTACGACCTAAGAAATTATGTAACTTGTAGACAATCACAAAGCTATTCTCCAGAATTCTTAACCATATATATAGCCAGGACAGTAGACCAAAGACACCCCCAGCTCTCAGGTGAGTGCCAACTGTAGAGCTTGCCTTGCAAACTGCTCTCCGTCATAGACAGGGCCTTCCTTGGTAGACTGGTAAAATCAAAGTTGGAAACATTGGTCTGAGTGCTAGTTGTTGGAGCTCTGCTTCCAAACTTGAGATTCTAGGCAACTCCCTCCATTTCAGGGGACCTCAATTAGCCCCAGATCTCTTCTCTAAGTCTCAGTCTCCTTATCTGTAAATTGGGTTGGGAATGTTGGATTCAATCATCATTCAAAAGACAAAGTATGTTCCTCGTGTTGTTCTTCTCTTCTTGTGCGTTAGTGATTGGAAAGGAGGGAGGGATGAAGATTGAGGCATTATAGAGGCTGTTTTCAACTTCCAGGAAACTCTAGGATAAGACCCTTGAATGCCACACATTCCTAAACGTGCAGGACCTCATGCAGATAGGGGAGCAGGTTCAGGGATGTGGGGTGGAACCACATTAAAACACATTTTAGCTCCAGGGAAAAAGAGAACTGCCTAAGAAATGGAGCCCTCCCCCCTCCAACCGACAACAAAAGGGGCTGTAGCTGCAAATGGTGAGCTTGCTTTAGTGGAAGTATGTAAACTGGGGTGGTGGGGCGGAGGGGGTTTTTCGAGATAATTTATGCCCATATCAGATGTTAGCTTTGGTGAGCTCCGAAGTCCCTACCACAGGGGAGTATTCTTGATTCTAGGAATAGTGTGGCCACGTTGTTAGGTGGTGGGCACTGTCTTGAAGATGGAGCTCTGGGCCAGGAATCAAGAGGTGTGGGTTCTGGTGCTCCCCCTACTATTTGGTCTCTGGGGGACTCCATTCAGGTCCTACCTCAGCTCAGAGCCTCAGTCTCGCAACCTGTAAAATGAGGGACCAATTTCCACGTGCTGGTTCATGGAACCACCTCTGTCAGAGAACTTTTCCCTGGTCCTCGAGAAGATGAAAACCATAAAGTAATGGAGATTGTTTTTATGAAGCTAAATCCATTCAACTTGAAGGATTATCTTTTAGTCAGAGTGTTGATGTGGTCTCTCTTATTTTGGTGTTTAAATGTTCTTTTATGAATGGATGTTAATAGCATATGTGAAAGTTGGAGGTAATTTTGTGGGGGATTTTTCCCCAGTGACCTTACTGGGCAAAATAAAGAGTTGACAAATGTATAGTAGTTCCCTCAATTATTTTGGAATGGATATTAGTGCATGAAATTAAGAAATATGGGAATCAATAGACTAGATGATTCCAAACAACCTCCAACATTGTTTCCCCCTCTTTCCCTCCCTTCTTTCATCAACTCACCCATCTGTCCATCCAATCCTAAAACATTTATTGAAGGCCTCTCACATACCAGAAAAAGAGCCACTTCCCACATGGAGCTAAGAGGGTCCCTGGGGAGACCAACATAAAGACATGTAAACAAATGCACATCTATAGTTCATATTTTTCTATCATAAAAATACTGAAGTAGACAACCTTAGATGTATATTTTGTGTGCTTCTCTCATTATCCCTTTGGAATAAGTTTCAGAAGTTTCAGGGTCAAAGTGTATGCCCAGCTTCACATCCTGAAACATTTTGCCAAATCGCCCTCCAGAAAGGTTGTACCAATGTCAGTTCTCATTGGCTTTGTGTGAGCCTGTTCGTTTCTCTAAACCCTTACGCTGAACATCATCCATCTGCTTAATCTTCAGTAATTTGATGTGCAAGTAAGCTGTCTCATTGCTGTTTCAGATCAATATTTAAATTGATATTGTTAGCAAGATCAGCATATTTTCATGTGTTTATTAATCTTTGTGCTTCTTTTGTGAATTGCTTATCACATCCTTTGTCCACTTTAAATTTGGGATCTTGTATCTTTTTATTGACTCATAAATGTAGTTTACATATGAAGGATAACAAGTCTGAAATCTATAACACGATTTATTTTCTCAATTCATAAGTTTTTCATAAATGTATTTATGATTTTTTTTTGCTATATGGAAATTTAAATGTTTTGGTTTTCCTTTATGGTTTTGTGGGCAGAATTAGAAAGATCCTTTCCTTCAGATAATTACAAAAACATGCCCTTAGATTTTTTTTTGTTTAATATTTTGAAAAAAATATTTGATCTACCTGGAATTTATTTTGGTGCAGAGTGTAACATAGGGATCTAACTTTATTTTTTTCCTTAGTGAATAGTTAATTGTCCTAACACCGATTATTGTATAATTCACCCATTTCTCATTGTTTTGCAGTGCCATCTGTATCCCGTGTTAAATTTCCATATCATACACATGCCTACTTCTTGTCTCTCTATTATGTATCATTGATCATTTGTCTATTTGCACAGTACCAAACTGTTCAGGTTACTATAGCTTTACAGTATATTTTAAGGTTAGACAGGGCACAGCCCCCACTTTGCCTTACCTTTTTATTTTAATTAACTGGTTCTAATTCCTAGAGGCAGAAATTTTAACTCTTAGATGGTATTTGCCTTCATATTCCAAATTGTATGTTTACATTGCTAGCTTCTGATTAATCAGTTTTAGACTTATGCATTGATTTTTCTGACATGGAAGATGAGTCTTCCATTCACTTACACTCCCTCTTCCCTGATGGCCCCCGCACCACTACCACCTTGGGCTCAACCTGGTCACATCTCAGTGTTGGCTTGTGTCCCTACTCAGTGTGTTCATTGTAATGACAATGTGAATGTTGCGAATTGCTAAGCCAAAGACACACTGTAATTACATTTCCTTGATTACAGCTTTTTGGTTTTCCTAGGGTTCATAATAGACATCTTTTTTCATTTGCTAAGTTTTTTTTAACATCTAAGATTTTACTCCAACACTATAGAATGCCTTTCACTACAATTTTCGACATCCTCAGACCTTTCAAATGATCTATCAGAAACTTTTTTTCCCTACAGACTTTTTTTCTTGTATAGTGGACCAGAAATCTTTCTGAAAAGAGTCAGATAGGCTATAGGCTTTGTAACTCCCTGGAGTCTCTGTCACATATTCTTGTTTTTTTGTTCTGTTTTTTCTACAACACTTTGTTCAGCATGTTTTGAGATTCATTCATGTTGCTGCTTAAACCAGCAGCTTGTCCATTTTTAGTATTGAGAGTAGCATTTCCTTCCATTGATATACCACAATTTTTTATTGTACTTTCTGGGAGATTTCCATGACCTTATCTTTCAACATTTAGACTCTTTTCTTAAAAAATTTCAGCTCTCAGGACTTCGCTGGTGGCTCAGTGGTTGGGAATCCACCTGCCAATGCAGGGGACACGAGTTTGAACCCTGGTCTGGGAAGATCCCACATACCGCAGAGAAACTGGGCCTGTGCACCACAACTACTGAGCCTGCACAATAGAGCCCGCGCAATAGAGCCCGCGAGCCACAACTACTGAGCCCATGTTCCACAACTACTGAAGCCTGCGCGCCTAGAGCCCGTGCTCCACAACGGGAGAGGCCGCCGCGGTGAGAGGCCTGAGCACCGCAATGAGGAGTGGCCCCCGCTCACTGCATCTGGAGAGAGCCCGCGCGCAGCAGTGAAGACCCAACGCAGTCAAAAATAAATTAATTACAAAAAAAAAAAAATTTCAGCTCTCATAGTTTAAATTTCCATCAAGAAACAAGATTTCTTGTTCTCTGTTTTTCTTATAGCTTCTTTTATTTTTAATGGATACAATGTTTTCACTTCTCTAGGAATATCTTCTTCCCCTCTATTCTGTGTATTATCTGCTTCCTTCAATTTCTTTCTCCCCTGTTTATTCTCTTTCATGTTGGGGATGTCTTCAAATGTCCAGTATCCTTGACTGCCTTTTCATATTTGAAAGTGAGGCACCAAGTAGGCTCTGTGTGTCTGGGAGGGTGGGATCTGTGAGCTTACTGGGGGCTGAAGCTGGCTGATTCCCCTGCTGGCATAGGTCTTCACTTCATTTACAAAGAATGACCCTCCACCCTCCTACCAATGGGTGTGTGTGCAGGGGACAGGGGTTGGAGTTGGGGCCAGTAAGTCTAGTCCTGGGCTGATGTCAAAGTGATGCCAGATCAGAGGGACCTCTAGTTTTGGACCTGGTTGGGGTGGAAGCTGGAGGTCTCAGATGTCTCCTTACTCATCTGTTTTCTGTTCAGCACTTTCCCACCTTCTTCAGTGCCTGCTGAAACCAAGTTAGACTTTCTGTGTCCATTTCTTTAGAAAAGGAATCTCAGGTGGTCTGCAGGGACAGGAGAAGGATAGCCCCTTGGCTACCATGGGTGTGGTTGAGATGAGCAATCTTGGGGTCTCACTGCATCTTGTATAAGGTTTTGAAAAAAGATCCCTGGATTTTCAGCCACAGGCTTCACCTCAACCTTCTTAGGGACCTGGTCTCTCCTATTCCTGAGCCTTTCTGGTGGTGAACAAATTGGCTTCCTCCTTTCCCATGGCCCCCACTGGGCACTCTTCCTTCTCGCGTTCTGCATCTCTTCCTCCAGCTGCCTCGCATCTGCTCACATCGTGATCTTAGGTTTCCGATGCTTACTCCTCTCATCCAAGATGGATTCTGTGTTGCATTTTTTCTTCTTCTTGTTTGAGGCTGATCTTCAAGAAGAGAGGAGATGGGAACCGCTTCACTTTACCTTAACTTTGTAGGCACCCATTAATCTTAAAAGGAAAATTTTGTCCTATTATCATCCAGTTATCATTCCAGGTAAAATTTAGAATAAAGTCGAAAGTTTCCCCTTCTTTCCACAACCCCCCCCAACCCCGTCAAAAATATCCCATTGGGATTTTTTTAGAAAATAGACTTTATTTTTTTTAAACAGTTTTAGATTTACAGAAAAGTTGCAAAGATATCACAGAGAGTTCCCATGTACTCCAGTTTCTCCTATTATTGACATCTTACATTAGTGTGGTACATTGGTTACAATTCATGAACCGATATTGATACATCATTATTAACTAAAGCCCACAGTTTATTCAGATTTTCTTATTTTTTACCTAAAGTCGTTTTTCTGTTGCAGAATTTCATCTAGGAGACCACATTACATTAATTATCACATCTCCCTGGGCTGCTCTTGCCTGTGAAAGTTTCTCAGACTATCCTTCTTTTTGATGACCTCAGTTTTGAGGAGTATTGGTCAGGTATTTTGTAGAATGTCCCTCTATCATAGTTTATCTGATGTTTTTCCCAAGGTTAGAGCGGGATTATGGGTTTGGGGGAGGAAGCCATAAGGATTTTGATGGAATGCCATTAAATTTATAGGATAATTTGAGAAGAATTGACATTTCCACAATATTGTCTTCCTTCAGGGATGAGGTACATTTCTCCATTGTATTCAAGTCTTCTTTTATAATCTTCAGGGAAGTTTTATAGTTTGCTTCTTATGGACCTATCATATTTCTTGTTAGATTTATTTCAAGGTATTTTATAGCTTTTGCTGCTATTGTGGGTAGGATCTTCACAATTACATTTATTTTCTAAAGCTACTGATTTTATAAATTTATATTCTGACTAGCTATCACATATTGTTTATAATAGCTCTGAATTAATACTCTTGAATTTTTTTGATAGAATATCACATGCAAATCATTATTTTTGCCTCTTCCTTTTAAATACTTACGAATCTTAGTTAATTTTCTTATATTATCACATTAGCTCCAAGACAGTGGTGATTAGGAATGGAGACAGCAGGCATTTTTGTTTTGTTACTGATGTCAGGTTTTCACTTGTTTTTATGATGTTTTCTATAGGTTTCTGATAGTCTCTTTCTTACATTTTGGAAATGTCCTTCTATTCCTATTTTAGTAGTTTACATTAGGAATGAAAATTGAATTTTATCAATGCCTTTTTTTGGTATCTGTCAGAATTAGAACTTATTTTTTCTATATTATCCTCTTATATAATTATATAGCCATAATTATTGCTCTGTTTTGTTTCCCTACATGGTGCCAATCTGCTTCCCAACCCAGGCACCCTGAAGGGAAACTTCTCTCCCAGCCTTTGTCCCCTACAGCTGGGGTGAAGCTCACCTAAGTCTCCCTATACCTCTGGCCACCCTCAGAGGCAAGGCACCCATGTGGAAATCAAACAATGACCCACATATACAACTGCTGAGTGAGCTCACATCAGCTACTGATGGTGATAAATCTAGTCCTTTGTTTATTTTATTTACTTATTTATTTATTTTTGGCTGCATTGGGTCTTCATTACTGTGCGTGGGCTTTCTCTAGTTGTGGCGAGTGGGGACTACTCTTTGTTGTGGTGCGCTGGCTTCTCGTTGCGGTGGCTTGTCTTGTTGTGGAGCATGGGCTCTAGGTGCGCAGGCTTCAGTAGTTGTGGCACGCGGGCTCAGTAGTTGTGGCTTGCGGGCTCTAGAGCACAAGCTCAGTAGTTGTAGCGCGTGGGCTTAGTTGCTCCGTGGCATGTGGGATCTTCCCAGACCAGGGCTCGAACCTGTGTCCTCTGCATTGGCAGGCAGATTCTTAACCACTGCACCACCAGGGAAGCCCCTAGTCCTTTGTTTAGAAATAGGAACAGACAGTGAAAACTCCCTGGATGTGTGAGAAGAATCAGTAAATTGAATAATCAGACCAAATGGCCCATGCTAAAGTAGAGTTAATGCAGCGAACAGAAGAAAACTTTAAATGTCTACTCCTATGTCCTTTGAGATTCATGAGTATATTGCATTGATAAAATAATCGCAGGCTGTTACAAAAAAGA
Source organism: Balaenoptera physalus (assembly GCF_965194825.1). Lineage (NCBI taxonomy): Eukaryota > Metazoa > Chordata > Mammalia > Artiodactyla > Balaenopteridae > Balaenoptera > Balaenoptera physalus. Next base: position 98,423,825 of record NC_138889.1, on the reverse strand, counting down.
AGCAAGTGGAAACAAAAAGTTATTGAGACTAACATTAACCTGATTCCAAAACTAAGAAAGCCTGTTAACACAAATTGCTCTATTATATGAGCAATTTGAATGCAGCAGTATATTAAAGGAATTACTTAACTTGACATATTTTACTCTAGGAGTTCAAAGATGATTTGACAATTATCAAAGCCAATAATGTATTGAATTTTTGCAAGTTATTGAAGAGATGGGACCCCCCTCCCCCCATCTTAATGTTGGTGGTTGTGGGTGTGCTCAGGTGGCAAAGACTTAACATCTGACTTAATATGCTGTCTGCACCAAATTAGACCTTAGAATTGGGGTGTGTGCTGAGGCCAACTGCTTTGCATGGAGGATCTGAGAAATTGACAGTTCTTAGATAGCTCCTCGTTACTTGTACTTATAGCCTCAGCTATGTGCTCTTTGGGGATCTGTATTTAGTTAGTACTAGAGTTAGTGCTGCAGGTGTCAGTAGAAGGGAAGGAGTTACCAAAGGAGGAGATTTCAATGCTGTGTTGAGCTCCATTGGCCAGTCTCAGAAACCCAACTAAAGCTAGTTCGATCAAAAAGAAAAACATGTTGGCTCATGTAACTAAAAAAAATCCATGATGAGCTTCAGGCATGGCTGGATCCAGGTGTTCAAACAATGTCATCATGAATATATCTTTATCTGTCTCTCAACCCATGAAGAAAACGCTATGGACAGAAAGTTATGAGGAGCAAAGATAGCAAGATATCCTGAGAAAAGAGATAGCAGAGCATTCAGAAAGAGAAAGTAAGCAATAGGGTTAAATGCAACAGGGACATCCAGTAAGATAAGAACTTGAGAAGGTCCTCCGATTTGGTGACAGGAGGTTACTGGTGTCCTTAACAAAAGAAATTTCAGTGGTATGCTAGGGAGGATAGCAGATTAGAATGAACTGAGGAGAAAATGAGATGTGAGGAATTGTAGAAAAAGAACTGTAGATTAAGTTTTTGAGCTATTTGGATGAAAAGCAATGGAGAGAAAGGGCAGGGTTAAAGGTTTTTTTGTTGTTTGTTTGTTTGTTTAAGGATGGGAGAAATTTGAGCATGTTTCCAGCCCATGAGACTGGAGCTAGTGAAGAAGGCAAGGTCAAAGGTACAGCAGAGAGGTGACACTACAGGGACAACTTTACCTTTAATTTGGGGGTGGTTGGGGGAGTGTGTGGCCCATTCTTAGACAGCCTGTTGCTCCTCTCTCCCCAGCAAGATGGCTGAGCCTTTAGTGTCTATCTGACTCCAGCTCAGCCTTTGCTGCTCCTGGATGACTTCAGGAATGGAGAGGTGTATACATCAGAGGATTTCTAAAGCATGCATTGCTGTATTTAGGTATTTCCCCATAGTTAGCTGGATTACCTTGGGTAAGTTGCTCTCCTTCTGAGTTTCCTGTAAGAGGTTGACCTCAATGTTCTTAGAGGTCCCTTCTCTTCCAGCATCACTTTGAAGTCAGACTTTGAGTAGCCCAGGGGCAGATTGTGAGAGGATTGTGGAATAGAACGAAATAGAAATAGAAAGGAAATGACTGTAGCTTCATAAACAATCACTCTACATTTTAGGAACATATCTTACCAATCTACAAAGTTCTAGAGAAGTACTTAATGATTCTCAAGGTCATTTTCATTTTTAAATTATTGTTTTAAAAATAACATTTAGAACTTTCTTCTTTATTTTTTATTATTTTTTAAAAAATATTTATTTATTTGGCTGCGCCGGGTCTTAGTTGCGGCATGCAGGATCTTTTAGTTGTGGCATGTGGACTCTTAGTTGCGGCATGTGGGATCTAGTTCCCTGACCAGAGATCGAACCTGGGCCCCCTGCATTGGGAGTGCGGAGTCTTAGCCACTGAACCACCAGGGAAGTCCCAGAACTTTCCTCTTTAATTACAAAAATAATACATATTCAATGAAGAAAACCAAGAGCAAAACATTAAAACAAGATAACCACAGTCTTACCACCCCGAGATAAGGTTCCTGGTCAGGTTCAGAGCTTGGTTTATGCCAGTTTGGTTTGGATGTGGTAGGAGGGATGCTGTGGGTGGATTGTGTATTCAGTGCAATCTCTCCCACTGCCACTCATTCCTCCTTGGTGGCAAAGCCCTGATTTTATTGGTGTTCAACCTCCTTGTGGCCACCTGCTCAGGGGAAGCAACCCTTCTATAGCACAGCTTCAGGGAATCCAATTGTGATTGGTCAGAGATGACAGTACGGTCTCATATCCCTCTCCTGTGATTGGTTTAGGCATGGACATGTGATACAGTTTTGGCTAGTGAGATACCGGGAAATGACTTTGGGGAAGTATTTCTCTTGCTCTAAGAGATCCACAGGAGGTGATGGTCCTCTCTCTGCTTCAACCTGGCTCTTTGAGGGGGAGATCCTGGAAGCTACTGCAACCATTTAGCAAGCAAGAAGGGACTAGGCTGAGAATAAAAACCAACACCCAGGAAGAAACCCAGGTCCTAGAAACATTATTGAACAACTTATTTAGCCAACCCTTATCTTTGGACTATTGTAATGTGAGGTAATAAATTGCTCTTATTGTTGGAACAAGTTTTAGATGGATGTTTTTTATTTGCGGCTGAAAGCATTCTAACTGCTGTAAATAGGATCACATTGCATGAATTATTTTGAACAGGCTCTTTTCATTTAGCAATATACCATGAACATTTTCACAAGTCAGTAACTTTTGGTCTATATTAGGATTTTTAATAGCTGCATTGTATTCAATATGTTGTGAGACATTTAGGTGTTAATTATTACTTTTTTTACCATGGTAAATAATGGTGTGATGACATCCTTGTGCATAAATCTTTGCATAATTATCTGGTTTAGGGATGATTTTCTTAGAGTGAAATTACTGGGTAAATAGTATATATAATATTAAAGTTTTTCCTTAAATTTCCCTCCAAAACTTTGCATTGATTCATAATTATACCAACAAAGTATGAGTATGCCCATTTCTCCCCCCATTGTAATCAACTTTCCTTATTAACATTCTATTTTTTAATTTTTCACTGACGTATAACATAATACAGAAAATTGCACAAATCATATTTAATGCTCACAAATTGTACACTCCATATAACTAACACTCAAATCAAGAAGTAGGACATTTCCAGCCCCAAAGGCCCCTTGGTGCATCCACCCAGCCAATACTGCCCCAGAGGCAACCACTACTCAGATTCTATCGGCACAAGTAAGTTTTGCCAATTCTTGAACTGCATGTTAATGGAATTGTATAGTACGTAGATTTTGATGTCTACTCCTTTTGATCATCATTATATCTGAGATTCACCCATATTGTTAGAATACAGAAGTTTGCCACTTTCATTGCTGTGTAGTGTTCCCTTGTAGGAATATACCAGTGATCCATTTCACTGCTGATGGACATTTAACTTTTGTCCAACTCATGGCTATTTTGAACAAAGCTGCTATAAACATTTTTGTACATTCTTTGATGGACATGTGTATATTAATATCTCTTGGGTAGTTACCTAGGATTCAAATTGCTTGATGACGGGGTAGGTGTATGTTTAACTTTATACATAATTTTCAAAGAGTTCTCCAAAGTAATTGTATCAATTTACTTTCCCCCAAACAATATACTGTGTGAGAGGGTCCCAGATGTTCCACATAATTGCTTACACTTAGTACTGTCAAGCTTTATTTTTATTCATTTTAGAGGATGTGTAGTAGTGTCTCATTGTGGTTTTAATTGGCTTTTTCCTGATGAATAATGATGTTGAGCACCTTTTCATGTGTTTATTGGCCATTTGGATATTCTCTCTTGTGAAGTGCTTAAGTTTTGTGCCCAATGTTTAATTGGGGTTTTTGGCTTTGTTTTATTTATTTTTCAGATATATGTGTTGTGAATATCTTCTCCTAATATGTGGTAACTTGCTTTTTCACTCTCCTGATGTCTTTTTATGAACAGAAGTTCTTACTTTTAATGAAGTCTATTTTATGGTTCATGTTTTTTGAGTTCTGTTTAAGAATTTGTTTGCCTATCCCAAGGTCATAAAGACATTCTTCCATGTTTTCATCTGAGAGCATTATTGTTTCGTCTTCCACATTTAGATCCATTATCCATTTCAAATTAATTTTACATGGTATGAGGTAGGGATCAAGGTTCATTTTTACCCATAGGGATAGCCAAGTGATGTAAGAACACTACAACATTTATTTTAAAAGAATTCTTTACCCCCTGAAATGCAGTGGCCCACTGTCAAAAATCAATTGACCATATAAATGTGGGTCTATTGCTGACTCTATCCTACTTCCTTCTTCTATTTGTTTATTGTGTCAAAACCATATAACCTTCTTAATCATTGTAGCTTTAATTTTCAAGCATTAATATCTAGTGGTGTGAATCCTTCAACTTTGTTCTTCTTCAAGACCATTTTGGCTATTCTAGTTTCTCTGCATTCCTATGTATATTTTAGAATGAGATTTTCAATTTCCTTCTGGGATTTTTATTGAAATGGCACTGAATCTATAAATCAGGAGAGATATTGGTATTTGGAGAGAAACAGTATGAGTCTTCCAATCAATAAATATGGAATGTCAATTCATTTTTATGTCTTATTTCTCTCAACAATGATTTCAGTGTAGATGTCTTGCAATTTTTCATTGTTTTTATTCTTAAGCATTTGATTTTTTAAAATAAATTTATTTACTTATTTATTTTTGGCTGCACTGGGTCTTCATTGCTGTGCACAGGCTTTCTCTAGTTGGAGTGAATGGGGGCCACTCTTCATTGCAGTGCACGGGCCTCTCATTGAGGTGGCCTCCCTTGTTGTGGAGTACAGGCTCTAGGCATGTGGGCTTCAGTAGTTGTGACACACGGGCTCCACAGTTGTGGCTCATGGGCTCTAGAGCGCAGGCTCAGTAGCTGTGGCGCATGGGCCCAGCTGCTCCGCGGCATGTGGGATCCTCCCAGACCAGGGCTCGAACCTGTGTCCCCTGCACTGGCAGGTGGATTCTTAACCACTGCGCCACCAGGGAAGTCCCAAGCATTTGATTTTTTAAATCCACTCGTTAATGGTGGTTTTTGAAGTTCTATTTCCAATTTTTAAAATATTACGTAGAGATATAACTAATTTATGAAAAGTCACCTTGTTTAAACAACATTTCCAAATTTGCTTATTAATTCTAATAGGTTGTTCATAGATCCTTTTGAATTTTTGACATACACCATCCTATGTCATATGTGAAAAATGGTAGTTTTACTTTTTCTTTTCCAATCTTATACCTCTTAACTCTTTTTCCTTCCTTATTTCACTGGCTAGGATATTCAGCACAATGCTGAATAGAAGTAGTGATAGCAGTCTTCCTTGTCTTGTTCCTAATATCAGGGGAAAGCATTCACCATTTCACCATTAAAAGATGTTAGCTGAGTGTTTTTCTATATACTAGTTTAGAGTAAGGAAGTTCCTTTCTATTTCTATTTTTCTGGTAGTTTATTATGAACAAGTATTGAATTTTGTCAAATAATATTTCTGTATCTATTGAGATGATTACATAATTTTTCTTTTTAATTCTGATAATGTGGTAAATTGCATTGAAAGAATGTTAAGGTAACCTTGCATTCTTGGAATAAACACCACTCGGTCATGATATAGTACCCTTTTATATGTCACTAGATTTAATTTGCAAGTATTTTACTTAGGGTTTTTACATTTATATTTAAGAGAGATATTGACCTGTGATTTTCTTTTTCTTTCTTGTAATATACAGATCTTCCCCAACTTACAATGGGGTTACAGCTCCATAAAGCCATCATAAGTTGAAAATATCATAAGTTGAACATGCATTTAATACACTTAACCTACTGAACATCATAGCTTAGCCTAGCCTGCTTTAAATGTACTCAGAACACTTACATTAGCTTATGGTTGGGCAAAATCATCTAATACAAAGCCTATTTTAGAATAAAGTGTTGAATATCTCATGTAATTTATTGAATACTGTACTGAACGTGAGAAACAGAATGGTTGTCTGGTACAGAATGGTTTTACGTGTATCAGTTGTTTACCCTCGAGATCACGTGGCTGACTGGGAGCTGTGGCTGCCGCTGCCCAGCGTCACAAGACTGCATAGTAACCATGTGTCACTAGCCCAGGCAAAGGTCAAAACTCAAAATACAGGTTCTATGAATTCGTATTGCTTTTGCACCATCATAAAGTAAAAAAAAAAATCATAAGGCGAACCATCGTAAGTCAGGGACTCTCTATATAATAAAATGTTAGGCTTCGTTATCACATTTATGTCAGCTTTATAAAACAAGCTTGGAAGTGTTTTCTGTTTCTCGATTTTCTGAAAGAATTTATATAATATCGGCATTGTTTCTCCCTTAAATATTTGGAAGAATTCACCAGGGAAGATATCTGGTCCCAGAGGTTTCTTTCCAGGAAGATTTTTAATTAAAGATTCCATTCTTTAAAAATGAATATCACACTACAATATTTTTTACTTTTTCTTGTATGGTAAGTAATGTTTTCCTTCTTGCACTAGCTAGAACTATCAGTATAATGTTGAACAGAAGTGTCAAGAGTAGTTCTTGTTTTACTGCTGATTTTGGAGGAAAAACCTCTAGTTGTTCATTAGTATGAAATTAGCTAAAGGATTTCCATCTATCTATGTATCTATGTATCTATCTATGTATCTATTTGTCTATCTAAATATCATCTATCTCTATCTACCTGGATCTAGATCTCCTTTACCAGGTGGAGTAAGTGCCCACCTATTGCTAATTTGATGAAATTTTTTTTTTACCATGAATGAATTTCTACCAAATTCTGTTAACAGAATAAACAATTAACAGGTGAGTTACACTGATTGCTTTTGAAATGTTAAAACAAACTCACATGATGTATCATCATTTTTATATGTTGCTGAATTATATCTGCTAATATTTTTACTTTTTAATAGATTTATTTTGAGGTTTAGACTTACAGAAAAATTGAGAAGACAGTACACAGTGTTCTTATGTATGCCTCACCCAATTTCCCATATTATTTATTAGCATCTTATGTTACTGTGATAAATTTGTTACAGTTAGTGAGCCAGTATTAACAGTTTATTTTTCACTAAAGTCTATAGTTATTCAGAGTTTAGTTGGTCATCTTTTCCTAGTTTCATCAGGTGGAAATTTAAGCCTTTGAAATTGAATTGTTCTTCTTTTCTAATATAAGCAGTTAATGGCATAAATTTCTGTCTAAGCACTGCTTTAGCTATATCCCACACATTTTGAGATGTATTTTTATTATTCAGTCTAAGGTATTTTCTATTTTTTTCTATAATTTCTTCTTTGACCAATGAATTATTTAAAATTGTGTTATTTAATTTCCAATTATTTGGGGATTTTTTAGATATCTTATTGTTGCTAATATCCAATTTAATTCCATTGTTGACAGAGAACACACTTTGTAAGATTTCAATCTTTTGAAATTTTTTGAGGTTTTTTTAATGGCCTAATATATGGTCTATCTCGGTGCGTGTTCTAAATGCCCTTGCAAAGAACATGTTTTTTTTTTTTTTTTCTGTAGTTGTTTGGTGTAGTATTCTATAAATGACAATTAGATCAAAGTACTTTATAATCTTATTCATATTTTTTATATCTTAACTGAGTTTTGGTCTGTTTGATTTCTGAGAAAGGAGTGTAGTATCTTCAAACCTGATTGCAGGTTTTGCTATTTCTCCCTTTAGTCTTGTCAGGCTTTTTGTTTTGTTTTGTTTTAATTGAAGCTGTGCAATTAGGAATATACATGTCTATAATTCAATGTTTTTAACAAAAGCACTGATATGTTCTTTATCTCAGCTGATATTGCTTGTTTTAAAATATATTTGACCTGATTTAATATTACTGCTTCCAGCTTTCCAATGCTTGCGTGGTTTATCTTTTCCCACCCTTTTACTTTCAACCTAATTGTATCTCTATATTGAAACATTGTCTCTTATATGTAGCATATAGTTAGTTCTGCTCTTTTAGCCAGTCTGATAAGTTCTGCTTTTTAACTGGAGTATTTAATCCATCTGCATTTAACATAATTATTGATATAGTTGAATGGAGGTTTATCCATTTTGCTATTTATTTCCCATTTGTCCCATGCATCTTTTGCTCCTGTTCCTCCTTTCCTGTCTTCTTTTGAGTTAAATATTTTAAAAATAATCTTTTAATTTCTCTATTGACCTTTTAGCTAAGCATCTTTGCATTATTTTGTAGTATGTGCTCTAGGGATTTCAATATGCAGCCTTAGGTTATCAGCGGTATTGTATCACATGAAGGTAAGAACTTTGTAACAATTTCCTGGTTGTGTTGCTTTTATCACATATATTACAACTATGTATTACAAACTCCATAATACAGTGTTATGACTTTTGCCTCAATTTTATGCCTTTTAAATAAATTAAGAGAATAAAATATGTTTTTCTTTAATAAAAACTTACATGTTTACCATTTGGGGAGTTCACTCCTTCCTGTAAATCTAAGTTTCCTTCAGGTGTAATTTCCCTTCAGCCTGAAGAACTTCTTTTCATATTTCTAGTAGAGCAAGAAGCTCTGCTGGCAGTGAATTCTCCCAGTTTTTAGTTATTTGAAATATCTATTTCCCGTGTTTAAAGGATACTTTTTTCTGGATATACAATTCTGGATTCATTATTTTTTCACTCTTTGGTGAAATCATTTTTAAAATAGTTTCTTTTTAAATACTTTGTTCAGAGTATATAATTATTACCTGAAGGAAGGTTTAATTCAAGGAAAACCATTTCACTGTTACTGGATATAGAACCAAACCACACTATTTTAATTGCTGAATTTTTGTAATGCATTTTAATAACTGTCACGCAGGTTTCCCTTTGTTTCAATATTTTATTGAGCGCTGATGATTTATTCCTCCAGGTAAACCTTAGACTTATTTTGTTGTGCTTCAAAAAAAAAAAAAAAAAACCCATGAGATGTTGACTGGAATTTCATTACGTTTATAGATTTTTACGGGTAATTATTGGTATCTCTATAATATTGATACTTTCTTCCTGTAATGATATGTGCCTCCATTGGTTCAGGTCATACTTTCTGTTGCTCACTACAAAACCACATTTTGTAGTTTTCTTCATCTAGATCCTACCCACATTTTGTAAAATTCATCACAAAGTATTTAAGTATCGATATTTGGCAATTAAAAGAAACGTTTTTATAAGAATTGGCACATAATCTTTTTTTTTTTTTTTACAAGTACTGAAAGTTGGATTGATCATATTTACTTGCTCACGGCTGTGTGAGTTGGGATCTAGCCATGAAAACAGAAACCAATGAGAAATACAGAGAGAATTGGTTAATCAGGTCCTGGAAGACAGAGCAGAAACTCTGAGGAAATACAGAGATGGTAACTTGGGGAAACGTCTGCCCGCCTCGGGATGGGGGAGGAGGGGAAGAGATTCTTTGGAGGAGGCGTCTCACAGGACTGGGATTCAGACCTCTTTGGAGGGGATGCTGTCCGGCCAGTGCTGGCATTTCCAGAGCTCAAAGGAGGGGCTCTGCACAGCTGGCACTGAGACTTCTGGGGAGAGGGTGCTGGCTGGCTGCTGATGGCATCTCATACAGCTAGGTCTCTAATCCCTAAGGAAGCGGGTTTCTTCCGCCTTTGTTTCTCCCTTGGGAACAAAGATTTCCAAATCAGCAGAGTTCAAAGTCGTGGGGACAAGAAGCAGAAATTCTGCAAGTGGTTACTAAGTGTAATAGTGAGAAAAGCCACTTCCCCTCAGTGTTTCCTGGCCCAGTTACTGTGGACAGGGGTGGGGAAATACCTTACATTGATTGCTGAGTGAAAGCACATCTGCCTCCTGTTAAGACAGAATCTCAACCATGCAGGATATTCTCTCTCAAGTAGCACTAACCCAGTCTTCTGAAGGCTCTTCCACTCTCCAATTAGGCTCCCAGCTTCCGGATGATGGAGTATATGGTGAGACTAGTGACTTCCCGGGGCCCAAGTCCATTGTCGCTCTTTTGCATGTATCTTAGTCAGAAGCAATGTTGGGTGGGAAATCATGATGGCAAATAAGGCATTCCATCTGTCCAGAGATGGCAGAAATATTGTAGGCAAAGAAGGCAAGTAAATATCCAGAATATTGACTTAACAAAAACAGTCAGATAAGTACACTGGGCAAGAGAGAGAAAGCATGTGCGCACGCGTGCGTGCGTGCATGTGTGTTTGAGAGAGGGGAGAACTTGGGGTAGATTATAAGAAAGACAAATCTTCATTTTCCATCATAGTAAGTCAAAGATGATGTCTAAAATTAGGAAATCAGGAACTAGGACGATAAGCAGGTTATTTAGAAATCTGGAGATTAGCAGAAGAAACACCAAAAGCATTTGAAGTGGTTGCACGTGGGGAGTGGATGAGACGAGAGGAGACTGCTGGGTTTTGTTGAGTCTTAGAGAACCATCTGACATTTTTAAAACGTGAGGTATTACTTTGATTAAAATTAGAGTTATGTAAATAGAAAAAGGGATCTGACTCAGGTTTGAGTCTGGAGGGTTGTCATTTCCAAGATTCCTGCTGCCTAAGGAGCATAATGGTTTCCGTGCTAATCAGAAAACGGCGCCTCTTCCTTGGAGCACCTTGCCCTCTGCTGGAAAACTGAAGTAATACCTCTGCAAACCAGCCAGCGACTCGGACGTGAAGGTGCCCGCTGGGTCATGCGGTGCGCTGGTTAGGAAGTGCTATCCTGCACCGCCCATGTGGGACACTTTGACCGGGCCTTTGTCTACAAGCCGGTGAGATCATTGTGCCTGGGCGGCCAGAGCAGCGTGGCATGTCCTCCGTCTGGGTGCTGTCACCCACAGTTCAGGGAAGAGCCCCTTGGCAGTATCAGGCCGCCAGATGCTTGGGGTCGGGTGGCACCTCGAGTTTGGGGGCTTTTTCCAAATTGGCCTCATCTACAATGTGTAGAAATTCCTCAAAATCCAGAGTGTGCACCTCTTTTCCTTATTCGAATCCTCCCGTCATCCTCACTGCCCACCCCCCCCCCCCCACACACACACACAACTGCACGTTTTCTTGGTGATTCCAATCAGGGATGGAACGTGAGGAGGGGACATCAGTACCTGCATCTTACTCAGGCCTGTGCTTTTCTAGCTCCAATGCTTAGCCTCCATTTCTTGGCTCTGGAAGGAAGGGAATGAAGTCATTCCCCCTGGAGGCCTTGGCATCTCTTGGGGTGCCCCAGGGTGCAGGGATTGGCTTCCAGCACCTCTCTGTCCTGCCTCCTCTCACCCCTTAGCAGGCTGGGGCAAATTAATTCTTTTCTTTGTTGCTTCTGTCGCTATCCACCTGATTTAGTTAGTATTGCTATGTTACAAACCAACCCCAAACTGGGTGCATCAGACAGCCATCTAAGTATGATCATGAACTCTGTAGGTTAGAGATTTGGACAGGGCGCAGCGGAGACAGTGGTCTCTGCTCTGTAATGCCTGAGGCCTCGGCTGGAGGACTTGAAGGCAGAGGTGGGACTCATCAGAGGCGTCTTCACTCACAGATTTGGTGGCCAACACAGGCTGTTGGCCAGAACTTTGAGGTCTTTCTGCATGTGTTAGATTGGGCTTCCCCACAACATGGTAGCTGGATTCCAAGAGTAACTATCCCGAGGGATTGAGGCAGAAGTGCACGGCATTATTCAGATCTAGCCCTGGAAGTCACACCGCATCTTCTACCATCCTCTACTAGTTGAAGCAGTCACCAAGGTCTGCCCTGGTCATAGGCCTCACCACTTGATGGCAGTGGTGTCAGGGTCACACTGTAAGAAGAACATGTGGATGGGAGATATTGTTGTGGCCGTATTTAGAAAGTCCATCTGCCACGCCACCTCACCCAGAGCCAACGCTTTTAGAGAAAAACCACCGGCTTGTGCTTTCCAATATGCAACACTGAACTGCCAGAAGCAAGGCAGCTCAGCACTGGGCTACCTGCTGATCCTGCGGAGGGGAACGTGAGATGGAACTCTGAGTGGATGACTGCAAACAGGGAAGCCTGTCCAGAACAGAGTGCGTACTCTGGGAACGAGGTTCCAGGAGGAGAAATGGATCAGGTCAGTTAAAACCAAATACCAGAACAGTTTCTGTCTCAAAGCAGGAAAGCAGAGTCGCTGAGTGTGGCTGATTGGCGGGCTATACCTGGGCTTGTCGTTTAGGTAAGTGCAGCTGGCAGAGGGTAGTCTGCTGTGGGCACCCACCTGGGGTTAGGGGGCCTGGGAACCTCAGCTGAGCAGTGACACATACACGTAAGTACCAAGTTAGAAATGCAGTGCTCTAGCAGGTCTGCACCGGGGCCGCCAGGTTTGTCTGAATATCTCAGCAAGTGATGGAACTCAAAGGCCAGGCATTACCGAGATGGCTAGGCACAAGGTCATGGGGTCAGACACCCCTGGCTTGACACTGGTCTCCATCATCTGGGTCACCTTGGATGGATGACATCTCCAAGCTTCACTTTCTCATCTGCAAAATGGGGATAATTCTAGTCAGAGAGCCATAGACAATTTTAGGGCAAAGTTCTAAATTGGTAAGGCAAAAATTGAGTACAGACAAAACCACCCTTGAAAGCCCCTTAATTTCCCCCACAACATGTATACACATGGTTTTGCATGTACAACCGTGTGGAGTGATTCTAAAGAAAACTAAATTTGGGGAACTGATGAGCCAGAACAGAGAAGGGCAAATGAAAAGCCAGGAACAGATGGCTCAGCTGTCACACCATCTGCCTTTAAGAAAATATCCAGCCGCTTGCCGAGTGGGGGACCTGGAGGGGTGAGGATGGGATTCTACCTGTCAGGTTTCCTGACTGACTTCTCTTCTGTTTTCATATTAATCCTCTATCATCTTAATATGTGTTGTGGATTTGTGTGCTCTCATCAACCTGAAACTAGGTAATACACATGAAGGCTCCCAGCACAGTTTGTGGCACATAATAGGTGCTCAGTAAACATGGGCTGGATTTGAGTCTTAATCTTGCTGGATCAGACAAGGCTCGTTTGCAGCCAGGACCGCTGTCCAGGTTGTTAGGACGTCAAAACATGTCCCTACCAGTTGATATAGAGCTGCTGTTCCAGTGCTCCCCACTGCCCCAGTTGCCCTGGCCTCTTACCTGGGATCCCCAAATTCCCCCACGATCCAGCACCTTGAGGGGTGACCCTGGTCCCGGAACCTGCTCAGGCATAAGGCTGGAGTCTGTTCTGATTGGTTGATCCCTTGAGCTTCTAGGGTTAAATGTTTCAGGGGTCACCCTGCCCATGTTCCCAAGCCCCGTGAAAAGCTGTCGGGAGGAGTCAGTACTGTTTCTTGCTCTTCTCAACCGGCACGTCCTGCTGGGGCCCCGAGGATCCCTCACTCTGCCCGGGCTTTGGCTCCTGCCCTCGGCACCTGCACATCCAGGGGGCTGAGCACGACGCTGAGCTGGTGCCGGGCAGGAGCGTGGGGTAGTGCACAGCAGGGCCCACCAGGGCAGCTGTCTGTGAAGTCCTTGAGCCCATCTCCTCTCAGGCTAGCCCTGCAGCTGTGTGGAGACCCAGGGCCAGTGCCTCTGAGACTGTGGGTCCTAGGACCTCTCCTCCAGCACTTTCTCAACTCCCCCCGGCATGCCTGATCATGCAAGAATAAACAAGTTTACCTGGGAGCCCAGGCGGCCAGCCCAAGGCAGCTGACACAAGTGTGAAATTTCTTCAAAGTCTTGGGTTTTGTTTCAAAATTACAGATTCTGCATTCTGCTCCACGATGTTTCCGTTTTTGTGTAAATCTAAAAATAGTGCTTTAAATTACTTCCGCTGAAGAAAATTGTCTCTCCAGGAAGACGGCAGGCTCATCCTGTGACTTCATAGACACCCGGCTTCACTGCCATGGACCTCTGGGCACTCAAGCCTGGAAGTTTGACCTCCACCCCTCAGGTAGACTAGATCTCTGACTTTTCGCCTCTGACCTGTGCACAGACACCCTTTTTGAGCCACCTCTAATTTCGGTCTCTCTGAAACTGTAGTTAACCCTGACCACTGCCCTATGGCCCTATCAGGAGAGACTGTCTCTTTCTGCTTCGGGTAGGACAGAATCTGGGCAGTGCCAGGGACCTGGTTCCCACCCTGCCTGGGAGTAAAAGCAGTATGGCCAGGAAAGGGGAAGCCCAGAGACAGAGTGTTTGCCCTCCTGGACCCAGCGGCATCTTGGCCATCCCAGGTGGTGCCCATAAATTCCTCTTGTTTTACCTAAGCTAGTATGAGCTGAGCCTTATCACTTGCAGCTGAAAGAGTCCTAATTAGTCAACATTCCGAGAGAGGAGACCACTCTGGGGGGACTTGCTCCCTCTCCTCAGATACTTGGAGACCTTCATGGGGAGGAGGGAACGTGGGCCAGAACCAAGACCGAGACATGGGAGATGGAGTGAGGCAGATGAAGGATGGGAGAAGGAAGTACTTTCTGAGTCAGATCCTTCCAGAGACAGCAGGGCCTGCTTCAACAGAGAGTGAGCTGAAGACCCCCTGGTAGGGAAGAGTAGAGGGATCCAGGCACTAGATGGGGACGGGTGGGTTACTGGTCTCATAAAGTTGCTTCCCTTTCTGAGTCTCTGATTCCACGCTACTCTCTAAGCCCTGTCCAAGGATGGCACCTCCCTGCTCCAGTGACCAGGTCTGCCTGAAGTCACCTCTCAGCTGCAAGCACGGGGGGTGGGCAGGTGAGCCCGTTCTCAGCCCAGGCGTGGTAATTGGCTGTCCACGTGTCAGGATTCTAGAATAGGAAAACTCAATGACCCGAAGTGGCCCTTGTCTGAATCTCTCCATTACTGCTGTGGTTTATGCCCTTTGCCTGAAAACATCCCTGGAGGGCAGGGCATACACCCTTGGCAAGGCTGAGGTTAGCATGAAAAATTTATGCTATTTTTATAATAAATAAATTAAAATAAATAAATTAAAAAAATAAAAAAGCCCAGGGGTAGACTGAGAGAGGATGGACCCGAAGCTGGGGCTGCCAACCTGGGTAGAAACTCCTGAGCCCGGGTAGCACAGGAGCATGGGACCTCCTCCCTCCATGGACCAGGTGCACTTGGGCCTGTGATAACCCCCAGAGGCCCTGTCCCCTTTTGAGGGCTGCAGAAACCTCTGTTCTGTGTGATCCAAGGTGGGGAACATTCAATCATGGGTAAGCCCAGGAGGAGGAGGAACTCAGAAGAAACTTTGGAAGGAAACTTGAAATGGGTGATTTCTTGCACACCTGAGTTTGTGTAGTAAGAGCCTGCCCAGGGCCATGGGCTCTGTTTTGTCCAAAGGAAATTATGTTAGAATGTTCTGCCCCAAACCAACCTGACCTCATGGTCTGCGATGCTTGACCCTGACCCAAAAAGAGACCTTTGTCCTGTTTACTCTGCAGCCTTGGGGTTTAGCGCCAGGCGCTCAGAGATGCTGCCCACCAGAGTGGAGGGCTTTTTTCTTTTTTAAATATATTTATTTTTATTTATTTATTATTTTTGGCTGAATTGGGTCTTCGTTGCTGCGTGTGAGCTTTCTCTAGTTGCAGCGAGTGGGGGCTTCTCTTCGTTGTGGTGCACGGGCTTCTCATTGCCATGGCTTCTCTTGTTGCGGAGCACGGGCTCTAGAGTGCGGGGGCTTCAGTAGATGCGGCGCATGGGCTCAGTAGTTGTGGCTCGTGGGGTCTAGAGCGCAGGCTCAGTAGTTGTGGCTCACGGGCCTAGTTGCTCCGCGGCATGTGGGATCTTCCCAGACCAGGGCTCGAACCCGTGTCCCCTGCATTGGCAGGCAGATTCTTAACCACTGCGCCACCAGGGAAGCCTGAGCGGAGGGCTACTGAGGAGAGCCACCAGCTCCGCCAGGCTCCCTTCACGCAGAGGCTGGCACAGCACTGAGGGAGAGGGAGGCAGGACCAGAGACTGAAGTCTTGTCCTGGCAGTTCTTACCATGGCCACCAGATGGCAGGCCAGGGCCACAAGGGACTGCTGGGACTGGCCATCCTAGGGGTGACCGGGGACTGGGAAGCCCAGTTTCCTCCGAGGTCTCTGGTGTCACCATGGCTGGGAGGAGGGACAACAGGGTCAACTGCAGCTGTGGAGGCCAAGGCTGTTACCCTGATCTGAATTAACCAAAGGGCTATCACGTGTTCCAGGGCACTGCCCCCACCCATCCTTTTGGCCACATACATCATCCCAGTTAATCTGCAGCACTGAGGTTTCTGGACTGGCCTTAGGACTCCACACTCCCAGGCCTTCGCTCCACTTTCCTGGGCTGCTTTTATGCCACGGCTTATCTTGGGGCTGAGGTCTAAGGTGGGAGCTGGGTAGGGTCTGTAGCATCTAAGCCCCAAAGTTTCTTCATTTGTAAAATGGGGAGGCTCTTGCCCACCTGCAAGGTCAGTGGGAGGACCGGAGTGTCTTCACCCGCACAGTGTCACTCAGCTCTGACGGTAACCCCAAGCTGCAGGAAGGGCCCATATTCTCATCCCCATTTTACAGAGGAGGAAACTGATCCCCATGGATGAGAAGCAACTCATCTCCCATCCCTCAGCAGAGCCTGGATTTCGACCCAGATCTGCCCTGGATCTCTCCCCTACCCCACACTCCCATGTTGCCCTCCTCCCCCGTCCCTTCAGTGGACTGCTTGACCCTTTCTCTTCTCTGTTGAGAGGGATATCTCTGGTGCCTTGTGACCCAGAAGATCCAGGTCTTCTGGGAACCTGCAGTGAACACCTTAACCTGGTGTTTTGCTGGGCACAGTGGCCCTTGGGCCTGCCCAGAAAACTATGATGACCTGGGCCCTGTGCAGCCCAAGGTGGCTTGAGGGCGCAGTAGAAAAAGTCTAGGAAGTGGAATTAGACAATCTGGAGCACTTTTTCACCAAGCCTCAATTTTTCAGCTATAGAATGTAAGTCAACTTACAGGATTGTTGTAAAACTGGAAGCATAGCTATATTTGAAAGCACTTGGTGACAACAGCAGTAACCCTCACTGCATCCTTACTGTGTGCCAGACTCCAAGCTAAGCCCCTTTCCTACATGATCTCACTTAGTCCTCACCAAAATCCTGTGAGGTTGATATTATTATTGTTTATATTGTATTTTTATTGAAATACAACTTATATAAAGGGCACAGCCTTACATGTACAGATCTATGACTTTTTACAACTGTGTAACCACCACCATTACAGAGATCATTTCTAGCACCCTTGAAGGTCCCTTCAAGCTCCTCAGTCAATGCATCACCAAAGGTAACACTATAAAGTTGGGGGTTTTATACCCATTTTATAGATGAGTAAACTGAGGCTCAGGGAGGGTCTGTATATTGCTGCTATGGGTTGGGACCAAGATTAGTCTGCCTCTCACCAAAGTGCATGGTGATCCATATGGGCTACAAAGCAGTTACTTCTTCTTCTTCTTCTCACCCCTTCTCTCCGTTTCCTCCTCTTCCTCTGACTCAAACGTTTCCTCTTCCACCACTTCCCTCCACAGCCTCTTCTTAAGGGCCACCTGTTGTCATTTCACAGATTTACCACCAGATGGAGCCAAAGGACCAACTGCAGAATCAAGGCTGGCCTCTAAGGGCCTGGAGGCGTTGGGCCTGGCCAGTCAGGGTTTTGGGGCAGGGTTGGGGAGCTGGGCCCTGCCCAGCAGACACGGCGGAGATGACCCTAACCCAGGCCCCAGTCTATTGACACCCAGACAGACAAGAGGATAGAAATGCAGGCTGGGGCTCAGACAGAGATGAACGCTGGGCTGGGAGTGAAGAAACCAAGGTTGTAGTGTTACCCCTGTCATACACTCTCTGAGTCACCTGCCTGCCTTGACCTCAGGGGGTGGTCTTTTCTTTCTACAAGGTAAACTCTTGTCTTTTTGTATTTGTTATTCCCTGCACCTGGCATGCTCTCCCCTCCACAGTCTGCCCATCCAATCAGCCAGCCTAAGAAGCCTAGCTGAATTACTGCTTCCCCCAGGAAGGCTTCCCTGACTGCGTCGTCATTGAATTGGTTATCTTGGCTGTCCCCTGTGCAATGGCTCAGTGAGAGGGAGACTTACCCCAAAGCTCTTGGTGGTCTTCTATCCCTCTTCCTGGGAGTGGCTGGATTGTAGAGGGCAGGTGATGTGCCTGGGTCCCTGCTGGGGTGCTTTGCCTGTGCCAGGCAAGGGGAAATGCTGAGAGGCTGAGCTTTTGTCTTCCCTCATCTGTGTCCTGCTAGCATCTGCCATCTCCTGTCCCTGGAAAGTCAACCTCGCAGAAGGCAGGTCAGGAAGAGCCCTCTGGGCTCATTACTCACACAATGGCCCAGGTCACCCAGCACCTTGGCAACAAGACCTTGGCTCAGCTCTGCCTTGAGCCCCCAGCTAGGGCTCCCCAGAAGGCCTTACAGGATCCTCCGAGATCTAAGGACCTGGCCGCACTACCCCCTCTTCCCCCCGCTGCAAGCTCCTCTCCAGTTCCTTCCTCTGATGGAGCAGACTCAGTAGGGACTTCTCTCCACCAGCAAGAATCTGTGGGGCAGTGGAGAAAGGGATCTGGAGAGGCTGCCTTCCCAGGCTGAAGTCATGTGAGGCCCCCACCTAAGCCCTAGCGAATGCCCACTTGTACCCCTGGTGGGAGACACTAGAGCTGTTGAGAACCCAGCATTTGGAGTCAGACCGTCTCGGGTTCAAATTCCTTCTCTACCACTTATCATGTGCATGACCTTGGCCAAATTCTTAAACTTCAGAAGTATCTTAATCTGAGAAATGGGAATACGAACAGTTCCTACCTCACGCAGGTGTGCACATTTAGTGAGGGAACACGTGCAAAATTCACAGTGCAGGCCTGGCACTGTGAGTATTGGATTAAAGGTGATTCTGTCATGGTTGTAAGCTGCCGGGGAACTCAGTCCCAGGGAGAGGGCTTGGTCCATACAAAGGTGGACTGCCTGCTGGAGGGTAGATGCTGATTGGCTGATGGGTATGCAAATGAATCTGACGTCACCACACACAGACCTATGGAGGAGAGGGCTGCTGCTCAGGGCCATCTCACCAGCCAATCGGCAGCAGCATGTGTTGAGCACCTGGGGGGGCGGGGGTGTTGCGGGGAGGAGTTGGGGGGTTGGGGGTGTGGTCTGTCTTGGAAGGGGAAGGAGGAAACGGGAGGCAGACAGGGGTGGGCACTGATTGAGAGCTCTGGGCTACCAGTCTGGAGACCTGGGCTCCAAGCCGGAGCGCAAAGATGAAGAGCTGTTTGGACAGGTTGTGAAAAGACAGGCACGAAAAAAAAAAAAAAAAAAAAAAAAAAAGACAGGCACGAGTTTCTTCCTCTGTGACATGGGCGTGGCCTTTCTGCCTATTTCCCTCATGGAATGGGTGTGAGGATCAGGTGAGCTCATGGATAGGACAGGGTTCTGCAAGGTGCTCTGAACACGCAAGGCACAAAACTCAGTCCCCTGGATCCTAGGAGTAAGTGGCCAATCTGTACAGCTAAGGGTTTGCTCCTTTAATCATTCAAACTTTCAAATTTCATTTTCGCCTTTGGATGAAAATGTTTTTACATATATAATCTATTTCCTTACGTTATCAAATAGAGTATCCTTTAATGTAAGTTGTATTGTTGCTTTTGAAATCTACCAAATGATGCCACTTTATTGTGCTTTTTAAAAAAAGTGTTGGTCTCTTAATGTTGGCTATCATTCTTCCCTGCTCTCAGCGCACCTGCCTCTTAACAGTTCTTCTCCCATCCTGGAGAACTTTCTACTTCTAATCTGCTGTGGATTTGGGAATCAGAGCCTTAACTCTGTTGGAATTGTATGTAAAGTAAGAGTAAGTGGGCCCTGAGCAAGAAGGACTTGTGAGTAAAGCGCATGAGCTTGAAGGTGCGCTATCTTCGGCAGCTGCTTCCTCACTCCTGGTCTTGGTTATGAACCAGGAGACGTGGGGCCAGAGCCTGTGGTCTTAATCATGAGTTGTCCTCCTCAAGGGCTCTTGTGACCATACCATCCACTCCATTGCCCCACCGCAGCCTCCCCTTGCGGAACAACTGGTGTTCTGCAGCAGCTCCCTGGCTGGACATCCCACCTTCCAGTGGTCCCTCTCCAGTCCACCCCCCGCCCACCCCCACGTGCACTGCCAGCCGTTTTCCAGAGGACAAATCTGATCATCTGCCTTCAATGCTTGAAACCTTCTGTTGTCTCCACAGAGTTTCGGAATAAAGCCCAACTCCCTAGCTTAGTACAACGCTCCCCAACGTCCCACCTTTGGGGACCCCTCTATCCTCTCCTTCCAACACCTCCCTGCTCCCACCCTCTTTGCTGTAGCCACAAGGAACCCATATGCGATGCTATGTGTCTCTGGCTTCACGTGGGTTATTCTCTCTTCTGCTTCCTCACTTCCCCTCAACTAGGAAAATTCAGCCCAGCTGTCACCTTCTCCAAGAATTCTCCACTGCCTCCTTCTAGGCTTATCCAAATGCTTCCCCCACCACTACCTTATAGACTGTGGTAGTGGTTTAAGTCGCAGATTCTGGAGCCTGACCACCTGGGTGCAAATCCCAGCTCTGCCTCTTCATCGCCATGTGGCCTTGGGCAAGTCCCCTGACCTGGTTTCTCCACCTGTACAATGGGACTAAGACCAGTAGTTAGCTCATTTACATCATCATGTGTCATAGGGCCATGCCTGGCACATCGTTAGTGCGGCTGTTCGCAAGCATTTTGCTTATGAGTCTTGTAATCACTGGTTTCCAGTCTCCCCCACTGGCCCCAAGCTTTTCAAGGGCAAGTACCATCTTTACTCATCTGCAGTCTTCCTCCTCGGCATCTGGTGCAGAACCAGGCACACAGCAGCTGCCCAATAACAGCCAAATGCATGAATGGAAGTCAAGTGCAACATTGGCTGGGAGGGTCCTTTTGCAGCACAAGTGAACGCCCAGCACTGTGTGAATGGGTTTTCCCTGATGTAAGTCTTCTCCCTGGAACCAGATGGTAGGCTCCCAGGGATGTGGGAGCAAAACTGTCCCTTCCATTGGCCATGGTGCCAGTCACTGTGCCTGGCACACCGAGGCCTGGGTGGGTACCCGGAAGGCGGATCTGGGGTACTGTCCATGGTGCTGAAGAGAACTGCCAAGTGACTAATTCCTCTGCCTGAGGTGGATGTTGGGAAGTGCAGGGATTTGCTTCAGGGAAGCCGGGAGTGGATTTTTCATTCCCAGATCTCAGCCAGCACATTTTGTTCTGACATTTCCCTGGCACCTTTGCAAATGACGTGATGCTGCCTGTGTAGCTCTTTCCCCTGCTTTCAGGATTCCTTGGAGAACTGTCGTATCTGCCCCTCCCCCATCCCCTGCCACCACTGCAGGCACCTCCAAAATTGGATGTATCACCCAGACACCTGGACTAATAAAGAGACTGGAACACAAGCTGTGGCCCCACTTGCCAGCCAGCCAGCTCCATACTTTCTGCAAACTGCTTGTCTCATCTACAGGTGGTCCCAAGCCCTGGCAACCTCCTGACAGTCCTGTCCTCAACAGCAAACAAAGCAGGAAAACACTGGTCAAAAAATGGGGGTGAAAATAAATTCAAATCTTGTGCACACAGTGGAGTAAAATGGTACAAACTTTTGGACAGACGCCTGAGTTAGAATCCCACCACCCTTGTGGGACCTTGGGTGATTTCTCTCTTCCATGAGCCTCAGTTTCTTCAGCTGTTAAATGGGAATAATAATACCTTCCTCAAGGGTTATTGTGAGGACAAAATTAGACAACATAGGTAAAAGGGCTGACAGCTGTCCCTGGCACATAATAAATGCTCACTAAGTAATAGCTATTATCTCTCAGACTTTCCTTTGATAAAGAAGCTTTAAATTTCAGAGCTGGAGTGGATTCTAGTCCAACCCATTCAGTTTACATATAAGGAAACTGAGGCTCAGCTAGGTGAAGGGAGTTGTTTAAGATCACATAGTCAGGAAGGGAGAGGACTCAAGATAGAGGGTGGTCTTTAAATTTGTGAGCTGTTGATGTGTTATAACACCAGGATGCCATAATCAGAGGTATGGGGGTTGCCCACAGGATGGAAGTCAGGTGTTTTTATTTAGATGCAGGAAATCTCCTTGATTTAAACCTTAAAACCAAATCCCCTTGCCCCACCTTCATCGCATTTACCCCTCAAGCACACTGCCAGATTGGTATCATCGTTATCCCCACTTTCCAGATGAGAAAACTGAGGCTCGGAGGGCAGAGGAGACCAGAGCAAGGCCACAGAGCTGCTTCCCTGCCAGGGTTGGCCATGAAGATCAGACAGGAGTTCCTGAAGCAGGCCTGACAGAGGACGTGCTCTTTTCCCTCCTGAAGGAACCAGTCCTCACATTTCAGAGTGAGAAGAAGCATCTCTGTGGAATCCAGTGCCTCTGTGATGCCGCAGGCTTAGAGCACGATCTCCTCGGAAGATAATGGAAAAGATGCTGACAATCAAAGCCAGTGAAGTGGCTGCCTGGGAGGTGATAGGGAGCTGCTTAGCAAGCGGGATGAGAGGATGGGGCACATGGGAGGCATTAAGGACATCTGAGGATGCCATTTGGTTCCAGAGCATGTGGCCAGGCCCGGCCAGAATCATGAAAACCCACTGGGCTCCATCCAGGGAACCTGGGCTCAAATCCCAGCCCTAGTGCTTAGAGATCTGGGACCGGAGATTGAGTCACCATCATCTGAGGACCTGTTTCCAGGTTTGAAAAATGGGAATAACAAGTCCTACCTGAGAGTGTTAAGACAAGTGAATGAGATGATTCACACGAAGCATGCAGCACAATGCCTGGCACATCGTAGGTTCTCAATAAATGCCAACTCCCTTCTTGTCCTTCCAGCATTACCTGTATTTATTCTTTGGGTATTTATTGAGCACTTACTGTATGCCAGATCCTATTCCAAGTCCTGATGATCTAGCAGTTAACATGGCAGGTACTTTCTCTCATGAGTTTATATTTTGCTGGAGAAAGTCAGAGAAAAGAAGCAAATAATGAACAAGAAAATTTTAGGTGTCAGTAAGTGCTATAAAAACTTTAAACTTTGTTGTGCTAGGGAGTGAAAGGTGGCAATATAAGGTAGGGGAATTGGGCTGGACCTTTCTGAGGAGACGACAATGAGCAGGGGCCTTAATAAAGATCTGGAGGGAAGAGCATTCCAGACAGAGGGAACAGCAAGTGCAAAGGTCCTGAGGTGGATACAAGCTTGGTGCCCTAGAAAGGAGGCCAGCGTGGCTGGGGTGTAGGCAGTAAGGGGGGGGGGGTCACAAGAGATGAGGTGGGAGGGGTGGGCAGGGCCTGATTAGGTAAGGCTTGTGAGCTCTGGTGAAGCACTTACTTGTTTTACCTTCTCCAGTCTTGATGGACCTTCAGCTCTTGGTGACTTTTCTATTTTCTAGAGTCTCCTATTAGTCTGTAAAGTCAGTTCACTAGGCAGGGCCTTTAACCCCAGCAGTGAACCTTAAAATGTCAGAACAGGATGGGTCCTTGGAGATGCTCTACAAGTCCAAAACTCTCATTGTTCAAAGAGATCAACTGAGACCCAGAGGCAGAAAGTGACTTGCCCAAGGTCATATCACAAGTTAGAGACTCTATCAATTAAGATTATGTATATCTGTAAGTGACAGAAAGGCTCCCAAATCAATGGCTTAAATAAGTTTATCTCTCTCTCCAGTAAACTAAGAGAGGTAAGCATACAGGGTTGGTATGGTACAGTAGCTCCATGATCATCAGGGACCCAGGTACCTGCTAATTTGCTCTGCCGTCCTCAACATACAGCTTTCACCTCATGACCCAAAATGGCTGCCCCATCTACAGTCATAATGTCTGCATTCCAGAGCAGAAAAGCAGAGGGTTGAAAAAGAACATGCCCTTCCCAAAAGGGACGTGGCCCAGGTGTTGCACTTATATTATGGCCAGAACTTAGTCATGTGGCCAAACCTAACTGTAAAGCAGGCTGAGAAAGGTAGTCTTTACTCAGGACAGCCATGTGCCCAGCCCAAAATTAGGGGTGGCAATTCATCAGGAAGAAGGGGAGAACAGAACAGATAATGAGGGACAGCTGGTCATCTCTGCCACAATGACAAAGACTGAAACACACATGTCCTGACGCCCTAGTGCTCTCTGTACTACCTCTCCCCTGCCTGTCCCCTCCCCCATTATGAGCAAATAGCAGCCCAAAGTAGGGGACCCCCTGGGGAGAGGGGCCTGGAGGATGTAGAGGGAAGGGAGGGACACCAAGAGGGAGGAACCATGACAGAGGGGGGCCCAGCTGCTGGGCCCCCCTTCACTGGGCTGGCAGCTGGCCCTGAGGCCCAGGATGGGGAGACATTGCTGTCACCTCCTTTGGGGGAGGCGGCTGATGACACAGCTCCTGACAGCTCCCCATTGTTCCCAGTGGAAGACATGGTAAGTTGATAGGATCCCACTGGGGCAGCAGGTGGAGGGGAGGGGGCCGTTCAGCAGCGGGTAAGGCCAGCCTGCTCAGCCCCACCCCCAGAGTCCCCCACCCCTGCCCCTTGCCTGGGCTGGTGGCTGGACTGGGTGACCTACGGGCCTTGCCTGAGACCCTTTCTCCTCCTGATGCTGAGCACCAAGTGCCTCCTGCTCATTTTCCTCCCTCCCTCCCGTTCTTCCCTGCTCTCTCCCTCCCCCTCTCCTCTCTCTGTCATTTACTCCTCTTCCCCAGCGTCTTTCCTTCCTCCCCTTCATTCCTCTTTCCCTCCCTTCTTCCCACATTTTCTTTCTTCCTGCCTTTTTTCCTTCTTCCTTGTCAGGACTCCTCCCCTCTCCTGGCCTCCTGGCCTCCCCCACCTTCTCACTGCCCATGCCCCGCTCTCTGAGGGCTCTCCTTGCCATTGGGCACAGGACGGGATCAGAGGACATTGAGGAGCAGCCTGGGTGGAAGGTCACATCTGCTCTGGGCTCTCCTGGTGCCTCCTGTTCCCTGTCCAGCATCAGGGGTCAGGAGAGAGTGTGGCGACCTGCCACAGATGGAGACAAGGGACTCAAGTTCACTGAGCTCCAACTACATGCTAGCCACTTGCACAGCACTTTATCCTCACCACAGACCATTCGGGCTGGTTACTGTTATTCCCATTTTACAGATGAGAAAACTGAGGCTCACCAAGGCAGAGTTGTTAGAAGCCAGACTGTAAACTGCTGGGAGCCAGAATATGGTGGATCAGAGCCTTGCTGTTGGTCCCCTGCCAGTCCCAGCCCTGGTCCAACTCTCAGTCCCCACACCTGTTTGGCAGCCCAGCCCCTCAGCCTTCATAGAGATTGAAAGACGAGGAGAGGAATGCAATAGGTGCTCAGTGAGGAGGGTCCAAGTCTTTGTAACTAGCCTCTTGGATGTCAGGGCTGCTCAGCCTCAAACTCTTT
Source organism: Balaenoptera physalus (assembly GCF_965194825.1). NCBI lineage: Eukaryota > Metazoa > Chordata > Mammalia > Artiodactyla > Balaenopteridae > Balaenoptera > Balaenoptera physalus. Next base: position 98,398,422 of record NC_138889.1, on the reverse strand, counting down.
AAATAGCCTCCCCCATCTCACCCACAACAATCATCCCATCATATACACAGACACACACCCACACACATGAAACATCCAGAACAAATATGACCTCCCACTCAGGCTGCCTGTGTAGGTCGGAGGGCTTTTACATATTGGTAGTGATAGTGATGGAGGTGGTGATGATAGTGGTGGTGGAGGTGGTGATGTTAGTAGCGATGGTGGTGGTGACGGAGGTGGTGATGATGCAGGCGATGGTGGTGGTGATGGTGGTGATAGAGGTGGTGATGGTGGTGGTGATGGAGGTGGTGATGATGGAGGCGATGGTGGTGATGATGCAGGCGATGGTGGTGGTGATGGAGGTGGTGATGATAGTGGTGATGGTGGTGGTGATGGAGGTGGTGATGATGCAGGCGATGGTGGTGGTGATGGTGGTGATGGAGGTGGTGATAGAGGTGGTGATGATAGTGGTGATGGTGGTGGTGATGGTGGTGATGGAGGTGGTAATGATAACGGTGATGGTGGTGGTGATAATGGTGGGGATGGAGGTGGTGATTGTGGTGATGGAGGTGGTGATGATGGTGGTGATGGTGGTGGTGATGGAGGTGGAGGTGGTGATGATGATGGTGTTGATGATGGTGGTTCTTGTGATTGCGATGGTGATAAACATCTTGTTTAGCCATACATAAGTATATAATATACATATTATACCTACATACTACAGAGAAAAGCAAGGATAGGATTAACACTAATTAATGAGAAACTGTGCTGACAAATGCATGACATTTCCAAGAAACCGTAAGCTGTGCTGAGCATAAGACATGACCGGGCCACCCTGCAACCCCACGAGTGACATGGCACCCTCCTCTACACGGCCTTTCGGAGCCAGTGCAGCTCCCTCACCAGGACAACCGCAGCCCTGCTTTCACCCTCCGGCCTCCTAGATAAAGATAATCCGGTGCCGGGTTCTGGAGAGCACTTAGTCCAGACTGGACCTGCTTCCGCAGTCCTCCTTGAGATCATCCAATGCAAGCCCAGACCATGAAGGGGCTTTTCCAAACCCCCCCCACCAAGAAACCGCAGAGCTCTCCCTGGGCTGTGTTCCCTTGCAGCTACGGGCTTAAGAAACCTAACATTTTCCTGCCACAAGTGTGTTCCTGAGTCTTTGGCTGGTTGGCTTCAAGAGCACAATATTCAGCCCAGGGGTAACTAGGGCAAACGGGGTCGGGGCGTGCGGTGAGCAGAGGGGCAGGGCACACAGGGAGCTCGGAAGGCACTGGCAGTGTTTCTTAGGTTAGTGGTGAATATTAGGCCTTCATTGGTTTGTTTATTATTTTATAAGTAAACATATTATTCTTTAAAACATGCAATATGTTAGCCCTAGCATGCACCTGCCCGCCACCCTGGGCTCCCCTCCCCTTCGCAGGCGCTGAGGGTGACTCAGGCACCAAAGCACAAGGACCCGAGTGGGGCAGGGGGTAGTGGAGATGGGTGCTGCAGAGGCGTCGGGAACATAATATTCTTTTAAAAAATGCATATGTTATATAAATTATCTTACATGTATATAATGTTTCACAACAAAAAGTACACATAAAAAAGTTAATATAACAAGAAAACAGAAGTCATATCCCTG